>NC_142443.1:126185666-126503000 GCF_059453495.1 Arachis ipaensis | reverse complement strand
ATTAATCAAGTCAAATTTAATGGTAGAAGACAATATTATGAATCCGTTTAAAACGTTAGAGACTAAATTAGGATTTAGTCCAAACGTTAAGAATCAAAATAATATTTTTTTATCCATTCATATATTAAAAACAATATTACATGATTAATAAAATTTATCATTTTTTATCAATAATAAACTTCGATACTAAATTTTTTATATTTTAAATTTTAAATCTTAAATTCAACCGTATAAAAATAAATTATTTTAAATTTTGGTTAATATTAATAAAAAGCATTAATTTTCTATTATTTTTTATATACTATAATAAACATAAATTCAATATGTAAAAGATCAAATTATTTTATGTCTTTACTTCTTCTTCTTTTTTATAAGTAATATGAGATATTTACAACATAATATCCTACCAAAAGAGAAAAAAAAATACCAAAAATCATACATATCACTGTATATATTTCCTTCCTATTTCACCCACAAATTAAAACGACCACTCCATCACACCCACAAGCACCACTAGATAAGGAATTTTAGATACTTGAGAAGAAAAAAGATGAACTCATAAATCAATGGCTGGAAAAAAAGTAAACATACATAGATATATAAGGATGATTACTGCAACACATTTCAGATATATTGAAACTTGAAAGAATACGAATTGAAAAAAAAAAATCGCCACCTTTGTAACAAGTTGCTTTTGAGCTATATATGGCTTTTCAAAATCGTTTATACAGTTGTAACCCATTTATATGGACCATATAGGCAGAATATTTTCCCTCCTATCTTAACTATATTTAAAAAAAAAAAGTAACCTGTATTTACTTAACAAACAATTTATAATTGTACCTTTTATAGTCTTTAATAGTATTATTAAAAATATAATCATTCATGTCGTATCCTCCTACCAGCTTAAACTTTTAAAAAAAACTATATTATAATATAGTATCAGAATTTTATGTTCAAAAAATTTAGAGCTCGATCCATAATGAACAAAAAAAAAGCACAAGACAAATAAAAAAAATATTTATGCAAAAAAAATCGAACAAATCCAAAAAAATAACATTACTTGAGAGAGTGTATTAGAAATATAAGCATTCATATTGTCTTTTTCTATGGGTTTAAATTTTTAAAAGTAGTATCATGATAAGGATATTCTAATAAATTCTATATATATATTTTTAATAATTAATTCTCCATTTAATTTATTTTAATTTCTATACTTATGATTATTTGAGAAGTTATAATATAAAAGATAGAATAAAAAAATATTTGTTAAATATGTATCTCATTTAGAGATAGGAATGAAATAATGTAGTTAAACGCAAAACTAAAAAAAAAAATTATTGATGATAAAAAAAATTTAATAAAATATAGAATTAAAATTTATTTAAACATTTAAAATAAAATTAAATCAATAATTGATAGTAATTTTAAACAATTTTAAAATATTGAAAAATATACTATAGCAAGGTATTTTTTATATATATAACAAGAGGTGACATTGATAGGTGGTCACTGCCGGTGCCGGAAGAATAAAAAGTACGTTGACCATTCCTACTCAAGTAAGTCACAGATTTCATTCTCTCTGTCTCCCTCTTTCTCTCTCCGCTGACATTTTCAATTTTTGACCTAACTAGATGGTATTAATAGTTCACGATATGTTGATATCTATTATTTCAAATTTTTTATTTAATATATATTTACTTTTTATATTACAAATAGAATATTTATTGAGTCAATTGTCTTTTGGTTTTATCTTTCAGACAATTGTAAACTTATTATATAACATAACAGTAATAACACTCTAATTTAGTTGTAAAATTTTATAATCAATTCTCAATTTTATTCTGTATTTACTCTATAAATAAAAATAATAGATATTATTAAAAAATAAGTAAATTTTTACCTTATGTATATTTTGATATGAGTTTTTAATGTCTCAATAGATAAATACTTATAATGTTTTAATTATGAAATTTGGTTTTCCAGGATATTATGTACCAAGATCTTCATGGAACAAGAATGGAAAATCATTAACAGAAAATCGTATCATCAATACATCTTTGGAGAATAATTGGACCAACCATTACAAAGGCATTGAACAAAAATCAACATTTGATAAATATGAGAAGAGACAAATAATAAATGCAGTCACTACAGAATCATATGAACCTGAATCACAAGCTCATAATTCAAAAATTATTATTGAATCTATCATACACGGCTTGGATACTTTTCGCAAATTTAGCAGATTCTACGCATTCATGAGCCAAGTTAGTTTCTTTCATTTCTAAATTAAATCTTGAAAAATATTGTACTCATCAATGATCAACTGCTGTAAAAATCTTTTGGATCTTTTGTGCAGGTGGCAGGTTCACTTTTTTCTTCACTCCTTGCTGTGGATAATCTATCACAATTATATCCAACATTTTTTAATGGCTATTTACAGGTTCGCTCCAATTTATATGTCAAGAAACAGAGAAAGGAACATTTATACTGTAATGTCCTGCTTATATCATTTTTAAAATGACAATAACATTGTACGAACTAAACAAAAATGAGTTAATGCTCATGAGATTAGTTCTAAAGTTACACTTGCATCTCAATATGAATTTTAAAGTTATAATTTATTTAATTTGGTTTTCCAATTAAGCATTTGTGATTCACGTTAGTATCTAACTTTATTTTTGTCATGAAACTATTAAAGGTGTGTTAAGATGGATTGACAGCTATTTCGTTAGATTTTTTAATAGCTATTGGAAGTGGCAATTGAAATCTTTTTATCTCAATTTGTTTTTTATGAAATATTTAAAATCCTAATTCTAATTTCATTTAAGGGTTTTAAAACCTTTTAAGGAACAAATTAAGATAAAAAATTTTAATTACCGTATTAAATAATCATTACAGAATCTAGTGTGATAGCCGTCAACCTATTTCAGTACACTATTATCGGTTTTGTGACGGAAATAGAATTAGAAATTAGAAATTAATAAAATAAGTCACAGATATTAAGTTAAAGAATTTAATTGAGTAAATTAAAATTTTGAAGATCACAATAAAATGAGAATGTAACTTTAAAAACCAATTTAAATATTATCTCAAAAGAAATTAATGAGTTTAAATCATAGCGCACATCTCTTGATATTAAGCTTTGTATCACATTTTTCACTATATACCCTACATACAATACAAAGTCTAAGCTGAAAATGTGTTCCTAATGTTGAGCTTTTTCCCCTGCTATTTCATTTCAGTATATTGTACCACACTTCTTCATGCATCTCTATCTTGTTGGATTGAATCAATTAGCTGATCTTGAAATAGACAAGGTATGTATTTCTAATTTTCTATTTAGATACACTAATTATACAGGCAAATGCATGTGCTTGATAACTAAGCTTTTGTTTAAAGGCTAAGGATTCTTTGGTCCAGCCCGGTTTAAGACCACGATCATTAATCAAGCGGAAATGTTTAGTAACCAAAGAAAAATGAAAAATTCTCTAAAACGTGATCGTTAATAAAGTGATAAAATAAAAAATTATTTTTAAATTAAGATAGTAAAATTCTCATATAATATATATATAATATAAGTTACAAATTCAATAATAATTAATTGCTCACTTTATTACTTTATTGATTTGTTTATTTTAAAAGATCTAAATTTATTAGTCAAATGTTCAACTCATGAACCATTAAATTTAGTATTGATAAATAACTATAGAGGAGTGCTAGGGGCCAACAATTTTTGTGATTTGTAGCTATCAAATAATCATTAATAATAATTTTAATGGTGTGAAATTTCATCCAATGACTCATTTTTTTTTTTTGTTACATGCTGGCCAAAATTTAAAAAAATTGCTGGCCCTAAATTTTTCTATAACTATATAGTTCATATTCGATAAATAGAGAAAGTAAACGTACAACATTTTATCGTAAAATGTTATACAAATTTATAACGGTACGGTCGATTGATTTTATACAAAAGATAAGTGAGATGAGCAAACATAAGCCGTTATTAGTAAGAGGAATTAAAAGTTACCCTCATCAAGTGTTGTAGCATTAATTCATTAGAATTTACTCAATTTATAAACAAGCATCGATCGTTTATAGTTATAGCTTCCTGCGTTTACTTGTCTGTGTTATTTTTCTAACCAGTGGTGCTTCGTTTTTTTAATTGTTATTGTAGATTAATAAGCCATATCTTCCTTTAGCATCTGGAGAATTTTCTTTCACAAATGGAATTATAATTGTGGCATCATTTCTATTTCTGGTATGTTATATATAGAATCATATATCACTTTTGCCAAATTGATTGCTTTAAGTTTATTTTAATTTCATTTGTTATTAATTAGGATGCGACAATCTTTATTCATTTATTTTCCTTCTATATTTTATTAAATTAATTAGAAGAACATTTTGACAAAAATAAAAACTATATAATTAGGTCCGACTAAAAAGAGTTGATGAACCAACCAAGATTTGTAATGAGAGAAGCATTGCTGAGAAGAAGAAACTCAGCTTGAGTTCTTGAAGGAGAAAGAAAGTAAGAGTGTGAATGAATCAAAACAGAAATTGTATTGATTAAATGTGTTATAATGAGTTGCACTTCAGCCATTAATTTTTTTTTTTTTGTATTAAATCGAGGTGCTATTAAAATGTAAGGATTTGAATTTTCTAAAGTTTGAATTTCATTTTAGAAAGTAAAGTGTGATCTCTCACCAGTGATTTCATAGGTGGGACCAATAATAAATATGAAGAGAAACTATTCAAAGGTAGAAGATCACATTTTACTCTCTAAAGTGAAATTCAAACTTTAGAGGATCCAAATTCAAAATGTAAAATTGCATAACATGGTTTGACATGGACCAAACCTACATACGTGCCAATAAAGAGTGAGAGATTTGGGCCAAAAGATAAATAAACCCACTTCAGAAACCTGCAAATACATGTTCAAAACAAAAGTTGTTGGAATAAATAAGAGTTACCAAAGTTACAAAAAAATTACACAAAGCATTGGTTTAGTGGTGAAATTTCTCGTTATGTAACAGGTATATTCGGATTTGAGATTTGGCTGAGATCAAATAGTAAATGAATAATTTCTAAAGTTAAAAGCTGTCCAACTCACCTAATAATTCACTTGATACTAATAATTATCACCCACCTACAAAAATATTCAAGTCATTATGTTTCTTGTACAGAGCTTTGGAGTTGCTTGGATGATAGGATCAAAACCATCGCTTTGGGCTCTTCTTCTCACTTTTGTGCTAATGACAGGTTATTCCGTTAATGTGAGTCGATTTTAATATTGCTTTTAATAAACACATGCAGTTTTGTCTTTGCATTGCATTGTATGACATTAATTCGTTGTGATCATTCAAAGATTTTGTAAATCAATTAATGATTTTTGTTTATCAATATCCTCAAAAAAATTGATTGAAATTATTACAAAAGTTTCACGATTAATATGGATAAAGTCTTTTAGTATTCGCGCGTGTCAAACCATTGCGGTTGGGATGCATGACTCCGGCACGCCCACGGTGGACCAGCGGTGCGCTGGATTATTGCAGGAGACGTCTTTCAGTAAGAAATAAAAATATATATGGTTCGAACTTGAAACTTCTTGAAATTTATATATAATTTAATTAAATTTAAATAATATGAAATATTATTTTTATTCCTCAATCATAGAGAAACTGAGAAAGGATTGGCACAACGTGCCTACATGGAACAGGAAGCCAGGAACAACAAACCTATAGCATTGGTAAACAAACACAACTCTTAAAGACACGGACACCGAACACGATATAACATGAGATACGTTAATATACGAATTTTAAAATTTTATAAGATATAAAATATGCATACATGTAAAATATAAAGTATTTTTTGGATAAATCGTAATTATATTTTTATAATTTATTGATATCTAAATTTATTTAAAAAATATATGTTAAGAATAAAATAGGACATGCTGATATGTGATGGTATTTAGGTGTATCTAAACGTGTTTAAAAAAATTTTATTTTTTATTAAGACACGGTTAGATACAACAGATACATATATCAGACGAATATCAATAAATATCGTGTCTAAAATACATCCCACACCTAAATACAACTCAACAAAATATCTGTACTCGATAAATAAAAACAAATGAACCACCATGACTCCACAACAACTAGGAAAAGAGATAGTTAACGTCAATTAGGCCCACTTAACTAAACTGATATCAGACTTTATCTATCCAATGTTATTCAATATATTATTATGCGGCCCACAAATATTCACTCTCTAATATAATCATTTTTGGGAGTGCTACAGCCACTCTCATTTAGTAAATATCTTCACTTATTTTTTATTATATACTTAATAATTTAAAATAATTTTATTTATTTTAATATTTATAATTTTAAGTTTTTGATATGCATAATTATATAGTTTTATATCTAATATTATTCAATTATTCTAACGGTAATAAAAAAATATAAAATCAGATAAATTATAATTAAAGAATATAAAATAAAATAATTTTAGACAATTTTGAGCTTAATTTTTATTGTGCTAAATATTTTTGTTATTATAATTTGTTATTGTTATGAAATTACACTCTCTTTTAAATAAAAACTTTTTTTGAGTTTATTTAATTTTTGTATAGACATTTTTTATTTGTCTTATACTATTTTTTTTACTTTTGGAGTTTATCAAGTATCGAACTCTACACTCTTCGAATATAAAATTCTAATATCATGTCATAAAATTATTTTTTCTAAAAACTTAAACTAATAAAAAGAGTCGAATAGATAACACAAATGATTATATTTTTAACCGTAATGAAATACATGCGTACAAATTGTTTATGTAACGAAAATTTATTAAGATGCAACTTTTTTTTTTGTTACATATTATTAAGATGCAACTTGTCTTATGATGGTAATAGATTTCTCCCCGAATATGAAGTTAATTTACTTAGAGCATTTTTTAATAATACTTTTATATTGAAATGGTGGCTGGATGATATTTAATTTTCTTTCATAACGGTGGCTACATATTGTTCATAATATTTATATAACTAATTGTTATTTTTAAACCTACCTTTGCAGTTACCTTTTCTAAGATGGAAGAAATCTACAACACTTACTGTAATGATTCACTCAATTGGGATGACGATATCTTTTAATATTGCAGCTTTTATGCACATGAAGGTATTTATCCATTCTAAACTATACTCTTTCCAAGAATATTATATTGTTGTAGACGTTCATGCATTACTCTTTAGAAAAAGTCTAGAAAATTAACTGCATTATAAGTCAACTCTTTTTTATTTCTGATTTTGAAATTCAAAAGTTAGAGAAGTGAGGAATTTGTTGATATAAACATAAGAAAAATTACTTTTATTTAAGGAGATATATTAAAACACTAAAAATTCTAGCAAACTACTGTAAAAAGTGGTATTTAGTGACGGTTAGTACAGTAATAATAACTCTATAACGTTTAATTAGTGGCGATTCGAGTTAAACCACTATTATTTTATTTTATTTAGCGATATTTTTTTTTAATTATTGTGAAATTACATAGCTCTTATACCTAATTCATATATTATTTTTTTTAAAAAAATTAATCGAATATAATCTGAATAAGTTCACGTACAAATTCTTTATAACTATTTACGTGCTTTCTCTTATATATCAACTTAAATTTGTGGAAGATATATTATTATGATAGTGTAATATATTTTTGGATTCTAATTCATTCCATGATGTCTATTGTCTAGACCTTTGTACTCAATAAGGCAACTACTTATCCAAGATCCCTATTTTTTGCTACTGTTGTGATGGCAATTTTTTATGCGGTTGTAGCAATGGCAAAGGTAAAACTTTCTGTCTTGGTTCTTAAGATGAATATTCATTTTTTATATTATTTATTGGTTGAATGTGATCAGTTAACTGATGTAACATTATTTGGTGAAACAAATAGGATATGCCGGACATTGAAGGAGACAAAGCAGCAGGAATCAAAACTTTAGCAATTCGATTAGGTTCTAAGCGGGTAATTTTTTTTTCTTCCCCTCGTACGTGCAATATATTATAATTAGTTTGTGATATAATAATTAATAATATACTAATGTTCACTCTTCATTTTGTTAATACTTTGTTAGGTATTTTGGTTTTGTGTTTCACTTCTTGAAATTGCTTATGGAGCTGCTATTCTAATTGGAGCATCATCTCCATTCTTATGGAGCAAATTTTTTTCGGTAATTTTTTTTTTTTTTTTTACTTTATGGAATATGATTTATAAATATTATTCATTTTTTTTTTATGAAACACTTATACTAAAAGTTTAGACGGATAGATAGAAATATGTGAATTATATAAATAATTATTTATCTAAGAAATTCCTTCAATTGTAAGAGCCTCTTTTATTTTTTTGGAATTTTTTTATACTAAAATTTTTTCTATTTAAAAATAATATGAATTAAAATTTAGAACTTTTGATTATAGAAATCCTGGTATATATCATAAAGTACTTACTCCAAAAATCAAAACTGTTAAGTAAAACTATACAATAATTATATAAATAATCATTTAATAATAAAAAATTAGGATAAACCGGATTTATCCCTAAACTTTACGCTACATGCACTTTAGCCCCTAACATGCAAAAATATGCAAATCAACCGTTTAAACCTTTTCCAAGTGTGCAAATTATGTAGTTACACTTAGCTTATTACGATATAAGTAGGGAAAGTGAAGTTATTTGATCATTTTTTAATCCATGTCTTAACTTTGTTCTATCATTCAATTTGGTAGGTTTCCACACATGCTATCATGGCTTTGATTCTTTGGAATCGTGCCCACTCTGTAGATTTATCAAGCAATATTTCATTGCAATCCTTTTACATGTTTATATTTAAGGTAAGTATAGCCTTATAAATAAAAAAATTTAAATCCTCTAAATTTTGAATTTTTATTTTAAATGATAAAGTATAATTTTTTATTTTAAATGATTTTTTTTTCATATTTTTTTCTAGTCCGATTTCACTTACAAAATAAATGATGAGAAATCACATTTTATCCTTTAAAATAAAATTTAAAATTTAAAAGATTCAATTTCTAAATAAAATGATGCGTTGTTTTTATTGAACATACATTTTACTTCATAGAGAACTTCATATAAAAAGTTGATGTGTACCATGTTATTAAATGCATGTAGAAACAAAAAATAAAACTAGCCTTATAAGAATATTACGTATTAAAATACAGATTGACCATATATTTCTATTTATAATCAAACTTTATAAATAATATAATCAAATTTTATAAATAATATAATTAAAATAGATTTATATTTATAATCAAAATACGAATAAAATGTTATTTTTTGTGTATATGAAAAGTTTAATTACACTATTATAAAAAACACCATCATTTTGATGGTTAATCATTTTGTTAAAAAAAGAGAGAAACAACATATATAAATATACAGAGATATAATGCTGTGGATGATTTTTAATGTTCGGAGAGTATTTTGAAATTCAATAGCTTTTGTCCTTAAGTTTTTTGAGGAATACACAAAAAAAAATTCATTTGTGTTTATTTCAAATAAAGTAGTTAACTCGAAATCCAACTTGAAAAAAATATATTACTACAAACAAATATGGAAACTAACAGAAGTAGTGTTAGTTACCTTGTATGAGTACTCAATCAATTCAGTTTCACTTACAATTTATAGATGCCCAAGTTATTATTATGCTTGTCAAATAATTACTTCTTTTTTTTTTTTCAGCTCATTTATCTGGAAAACATCCTCACACTTTTCGTTAGATGAAGATGAAATAGAAATGTTGTTTAATAGATGAAGTGTATGCCAATAATTTCAACTGAATGCATATATGTACCAGATGATTATATATAAATAAATTATGATTTAAATTACTAACGTTAGTGGTATATTCTCCGTTTTTTGTATGTTAGTTTAGTTTACTTTTCCTTTATATTAGTAAGGCACTTCGTGCCATGTATGTATAATACTACTCCTTTGTACGTTGCAAAACAGAGTTCATTTATGCAAATACATCAGTAACATTCACACTATTCTCTTCTCTAAGAATCTTCAATATTTTTGAACTCCTTCGTGGTATCAAAAGCCAATTAGATTCCAAATTCTTGAGAAATTTCCCTTCTTCCTTCTTCCTCCACTCCTTTATTTCCTTTCTTTTCTCAAATTCATGGCTACCACTACTGATTTCACAAACAAAAATCAATTGATTTTACAATGTCACAAACAAGTGGACAGGTGGAGATTTCTAATAGAGATTTCAAACGAATTCTAGAGAAGATTGTCAGTGCTTTAAAAAAGGATTGGGCTAGGAAGACTGATAAAACTCTCTGTGCTTATTGGACAGCCTTTAAGACTCCTATCGAAATGTCTCCTTATCAGTTGGTTTATGGCAAAGCCTACCACTTGACTGTAGAATTGGAGCATGAGCTTACTGGACTACTAAATTTCTGAACTTTGATTCTAAGGTTGCAAGAGAGAAGAGGCTCCTCCAACTTAATGAGTTTGATGAATTCCAAAACACAGCATATGAAAACGCTAAGCTCTACAAAGAGAAGACAAAGACATGGCATGATAAAAAGATAGCCACCAAAATATTTGAGCCGGGTCAAAAAGTCATTCTTTTTAACTCAAGGCTCAAGATATTCATAGGGAAGCTGAAATTCCAGTGGTTGGGACCGTTTCGAGTCACTAAGGTTTCTTCTTATGATCATATGGAAATCATGGAAGAACAGTCCAACAGGATGTTCACTGTCAATGGCTTGATATTAAAGCACTATCTTGGTGGTGACATTGACCGCCAAAAGACCACTCATCTGCTTACTTAGCAGTTGAACTGTTAAGATAGTGACGTTAAAGAAGTGCTTGTTAGGAGGCAACCCAATGCTTAGTATCCTTGCATTATTTTCCTATTTTTATTCTATTTTCCTTTGTTAGTTTTCTTTACTTTTGGTTTTGTTTGAGTGCTTACAACAAAAAACAAGTACGCTTGGGACAACAAAGGGAACATTAAGAAGTTGAAATCATATTCTGGTGCCCCGACGTTTAGCGTCGAGAATTGGCATTTGGCGCTAGGAATGCATGCAAAGAGGATGAACTCACTAGGCACTTGGCATTTAGCGCTGCCTCTAGGGGTTTGGTGCTAGGTGCACGAGTTTCGAAAGCAAGCTTTTAAACCCCTGGCATTTAGCGCCGACTGGTGGCATTTAGTGCCAGGGGTGCGATACTTGGGGTTTTGGTCATTGTCACCTCGACGTTTAGCATTGAGGTAATAAAAAACCCTAAGTTGGCGTTTAGCGCCAGCTATCTGGCGTTTAGCACTTGGAAGGGGAACACACTTGGTTTGCCTTGGGAATAGCGCCACCTACCCGGCATTTAGTGTCGAGTGCGCTGCAACTCCCCCTCCCCTTCAAATCTTGCATTCAAATCTTCTGATTCTCTCTCGTTCCCCAACCTCTCCCCTACCCCTGCCCCCTTGGTCTTTGCACCCCCAACCCCCCTTTCTTCCTTTTCCTTCTCCCCAAATCCCTCCCTTTCCCTATACACCCACCTCGCCTACCCCCAAAACTCCCACCCTTATTCATATAACTCCCCACCCCCTCCTATAAATAACCCCCAAAACCCTATTTCCCACTCATACACAAACAATTTCCCCTCTATCTTTTCTTCAACCGTGCCCCCTCCTGCACTCCTTCTTCCTCTTCATATTTTTCTTCTTCCCCAAAACAACCACCCCCTCCACTTGTCCCCTACTCTCTCTCCCTCCTTTCTACTTATTTCTTTTTTCTCTTACCTTCCCTTCTTGTTCTCTATTTTTCATCTATTTTTTATTTTCTTTTTTTTTTTTGGGGACAAGCAAACTTTTAAGTTTGTTGTTGTCGAGCTAGCTCTGCTTATTTTATTCATCAATGGCACCAAAGGGAGGTGAATCCTTTTCACAAAAGAGAAAGGGAAAGGCACTACAAATTGGTTCAGCACCAAATTGCATAAGGAACATTTTTTTTAAATCACAAGCAAAAAAAAAATGATTCTGAAGGTTAAGTTCGACCTTAAGCTAGATGAATATTTGAAAATCCAGTGCGAAATAGAAAGGAAAGATTGGGAATTACTGTGTAATATGCACATTGAGATGGGCCAGTTGAAGGTCCAAGAATTCTATGGTAATATGGAATCACTTACAAGGATGTGTGTGATGTGAATGAGAAGAATTACCGCACCTTGGTACGAGGGAAGATACTTGAGTTCAATCCAAGGAGCATTAGAGCGACCTTCCAACTGCCACTCCCAAATCACACTTTGGATTATTACAGTAAGAGGATGAGCCGGGACCGGAGATATGACCAAGTACTTGCTGACATTTATCTCCTGGGAACTCAGTGGAGAATGGGTGCGGATGGACAACCAAATCAATTACGATGGAGTGACCTCAAGCCGGTGGCTAGAGGATAGTTGGAGTTCATCTAACGATCCATTCTTCTAACTGGCAACTGCTCTGAGTGCACTGTGGATAAAGCCATCATGATCCATGTATCCTGATAGGGTATAAGGTGGAGGTGAAGGACATAATTCCGCAACAAATTTATCACATCGCCTCAAATCCCTCCACACATGCTAAGTTGGTCTTCCCCCATCTTATTCACCGCTTTCTGTGAGGCTGCAAGGGTGAACTTGGAGAATGATTTTTCCATTCCTATTGAGCGGCCGATCTCTAATAAGACAATGGAGCATGCGAGGGAGTATGTAAGGGTTCAGAGAGGAGGCCAAGCTGAAGAAGAAGTACAACAAGCTCCTCACCACCCCTCATGCCTCAAAGGCATTATTTTTTGCCACAAGAGTATTGGCAATAATTGACTACGTCCCTTGAGCAAATGAAGGTGAACCAAGATAGCCATGGTGTCATTCTCCATCAGATTGTGACTGAGTAAGAAAGCCAACGCCTCGAGCTTCTCCAAATGAGACAAGAAATAGGGAGGCTACGAGGACCATAAGAAGCAAAACCGGATGAGGGAGATGGCCGCCATGATCATTAAGGTAGTTGAGTTCTTTTCATACTTGCCTTCTATTTTTCTCCCTTTATAATTATGATTATGTTTTCTGTTTATTTGCATGATTCCTATTTTTTTCTATTTTTGTTAGTTAGTTTTTAAGTTTAGTGTTCTTATTTTAATGATACCCCATGTCATGTCTTCAAACAGTATTAAAAAAATGTTATTATTACTTTAGAAGTTGAGCTTATTTTATAATTATATTGTCATATTACATGTGGTGGTATATAATGGTGATTATGATTGCATAGAGAAAATGATGTATAAATGACCTTGGAAAAGAGGGTTGTTGATTCTTGATGAACAAGAACTTAGAGAAGTGTTATGTGTAAAACTTGCAAAATTAGTAAATAATTAATGAATAAATTAATTATTATTTAAAAATAGAAAATAGAATTTTATATTTAATGAGATAGAACTAATTAAAATAAGAATTTTGACATTAATTTTAAAGAAATTGGCCTAAGATTGGATCGAACAGGCCAAACCAATTGAACTGGACCCATATTGGGTCCAAAGGCCCAACCCATTACCCATTTAATGAGTGAGCTTCAGCCTTCCTCCCCATTTCAAACACACACACGCTGAAATGGAAGAGAGGTGAGAGGTGAGGGTTCCAACTTCAATTTCAATCTTCAATCCACCATATCTCTCAATCCAGAGCTCCGATCGCCACACCGTTTGTAGCCACGCGTCACTCTTCTCCTCCTCTTTGATTTTATCTAAGTTTTGTGGTGAGTATTTCAAAATCAAAGCCTAGTTTCATTTTCCATCTTTGAATTCGAATTTGGTTAAGTTTATGTTGAGATATTGTGGTTTTAGTTGTTTAGGGGTACTCTAGTATGAGCTATTGATGAATTTTATCAACCAATTTTATGGGTTAAGGTAAGAAATTCCCAAACCCTAGTGATTTATTAATTTTATGAACCCTAGGTTGATTATAAGTGTAAAAATTGGCTATGTTAAAGTATTGGGTGATTTTAGTGCACAATTGGGAGATTGATGTTGCTTGTGGGGATTTAGCGAGGCTTGGAGCTATGGTTTGGTAGAGATTTCCAAAGAAGAGGCTTAATTATTTTGACTCCAAGAGGTACGATTTATGTTTCATTTAAGTATCGTGTGATATGATGTGAATTCCTAGGTTAGGTGCCCCTAGGATTAAGCTTGAATGGTATGATTGATTGGTATTATATGTGTAGTGGATGATATTGATATTGGATAAGGATTGTGGAATTATGCATAGTTGATGTGTGGATTGAAATTGGTATTGGATAGTGAATTATGTGGTTATGAGTTTATTTGATGAAATATTGAGCCGGAGGCTAGAAAGATATAAGAACAGTAAGTGATGGTTGATGATTGGTGATTTGATGAAATGATGAAAATGATAAATGATAGTAATATATAAATATTTGAACATGAGGTTTTGTTGATTATTGAAGTTGATCTTGATGGATTTGCATGAGATTGTTTAGAAATTTAGGTATGATTGGTTGTGGTAGGATGTGAGGCTGTGTTGATGTGATATGGTATGTTTTGGTGCCGTTTATAAGTGTAGGAAGTTGGCTTTGAGTTGTGATTTGATGAAAATAGAGGTTTGAGGACTTTGGTGAAAATCTAATTTTTTGCCGAACTTCGGCGAGCCATAACTTGGCTTCCAGACCCTCAAATTATTTTAAACTTATTTCATATGAAAATCAGCTCCGAGAAGTTTACGCCGTTTGAAGAACGGATGAAAAATGATTTAAAACGAAAAAGTTATGCTCGTCAGAAGTTTGGCGCGTGAAACTGAAATTTTGTAGTATTTAGCATTTTTGCCACTCTACATATTTTGCGTACGCGACACGACCAACCCTTTCAGGTTGGGCATCTCGTGTACGCGAGCAAGGTGCTTGCATATGCGACGACCCTGTTTTCAGCAAAAATGAATTTTTGTTTTAAAACCTAATTTTGAACATCTAAACCTCTATTTTTACTCTTTTAGCCCCTAAACCTTAGTTGTATGCTTAGTGATGAGGTGAAGTTAGGAAGAGAGGTAACTTAGAGGAGAAGTAAGCTTGAAATATGATGAATTATGATTAAAAAGTGTTATATAATTGACGAATTCTGGCCATAATGATATTGAATGAAAGAATACGAATGAGTATGAATGAATGTGATAATTGAGGTTTGATTGACATTTGTTGATGATGAGAATGTATGAGTTTCTCTCTGTTGTAAGGTGTGTCAGACACTATATCCATGAGTGTGACGGACACTATATCCCGAGAGCATGGTGGGCGCTATATCATAATAGTATGGGAGCACCTTACCCTGGAAAGTGTGTTGGGCACTATATTCCATGAGTGTGATGGGCACTATACCCCGAGAGCGTGGCGGGCGCTATATCCCATGAGTGTGACGGACACTATATCCCGAGAGTGTGATGGGCACTATATCTCAAGAGTGTGGAGGCATGTCAGAGAGACAATATCCGGGTTAGCTAACAAGTGTGTCAGGTTCTGACAAAGTAACCGACACGTGAGCTCACGGCCAGTAGGATAGACATACATCATATGCATGTGTGTGCTTTGTTTAATTGTGCATTAATTGGGATTGCCTATGTGATTATTATGCTTATCTGCTATATTTGCTACCTGCCGTATCTGTATTCTTCTTGTGTTTGCCTTATCTATTTTGTTTGTCTGTGTGGCTCTACTGGTGTTTTGGAGGATTGTGGAGGAAGAGAGATTGATGAGGATTCAGTTCTTAGTTTATTCGGTTGGGAAGGTAGTGAAAGTAAGAAGGAAATTGGGTTAGAATAGAATCCCCTATGATAGTTGCCAAGTTATGGATTACTGAGAACTTAGGATGGATATGACGAGACAAGGAGTTTAAGATGCTTAGTGAATTTATATTATAGTACATTATATTTTCTTGGCACTTTTACCGTACTGGAAACCATGGATTGGGAGTTCACATTCCGTATATATTCTCTATTTTTCAGATGCAGGTCCTGGTGCTCAGCAGTGAGCTGGATTCGTCTGGAAGACGGCAAAGTTCATTTGATTCTATTTTGTACTTTTAGAATCTCTCTTGTTTATTTTGAAAAACCTTCAATATGATGTACGTAAATGTTTATTTTGGAACTTGCCTATAGAGGCGATGATGTATCTTGAGAGAGATAGGAAATACTGTTGTCAAACTAGTTTTAAATTCTGTACCCTAGCTGGCCTAAACTTCGCAAGTCGCGACTAGTGACTATTTACTTATGTTATATATATATATATATATATATATATATATATATATATATATATATATATATATAAAACACATCTTGTCCTTATCTTATTCTTGTTGCTTTTCGGAAGCGCACTTTACATTTCGTCAGTTATCTATATACGAGAGTGTTGTTCGTACGCGATTTTATTTTATTCCTTTTCAGACTTCTCGTTTACTAATTCTTTCATTTAAATACATATATATTTACTTACTATTATTCCACCTTGAGTCGTACCACCATAATATCGTTGACTTATGACTCGAGTACAAGAATTTATATATTAGGGTGTTACATTATGAAACCTCCAGAAATAGACAAAAGATCAACCGTTGAATAAATAAAAAAATTATGAAAAGATCAAAAGGAAAATTAAGTTGCAAGGCTCTGAGTATCAATGGCTGAGACCCAATTATGTGCCTGTAGTGTCTATCATCCAAGGGACGGCTTGGATGATTAGATCCGAGGGGTGCTTCATCACCCGGTAACTTGGATCACCTGGTCTGAGATTGTCGATTGATAACCTGTTACACAAGCCACCTTGAAACAAGGCATTTAGTAGTCCAAAATGGCTCTAGGCATCGATGTTTGGGATCCAGTTTCAGCTATATGCTTGTGGTGCAACCATGTTAAGGAGAGACTTGAGTAACTAGATTTGCGGAGTGCCTTATCACCCGGTAACATAGACCAACTAGTCCGGGATTACCGATCGAGCGCTCACTATCAAGAGACGCCTTGAAACGGATCATTTAGAGTTGTCAACAAAAAAGTTCTCTCTATTTTAAAGAGAGGAATTCAAGGATCAATTAGGACTTAATGAGAGTGAGATTTCATAACATCATCCAAGTTCTAGTTCTACCAAGATATTGGCAGTTTCAAATTTTCGAGAAATAGTGAAAAGCACAGAAACACTCATAATCACAGTGTTGCTAAACCCCACTCATAAGATAGACAGGAACTTCAAAGAGAAACTCAACTTTTAGTTGAACCCATTTCAGTTCTTTATTGCTCAAGTTGCTTGAGGACAAAAACCACTTTAAGTTTAGTGTTGTGATGCGTGAGTATCATTCATAGCTTTTCTATATGATTTATATGGTGATTTATTGATTTTCTAAAAGATTTAAGTGATTTACACCCTATTAGATGCTACTTTGAGTCGTTGTTGTATTATGTTATTTAGAGGTAGCATTCGGGGCAAAAGACATAAAAAAATTCTTGAAGAAAAAGCTCACTATTCCTCTTTGGCAAGGTGGCGCTAAACATTACACACTGGTGTTTAGCGCCGGAGATACAAACCTCCCATTCTTCTCGGGATAGGTGGCGCTAAACGCCACATTACCGATGTTTAACGTTGGGAGTGTAGTTGGGAGTGGTCCTCACGTTTGTGTGCAGATCAATACAAAAGAAATCAATTGAATTTAAATCAAATTTTAAGATAGAAAAAGATACTGTTAGGTTTTTTTTTATTCAAGTTAGTATCAATTAGGATTAGGAATATAAAAAGGAAAAAGATTGGCCTGCGGGCTCTTTTCCTCTTCTTCACTTTCAGTTTTACACACTTTTTGACATTTTACGATTTTCTCTATACCATGAGCCACTAAACCTCCATTGTCAAGGTTAGGAGCTTTATTTATTTTAATAGATTAATACTATTTGTTCTTCTACTCTTGATTAATGCATTAATTTCTGTTTAAGAATTAGGTTTGTTCTTCATCCTACGGATTAGAGTATATTGAAAAATAACACTAATCTAAATTGAATTCCTTTAAATATTGGAAAAGTTAAATAACTGGAATTAAAACTTGAAATCCTTTTTCTGACAATTCTTTAATTATTTGGATTTAATGTAATATGTGACATATAATTGGATTATTTCTGGTTTTTTAGGGATTGTGTGGCTTATAAATCAAGATTTGAATTTAATCTTTTAACACAATTGATTGATCAAGGAATTGACAGTTGGTTAGGTTAGAGGAGATTGAATTGCCAAGGAATTGAAATTTAATCACCTAGAGTTTGCCATGAACTAAATTTTTGTATAATCAAGGTAGTTGACGATGATTGTTAATCAGGAAATTTAAACATCTTCAAAGCCGGCCTTAACTCTCTTCTCATATTATTTTCTTACACGTTTATTATTTACATTCTTCAGTTCACTATCTTCTATGCTATTTGATATTCAAAACTCTTAATTTCACTTGTCTAACTAGAATAATTAGCCAAGCACTACTTGCTTAGTCCGTTACTCTTCATAGAATCGATACTCACTCACCGTGAGTTTTCTATTAACACGATCTGGTGTACTTGCCAATAGTTTGTAGTATAAAATCCACATCAACAGTAGTTTTTTGAACATTTTTAATTTTGCTATTACTGAAAAAAATTTCACGATAATTTTCGACAACAAATCTGCCTGTAAAAGTCGAGGGGGTGAGGCTAGTAGTGGCAACGGGGTGGGTAGGGGCGGGTTTTTGCTCTACCCGATCCCGCCCCGCCCTACAAAAAACCTGCATCAAACCCGCCCCGCCCTACCCGCGGGTAGTAAAATGTTAAACCCTAACCCGCCCCGCCCCTACCCGCCTCTATAATTATTAAATCCAACAAATAAAATAAAATTTAAAAAATTATATAACCACCATTTACATACATAACATAAATTAAAGTAAAAATTTATATATGATATAATATTATTAATCATTTTACTAATTATTTTATATATGTTCCATATATTATATATTGGAGCGGGTAGGGGCGGGTTTAACCTAAACTCAACCCCGCCCCGCCCTGCCCAAGAACCTGCCTCGGTGCGAGGGCGAGTAACGGATAGGGGTGGGGTGGGTACCGCGAATTCGGATAGTGTTGTCACTCCTAGGTGAGGTTATGGCCATAGTAGTGATAAAAATGATAGTAATGAGAGAGACGAAAAGCGTAAATATAAAAATAAAAATAAAATTAAAAAATACTAAAATTAATTAATAAATAATTTGCTCCTTAGTAGGACTATTTCTATAACATTTGTATTTAAGTTTTTTTTTGCTTTTGCTTGAAATAAAGTGTTGTAGTGGTTGTACACGGAAAATTTGTACATGCTCAACTGTTTATGACATTTAATAATAATAATAATAATAATAATAATAATAATAATAATAATAATAATAATAATAATAATAATAATAATAATAATGATTTTTTATGTTCATTATTAAAATATATACAATACCATTAATAATTCATACCATGAAATTTATCTTTTTAAAATTTTAATCTGATATAAGAAAGTATATAAATGATTATATTTTTAATATGTTTTATCAAGTTAGAATTTCTTTTGGGTTTGTTTGAATTTTTGTATAAATTTTTTTTTTATCTTATACTTTTTTTCTCTAAAAAAATAATAAAAATTAAACTCTAGATGTTTTGGTCATAGAAGTTTTGATACGATGTTGTGAAACTATTTTTTTTTTCCAAAAATTTAAACTTATTAGAGGAGGCGTATATATGCTTACGTCTCTAAGACTGTGTTTGTTTTACAAACACAGGACACTAAGACAGGGACACAAAGACACAAAATTGTATTTGGCAGAAGAGATATGGACAGAAACAATGTGTCCAGACACAGTGAATTAGTGTATTTTGTGTACTGTCCATTCTGACAGGAAGGACACGAAGACACTAACAAGGGACACAACTTATTTTTATTTTTTTCTTTCATTATTTTTGTTAATTTTTCACACTTATATTTTTTATTATTATATTTTTTATCTCAAATTTTTTGAATGAAAAAAAATGAGAATAATTGAATTTTCATAATTTATTCTAGTTTATCACTAAATAGAATATAAGAACACAAAATTTTGTGTCTCTATTCATGAGTATCTTGTCCTGTCATATTCTTAGTTGTGCTATTCTATTCTCAAAAGCAAACCCAGCCTAATATTTCATTAGCTCTTACTTATTATGATCTAGATATGCTATGCAATACAAATTTGTAAGTAGTTTTAAAAATTTTTAGTTCTATATTGTATATTAACATTTTAAACTAAATAAACAACTCGATCAAATGTTAGATCATATATTAAATGAGAGCTAATTTATCTATTTTATTATATAAAAATTAAATTTTTATACTTAATGATAAAGTTGATGTGACATGTTTTTAGAACATTTTTTGATTTATTTTTTTAACTCATTAAATATAATTTATTATAATAACTTAATTATATTAACTAATTAATTCAATTAAATATTTAAATATTAATATAATTTATTATAATCTATATCAATCAATTAATTATAATTTATTAATTTTAATTCGTTATATCAGTTAATTGGTTCATTAATTTAGAGAAAATCTCTACATACAAGTGTTTTGCGATTACAAGCTTTACAAACCTGAAGAGAACGAAACCTACTAAACACACTGCTTATGTTACGTGCCTCTTTAACAGACTTTTAAATCAATTCAAATCAATTAACGCGCAAATATATAACTTCCATTTTTCAAAAGATTTCGTTTCTTTTTTCGAGTTTCTTGCCAAATTTGTTAGATCTCCTTCGTGCGTTCTCTCTTTGCTTCGTTTTTTTTTTCGATTTTCATGGTTTCTAAAATCAAGTTTTGAAATCGTTTTGAAGATAATGGAACTTCAGAAATACACCCAAACGATTACATAATACACCCAAACGGTTACAGAAATACACCCAAATGGTTACCGAAAGGATTACAGAAATACACCCAAAGGATTTAAGAAATACACTCAAAACAGAGGGAGACAGTATATTTCTTTTTGAAATCTTTTAATGTTTTTCTGGTTAAGGATGAGACACATGGTAGAGACAATTTAGAAAAAAAAAAAAAAACTAGAAGAATAGCAAAACAGTACCTTGAATAATGTTTCTTCGTTTTTCTGGTGATTTTTTTATGGAGATTTGTATCTTTTCTTCTTGATTTCTTCTACTCTTCGTGAGGAGTTGGAACGTTTCTGCGGAATCGTAGTTTGTTTCAAATGTCGCTTGAATCTTGACGATTTGCGTTTTGATTGAGGAAGAAGAGGAAGAGTGAACGTGTTGTGGAAGGGTGATTAAGACGCATGCGGTGGACGCTCGATTCTAAAAGAGTGGTGTGCGTGTTTTTTTCTTGGACTTGAACTAACTTGTATAGCTTGTAAGCCAAAAAAACTTGTATGTATAGCAGACCTCGTTAATTTATAAAATGCATAATAAAATTAATGATTTGTTATTTATTCTAATTTATAATGATGTTAGTTATGAAATAATGGATATGGTCTAATTTTGTCTAACTTTATTATTGTATATTGCTATAATTCTAATTCATATCAAATTAAAATGACACTATTATTTTTTATTTTTAAAGATAATTTAATTTGTTTAAATATTTAATTAAAATAATTTTTTATTTTATTTTTAATTATTATTCTTAACCTTATTTAAAATTATAGAAAGATATTACATTTTTAGTATTAGACGAACTTAAAATTACAGAAAGACGCTGTATTTAATTATTACCGTGGTTGATTTAAATATTTAAAAAAAAAATATACGTACACAAATGAATAAAAAATAGATAAAATATTATATATGTATTAATGAATCAATAGTAGATGAAATATCATAGAAAATATTTTAAGTGCACCGGAGAGTATCGGTGCACCAGTTATTTTAACGATTGATTTCAATAAATATATATTATATATATTTTTTATAATTCAGATTGACGTTTAAAATAATTGGAGCACCGATTCTCTCAGTGCACTTGAAATATTTCCAATATTATATATGTATTGATTAGAGATAATTGAACAAATGAATTAATGTTTTTTTATTGTTTTAGGTCATGGCCCACAACAAAGCCGATCCAGAAGAGCTACTTTTCACAGTAGAAATCTCTTTCGTCCTCTACCTGGTTATTGTTCTACGCTATCTTTCATGGAATCATCTCTATGGTTATTGGTGATGTATACAAGACTTTTTGGAAATGTCGTTTATGACATGTGAGCAATTTTATTGAATTGAAACTCTGGAGGCTTCTTTTCTCTTTTCTTTACTTTTTATTGTTGGAAATCTTCTTTTCCAACTTTTTATTTTGGCTCTTCTTGCTCTATTTTTAATGATTTTATTTTTGTTATTTTTTTAATACTAATTTTGTTTATTTTTTTATTTTTTTTTCTGATTTTATTTCCCTATTTTTTTTATTCTGTACGTTTTGATTGCCAAAAATTTATGATACTGAATGTATGTTTTATTTTAACCTCAAATCCTTTTTTTTTAATTTTTGTGAATTATTAAGATAGATTTCTTCTTCTTTTAGGTTTATAAAGGATTTATAATTTTTTAGATACATTTAAATGCAGTCCAATTTTAAAATTATTTATCTAAAAATATATTTCTTTATATGCTAAAAGAGGTATGGTCTTGCAATCTTTGTGTATATTGTCTTACTTGGTTATTTTTTTTTAGAATTTATATTTGCTTTTAATCTTTGTTCATTAAAAAAAGGGACAAAGTGGTATGATTTTCTGAAAATGATTATACTGTTAAGAAAATATCAGAAGATTCATGTCAGAGTGATTAGACTATATTCGATCACTATACGATGACTATTCCATAATTTTTAATGATGTTTTTGACTCTGTAATATAAGTCTTTTTTAGTGTATTTGTCTTTTTTGTTTTTTTTAGTACGTAATGATTAAATTGTTGTTTTTTGAGTTGTTATGACTTTTTTTTATTGTATTTTGTAAATATGCATATGAAGTTAGGGTGTGCATTTTTCTTTTCTTTTTCTGTGTTCCTCCCTCGATCGTTTCTAGAAAGAAAATTGTGATTTTAAAGGTAATCATTATTAGTTACTTATCTTTTAGAAATTAATTAAAAAATAAATAACTAATATTGTTCTATTAATTTATTCAATATATTAAATTATTTTTATTTATATTAAAATTAATTTTAAATATTTTAAATAAAAAATATAATTAATCATAATTTACATCTTAAATTATATGTTGAGAACGTAGTACTCTATTGTATATAATTTGTTAAAAATTATTATTTTTTGGTTCTTTTTTTGGGTTATATTTTATACTCTTTTATGATTGATTTTTATGTGTATTTATTATGGGTTTTATTTGAGTTGTTATAGCTTTCTTATTATTTTAATTATTGTCTACTAATTAGTCTTTTCTTTTCTCCATATTTTGATGTTCTTAGATGGTGAAGTTATCTTTTTTTTTTTTTCAGTTTTTTTTCCTATTTAATAGCTTAGATATGTCTTTTTTTTTTTAATTTTTTTTCTTATTTTACTTTTTTTTTTTACCTTTTTTTATGTGTATTCTTATCTAGATGTCAAATGAGTTATCCAAATTCCTATTTGGGTCGTCAATTGTTTGAAGTTTCTGTGCACTAATTATGCATATATATGGAGTTTGGATTGAGGTAAAGATGTTTGTAATATTGTATATGAAAATCAGAATAACAAACTGGGATAATGTGTTGTCCTCTGTAACACCTTAATTAGCCTAAGCTTTACCTCGCGTCGTAAAGTAAAGGTTAATCAAAGATTACGACAGTTCTAAACTCATACATAATATATTTATAGAAAGAATAGTATAACCTAGAAGCTCGATGAAGGATATAGCTCAAAAACAGGATTTCAAAGCGCAAAACGTACTAACGAAGCTACTATCTTAAGGTACAAGAAACAGATAAGATATAATAAGAGATAAGTATATAATATCATAGGAAACTAGCCATGACTCGCGGAGTTTAAGCTGGCTAGCCATATACAGATATACAGAACCAGACAGTAAAAATAACTTATACAAGTTTATTCTCTCAAATACAAGCCTCTAGGCAAAACCAAAATACAAAAGTGAGAGACATATATAAAATAAACCAAAAGACTTAAAAAGGATGTCCGGATCCTCCGCTCCTGTCACCAATCAGACAACTCACCGAGGTGGGTTGCGACCTGCATCTGAAAAACACAACAGAGATATGGTATGAGAACCGGAGGTTCTCAGTATGATAACAGTGCCCAGTGATGTAGGATATAAGACCCCAGGACGCCAAAGGCAATCCTAAGCTCCATACCCATCACAAGAGTTCAAACTTAAAGCATATTAAAACAAATAAGCATAAAATATAAACCTTAACATAACTAAACCGGGTAATTCTATTTTAGGGAATTTCTATTATAACCAAACACCGCTGTCCCACAGTCTTCACCAACCTATCCTCCATGCGATCCCATCGCCACCGCCTTCCTAACCGCCTCAATCCCAGTAGAAAACACAATTACTTACAATACAAGTAAATCACAAGTAGAAACATATAAGACAATTAATTCAAATAGCAAATAGGCATGTTATACGAATAGGCAAGCCATTTCAAGTAGTCAAAGCATACAAACAGATAGAAAATGCATATGATGAATGCCTGTCCTACTGGCTGTGATATCACATTGTCGGTTCAACTGCCAACCCGACACATCTCCATGGAGACGTCGCCCTTCAGAATCCTCATATGGGAACCCTCGAAATATAGTGCTCGGATCACTGTCCAGGTACCGGCGCCTGCACATTCTAATGATCCAAAGGGATGCGAGTGGGATACTCTTGCCACCGACCTCGCATCTAAGCGCAAGCGGGACGAACCACCGCCCTTACGCCGCCGGCGCTACCTCGACAGGCGGGATCCAACCACAGCCCCTGCCGGGTGCATAGTGTCTCATAGTCTCAATATAAAAATGATACATCAGTGGTTTTCAGAAAATATTTTTCGGTATAAGATGGATCCATCATCTCATTCAGAGTCCCCGACTCATCTCAACCACCGTCAATCCACAATTCAGTTTCCGAACATCAACAATTCATAATTCTCATCTCATATATCAATCACCCTTCACATGACATCAAACCATCCTCAGCCCACCAGAAACCTAGGACTCCGTTTTCTAAGTTTTCCAAATAGTCATCAACTATAACCCTTAGGTTATATCCCATGTTCTAATACTCAAAGCCAAGCCCAAAAGTCTTAAAAAGGTATTATCGAAGCTTACAACCTTGTTGAGAAGGTGGAATAGTTAAAAACAAGTAAAATTTGAGAAACAGGGCGTGTGCGGCTATACAGGGGTGTGTGCGTGCGCACGCCCAGAAGTTTTTAAAAGTGTGCATGCGCACAGGGGTGTGTGCGTACGCACAGATACTAAAATTCATAAGGTCTGTTCGCTCACACAGGGTGTGCTAGCGCCCCAACAGACTCCTCTTCCCGACTTGTGCGTGCGCACAGGGGTGTGTGCGTCCGCACAGGTCGCAATTCTCCATTGATGTGTGCGTGCACTAGCTGTGCTAGCGTTGCAACCAGTGAGCACTTCCCTGCCTGTGCGTGCGAACCGGTCTGTGCGTCCGCACATATTGAAATTTTTGCAGGGTTATGCGTACGCACAAGGCTGTGCGTGCGCACATATCAGAAATCCTGAAATTCTGCAACTTTCAGATTTTCAACACCAACTTTGAATGATCATAACTTCCTCTACAAAATTCTAAATTTTACAAACTTTATATCAATTTAAAGAGTTTTCAAAGATCTTTAATTCTAAACAAAATTCATCAAATTTTGAAAATCGAGGCAAAAGTTATGATCAGACAAAGTTCTCCAAAAATCTCTTTTTACCCAACTTCCACATATACCCAAATCTACCAAATCCACAAGCCACATCCAACTAGATCAATACCAAAAGTCCATTTACAGCCCAATTTACTCTCTAGTGTCACTCTTTACCATTAATACCATTCTCTCCATCCTACTTCATTATTCTCAACCTCAATGATCCATTATGTATATAAGCTTCCAAACACATATTCACTAATCATCATTTATCGCTATAAATCTTCATCATCAACTCAACCATGATTCATATTATTAATCAACAATGTTCATTCATCCAATTCCATCATATCTCACATCATCATTTAACAATATCGTCAATACCAATTCATTGTACATCATCAACTAACCAAACATCAACAACATATAAATTTTAAAACCTATCTTATGGGTCACTAGCCTAAGTGTCAATGAATATTATATACTACATAGAGAAAACCGAAACCATATCTTGACCGATCCCCAATATGCACCAAAAATCCCAAATTGAGTCCAAGACAAGCTTTCAATCACAATCTAAGCCACAAAGAATCTCCAACAAGCATCAACAATCTCCAAACTCACCATAATCAAGCTATATATACATAAACCATCACAAAATAACCTAGGGCTCATTATAATTTAAATTTCACAAGAGTTTCAATGCCTCTTACCTTATCCAACAGTTTTGGAAGCCAAAACCAACATCAATCAAACGCTAGAGTGTACCTAAACACCCAAAACACAAGATTTCACTCAAACCAAAACCTAATATTTTCGAATTTCTTAAGACAGAAACTGGAAAGGATTTCTCGAGATTTATTCCTCGTTAGCTAGATGAAACTAACGGGTTCGAAGAGAAATTTGCGTAGCAACTGACGGCACGCGAATCGGAGCACCGTAACTCAAGTTATAAGAGAAAGAAGGAGAAGATGAATAGTGAATGAAACCCTCACCTCTCCTCTCTTCACTTCAACGTTGCTGCTGCTTATGTTGTGTTAAAGTGGCTGAATTGGCCACTTAAAGGGTTTATATATTGTTGGGCTTGGGCCCAAGTTGGGTCCGGTCCAACCTGTTAGCGTATTTAGCCCGTTTGGCCCAACTTCGGGCCAAACCTTAACACTAACACCCGGTTTTCCATTTCTAATTAATATTTTTTTAAGGTTTTTGGCTGTTTCCACTTTTTCTCGCGCAGTACTGGGCAGACTTGAACCAGTTCAACCAGTTCAACTGCCGGTTCGTAATTTTTTACGATTTTTTGCAGAAAACACATTTTCTGACTCGGAAGGACCTACTGAGTCCAAAAATCATATTTAAATCCCCAAATTCTCATCCTAACTTTTCAGAATTTAATTTGAAAATGTAAATAATTTTATTCGTAAAAAATCCGGTTCTTACATCCTCCATTTTGATCAATCTATATTAATCTTTCACCTACTCTATCTTGTAGGATAACTTGGATATTATGCTAATAAGATTTTTTGGCTTTTATAATTAAAGTGATTGATAATCATGAAATATACAATGTATGAGACATGGATTATTGTTTTTCTGCTGTGTTTAGCCTTTCATATTCTTAATCTATATTTTAAATTTATAGCTTTGAATTTTGATACAAAACTTGTGATAATCTTATAATTTTTTTGTGGTAAGATAATGCATATATATACAATTAGAGAGAGATATAAAATTGCACTTGACAATAATGCTGGTCTGATAATCATGTTCAGAGTTTATAGTCAAAGTTACTGATTTATGCTATGTGGTTGTGAATCTTGGGTATGATAGTAAGTGATTAGTCATTTAATTTTGCTTTCAATTTCATTTGTATAACCTCTTTTTTCAGTTTATGTAGTTTGTAGTTTTGTACATAACATAGACCAATGAATTGTAATGGAATGAGGTATATTTGATGTTCTTTTGTTCACATGATGTGTGAGTTTTTAAGACTAATAAATCATATCTTTAAGAGATGTATGTAGACTTATAATGCATCTTTTTCTATCATTATTTTTTGATGATGACAAAATTTTGGTTGTTAGAACTAGTTTTCTGAAAGAATAAAAAAGCATGCGGTATGCATTTCAGCATAGCATCATATGTCGTATGCTGCTATGTTAGCCTTTCTTTGTTTTAACTTATGGTTTGTCCAAAGGTAACTTAGGTCGTAGATGAAAATAAAAAATGTATATAATAACATTATGTGTGTTTGATTTCATTTTATATCTTCAGAAATCTTTTTAAAGGTTTTAAAATTTACTCTTTTTTAAAGTGAATTTTAAGATATATACTTTTTATTTTTATTAGAAAAAATTTTTTTTTGTATAAAGTCTCACTATTATCCCTAAATTAGTACCCCCTTCCATTTTTACCCTTAAATTGCATAATATTCTTTTAAATAATCGTCATCTCTCTAAAAATAATTTGACTTTATCTCCCAGCTAACAAAAACAATTCTCCAAAACTTACTTTAAAAATATTTAAACCAAACAAAATCCTTTGAATTGAACTATGATTTCCTTCTAATTTAACATCATTTTCTTTCTTGTGTAATATACAATGTATGTGTCGAGTTTAATTATGAGAATTTGTAATTTCAAAAAGGGTTAAGTACAATTTTGGTCTCTAAGGTATAGACTGAAAATTTTTTTCGTCCCTAACCTTTTTTTGCATATAAAATCATCCCTAAAGTTCAATTAAGTTTTAAAACCATCATTTGGACTAAAATATCCTTCTTCTTCTTTGCTAACATACTCAGATTTTATTTTTCTTTCTCTTCTCCGTCGCAGCAACATCTCTTCTTCTTTTTCTTCTTCGTCGTCACAGAATTAGGAACAACAACAATGAAGCAGAAACAAAGAAAAAAAATAACAACAATAATTCATTTCAACTAGCAGCAACAACAGAAGAAAAGAAGAAAAGAGAAACCATCACCATCTCTTTCAACTCCAAAGAACAACAAAAAAAGAAGCTTTTAATACCATTTACTCTCAGCATTCTAATTTTCTTTCCCCACTTTCCTTTTCTATTCAGAATCAGAAGAAATAGAAGTAGAACAACAATGAAATCAAAATAAAATCAGAATTAATAACAACAATAGAATCAGAATCAATGTAATTAATAAAATCAACAATGTAATTAACCAAAGAAACAGAAGTAGAATCAACAAAGTAATTAACAAAATCAACAAATTAGAAGTAGCATTGGAATCCTAGGGAGGAGCAGCGGTGACTGGCGAGGAGCAACGGCGGGCGAGGAGCAGCGACAGGGTGAGGAGCAACGATGACTGACGAGGAACAGTGGCATCGGCATCGTTCCCAAGTTCCATCAACGGTTCTCTCAAAGCAGCAGCGCGGAAGCGAAGTAGCGGCGACATGCAAGGAGGAGGAAGAGGACGGCGAAGCGGCGAACTAGCCAGGAGGAGGAGAACGACGACGCGGCGAGCTAGCATGGAAGAGGAGCCAAACGGCGACGCGGCGAGCTAGTGAGGAGGAGCAAAATGGTGACGCAGCAGACATCCTCCCTCGCCGATCTGTTGGCGTTGACATCTGTCCTCTCCATTACAGGCAACGTCGCCACTTTTCCTTCCCCCTTCTTTCCTCCCCCCCCTCCCAATTCTCTTTCTTCCTCTCGTCGTTCTCTTTCTGTTTTTTGTTTTATTTTTATTTTATTTTATAATTTTTTTACTTACGGGTATTTTGGTCATAAAATATAAGATTTAAGTAAAAAAGACGATTTTAAAACAAAGTTAAATCTTAGGGACGATTTTGTATACAAAAAAAGGTTGGGGACGAAAAAATTTTTTGGTCTATTTCTTAGAGACCAAAATCGTACTTTAACCCTTTCAGAAAACTTATTTGAAAAAGTATATATAGATATAAATATGTTATCATCTCTTTAAAATATATAATTCTACGATCTTTACTTGAATTTTTATAAAAATAATCAAGTACGTATCTGAAAATTTTAAAAACGGCGGAAAACTAAAAATTGTATTGACTTTAATTTTTTTCTTAAAAAAAAGATGAATTTCTAATTTTTTTATATTTTGAAATATAGGTAGAAGTGCTATAAATTATATTTTATAAAAAAATTTTATTAGTTAAATATATTTATAAGAGAATTTTTAATTTACATTATTTTTCTAATTATTTTTTTCTCTTTTAGTTGTAAATATTATTTACTAATGTAATGACAAAATAAAAATAATAATAATTATTCATATAATTAACATAAATAATTCTTATATATATATGACACTACATAAATCAAAGATTATTATATATAATAAATATTTTTTATTTTTGTAATGACTATTTATATAATTTATCATATAATTTTTTTTTCTTAATATTTAATAAATTTAAGATACAAGATATTATTTATATTATCTAACATACAAAATAAGTAACTTAAGTTATCATCTAGGATAATAAGTATAATAGTGCAAATTATGAATAATTTCTTTAATAATAATAAAAAATAAGATCACTATTTTTACATACTACAAAGTTTATAAAAAAAATTTTGGACAATAAATTATACATTAGTCCTGTCAAAAAATTAAATAATTAATACATTAGATATTATTATTTACGTACTAATATATATATATATATATATATTATCGATTATTAAGTTATAATTAATTTCTAACATAATTGTTGGTAATTAAAATTTAAACGATTGAAATTATTAAATGCAGAATATTTTGTACCTAATCAATTTTATTTTTGTTATTGATATTAAAAAATGATGAATGGTTAATCAATTCTGAATTAAAATTTAAATTCGTGTAAGAAAATAAAAGAATTATTTTAGATTTTATCTCACTAACTAAAAATAAATTTAAGATAAAAAATTATTTTATACATTATATTGTAGAATAGTGTGGTCATTTGCTATTCTTTAATGGTAAATATTGTCAAATAAAATAGTGTAAAAAATTAAAATATATATATATTTACTAATTTAAGAAATACTAATTTATTTTATTCTATTGATATATTGAATAACAAAAGTTGTTATTGGTTTCTTTTCACATTAACTAATACTCAATAATGGTGTTCCGATAATGTTACTAAAAAATATTAGTCAATCTAATAGCTTTTGTAATGATGTAAGTCTATAAGTTTGAAAATTTAAAAATTATGTCATAAAATATGAAGTTTTAACACGTAACAACATTGATCATATTATTTTGACTTTAAGAATAAATACAATACCAACAAATAAAATTGTCTTAGGTAAATTTCAACAAAGACAAATCTTCATAAGTATTGCTATCAATGAGAAATTGTTCTACATTAAGACAAATATTTTTGTTTTACGGTATTTCCTAACTCTACAAACCGAGGATTAATTCACCACGCATATTGATGCTCCATTTATTATGGGTCTGCGTTTGCCGCTAGACAATGAATTGCTACACACACAAGATAAGATTCGAACTCTTAATATTTACTTAAACGGACAAGTCAAAAGACCACTCAATCAATCCAAATTAGTTAAGACAAATACTAATTATTTTTAATATTTGTAAGTTGTAAAATATTTATAGTAATAATTGTTATATATATTTTTTGTTTAATTTTTAATAAAATTTTTTATATAATTTTATGTATTATTATCCTGTGTAGCGGATGAGTGTAAAACCTAGATAAATGATAAATAATTAATAATAAATCAAATAAGAGCAAAAAGGGTTAAAAAATTGAAAATATATTATTTGAGAAATTACCGATGAGAATTTAATTTAGAAAATAAAACTGAGCGCAAAAATATAATCAATTACGAAAATGCATACCGACATTAAAATTAGTTGTGCCGGCTTAAATCTGTCTGGTGCTGCGAGTGATAAAACTAAAACTATAAAAATAACAAAGAAAAATATTTGGAATGAATACTCAGACACTTATTTTAAAGATTTTGGCTCAAGGTGGGGTCAATGGGCTAAAAACCACTTTGGGCCTTCACTTGGGCCAAGTCTACGGCTTATAAACCCCTCACTTAGTAAAATTTAAGCCATTTTTCCGAATTGAGAAAGAGTGACACGGATAGAGAGAATAAAAGAAGAGTGAAGAATGCCCTAACTCTCTATTCACTCACCACATTCAAATCCTCATAACTTCTAAATCGGAGTTCTGATCAATGACCCAATTGCGACTGCGCATTCCTTTCGACTCCCTCTTCAATTATATCTAATTATTATGGTAAGGAATTTCGAAATCATTGTCCTATTTTTAGTTTCTCTTCTGAATTCGTATTTTGGTAGTTGTGGTGTTAAGAAATTATAATTTTGGTGTTTAGTGAGAAGTTTAACTACCATTTCTAGTGAAGTTTTGACCTATGAACACATGGTATAAGGTAAGAGAATTCTTTTTTTTTTCCTAATTACATACAAAATTCTAGTGTAAATCATCGAGATTTTGATTAAATTAGATGAAATGGGATGGCTTGTATGCTTGGGTTGATTTGGTACAAATTGGGTGCTTGGCTTGATTGGTGAGAACTTGAAGGAGGATCGTTTGAGGCTCGATTGTGCGAGTTAAAACTCGGGGTTGAGGGGAGAGAAAACTCGAGCGTTGAAAAATCGACGTCATTATGGTACGGGTTTTGGTTTTGGTAGGCATTACGTAAAATTATATGAAAATCTAGGTAATTGCCTTTAAGATAGTATTAGATGAGGGTTGTTGTTGATGGTAATTGATTAGTGTGAATGCTTGTATGAAATGATGTGAATTGCCATGATTGCGTGAAATGAATTATTGATGAGCCATAAATGTATATATGAATGAAATTAGATATAAAGATTATGGTTGATTTTCTATTAAGGCTACAGAATAAAAATTGGACTGGAAGCCACGATAGGGTGAGGTATCTCCTATTTGGTAGGTTATAGTAAGTGGTGGCATTGCCATGTGTGATTTGTTGTTGAAATTATGAGAATTGGTTGGATAATTAATTGTTAGTTTTGGTTGTGATTGGGATGTATAAGCGTGCCGTGTTATGGATTTGATTGGAAATTGATTGATTAGGCATTAATTGGTTATGAGGTGATTGACAATTTGATAAATGATGGTTGAGGATGTCTAGGAATGGTTTTGGGGTGGTTTTGAAAAGAAATGAATTGGAAATTTGTAAAACTGACCATTATGCAAAATTTGGTAAAAATATATTTTTGACCAATTTTGACGGGTCATAACTTGGCTCTTAGAGTCCAGAATTGAGTGAAATTTGTTTAAATTAAAGCTAGTGAAAAGAACTTTAAAACCGTTGAAGAATGGAGAAAAACAAAATTTTGTAGCAAAAGTTATGAACGTTTGAAAATTTGGGTTTGAAACTGAAAATTGCAAATTTTGTAGAATTTGGAGAAGAGGGAAGTTCCGTGCGTGCGCACGATGTTGAATTTTTGCAAAAACCATATTCAAGTTCTGCACTTACACACGAGACATGCGTACGCACAACTATCCAGTTTTGGCCAAAATGTTAGTTTTGAACTATTTAACCTTTCTAACATATTTGTAACCCCTTTAACCTCTGTATGGAGTTGAATAACTAATTGTTAAAATTTAAATACACTAGAGAGAGATATAATAAATTAAATTAAATTATTTTTGGATAAATTCTTGGTTAACCGGAGAAAATTGTTACGGAGATGGAGGTTCGTCCCGCCCGTGATGAGGATAGTGGTTTCATCCCACTCACAGAATAATGAGATTGAAGTAGCTAATAAATGAATGGGGTTATGTTAGGTTGTATCTTCCGAGACTGGGTGGAATTGAAATTGGTTTAAGATGTGATATTGATTTTTTGCCTGGCAACGATGATGGTGTCATCTCGCTTGCTTAGTGCGTAAACTACTATGCGGGGATGGTGATTTTATCCCTTTTGCGGTGAGGATGAAGGTGTTATACCGCTCACGAGATAATGAAATTGATGAATTAATAATAAAATGGGGTTAATGAATCTAATAAGTTGTGAAATTGGTTAAAGTTAATGATTATTGATTAATTACCTGTGTAAGATGCAAGGATTGTAGTTTGTCCCACTTGCTCTGGGTTGAGAGTTGAAACACCTGGGTAAGTGATGAACAAAAATTCTTATGTCGGTATAGAAATTAGCAATGAATCCAATCGTGAGTATAGTCTAACCGACATGCAAATATCGCATCAAACAATTCTAAAATCTATGACCGAGAGTATTAGTCCCGGGTTGTTCTCCCTAGGAATTGCCTTAGAATGCACATTATTGATTAGGAAGTATTTTGTGGTTTTGAGAGTTGGTGCAAGAATTTAAGCTAAGCAAAGGTAAACAACAATTGATTAAGATAAAAGCCTTGGCCAAGGGTGAGTATTGGAAGTTCCATCATTGTAGTTTCCCTCAATTATGATAAGAATTGATTATTGCTTCACTTAGTTAACCCCCTAATAATGGAGGAAAGTCAAGTGAAAGTAACTAACTTGAGTCACAAGTCCTATCCTAACCCTAGGGAAGTCTAGCTTTAGTGCACTCCAAGTCAATTAGCAATTCTCAATTCCTAATCAACAATTGATATCCACTACTCAAGTGTCTCCAATAACTCAACCCCTAAGCCAAGTAAGAGAAATCTACTCCATAGCTAGAGTTGTCATTTTCACAAACAATTGGTAGGCAATCATAGAAGACATGATGAAATTGAGAGAAAAGAATTGAATTAAAGCTATCTACTTCAAGCAATCATCAACAATCAAGCAATTGAATGAAATTTCTCAATTCATTAATCAAAATTCAAAGTGACAAGGGCACAAATCTAGATCCAAGTGCACGAATCAAAAGATCACTAATTGAGAGTAGAAGAAGAGTAGATCTACGACTTGTATCAAAGTAGAAGTGAATTAGCAATGGATCTCACCAAGAAATCAAAAAAGAATTGTAATGGAGAAAGTAAAATCCTAGAGAGAAGTTGGAGTTTCTCTCTCTAAAAGCCAAAATGTAAGTAACTACCCAAAAATATCTAGAATAATGTCTAAGTGTCTCAATCTCCCTAATCATTGGTCTTCTTATGCTCTTCCCGCCAGAATTCTGCCCCAAAACAGGGCCTGCCACTGCCTGAAATCGCTGGTCATGTTTTCCTCTTAAAAAATCATGTGCGGCTATCGGCGCGTACGCGTCCCTGGGGCTTTTTGCGATCCACGCGCAGGCGCGCAATACACGCGCGCGTCCAAGGATTTCTGGCCCATCCTTATAAGCACGCCGGCTTCTCGTTTCGGCTCCATCTAGCCGGCTCTAAGGACGCATATTCACGCGCACGCGTACGGTGCGCGTGCGCGCCCATGCCCAAATTCCAAAACTCTAATTTTTTTCCATGCTCCTTCCATCCAAGCATGCTTCCTTCATCCCTCTTAGCCATTTTTGCCCTATAACTTCTGAAACCACTTAACAAACGGGTCATGGTATCGAATGGTAATAGAGGGGGATTACAATATATCAATTCTAATGCAAAAGAATCATGTTTTCATCCATGAGGCAAAATTAGGAAAGGAACACAAAATCATGCATTTTTATATGAATAAGTGTGGAAGATCATTGATAAAACCCTCAAAATTTATACATGATAAACCCTAAAAATGGGATTTATCAGTAAGATACAAGGGTTGTGGTTTGTCCCACTTGTTCTGGGTTAAGATTTTAAAAACCTGCCTGGGTAAGATGCAAGGATTGTGGCTCCATTCCACTTGCTCCGGATTAAGTGAGGACGGTGGTGTTATCCAACTCATGAGAGAACGAAATTGAGTATTTGATAGAGAATTGGGGCTAATGAATTTAATAACTTATAAAATTGATTAAAGTAAATGATTATGACTAATTGTAGTCTAAATGACCAATTTGACAAGGACGATAGTCATATCCCGCTTACGTGTTTGAGGTTGACAAAGATTATTGATTGGCAAGGTTGGAGGTTCGTCCCACTTGCGAGAAAAGGTCGTGGGTTCCTCCCGCTTGCGTATTTGGCTTGGCACCTGCACCAGGCAAGGGCGGAGGTTTCATTCCACTTGTTCGTAGTTATAGTGTGATGTAGGGACAGTGGTTTCATCCCACCTACGCTTTCTCTCTCTGGTTGTAAGGTGTAACAGGGCACTCTCTCTGCAAGATATGTATAGGGTATTCTCCCTATGAGGTATGACAAGGCACTCTCCCTACGAGATATGTACAGTGTATTCTTCTTACAAGGTGAACAGGGTACTCTCCCTGCAAGGGGTACAGGGCACTCTCCCTGCGAGACTGGCTTGTGATAGGCCCAGATATATTTTCTTCTTGGGATGCGCAACAAAGAGATAATATACAGGTTAGCTACTGAATGTGTCAAGTTCTGTCAGTTTAACCGACACGTGAGTTCATGGCTAGTAAGACAGGCATGCATCATGTGCATTTGTTTGTAATTATTTGGGTGTGCATAATTATTTGGTTTGCCTACTTGTTCATCTATCTGCTACTTGTATTACTTGAACTAATTGCACTCCATTGTGATTGAATTGGATGTTTTGTTCGTGTTTGATTCTATTGAGAACTTGAGACTGAAAATATGAGAAGGATGATGAGATGAGATTTATGACTTTGAATTGTGGCCAAGTTTGGTGAGTTGGTAAATGTTAAACACTGAGATGATTAAAGGACGGAAAATATATTATGGCGGTGTCGGTTTAATGCCGACGAGTAAGTTGTTTAACTTAGAATTCTTAGTCTGTAGCTGTGAGAGAATTACTATTGTATTAAGGAGTTTGTTGATGAAAAGACAAGTAAAAAGATTAACTGAATTATACCAAACTTAAAGTATTTATTAGAGTTTCCTCCTTAAACGGATTAGAAAGAATCCTAGGCCTAAACTTGTGTGTTTGGAGACTAGGATTGCCTAGCGGATTCATGTAGTTTTACATAGTATCTATTTAAAATTATTACCCTACTCAAAACCTTCAGGTTCTCACCCGTTGTGAAAATTATTGATTTTTCAGATAACAAGACATTACGTATCTCGTTGAGAGTGCGAAACTCATTGATGAAGCGAAGGAGACTTTATTTTTGAAGTTTATTCTGTACTTAGCATATTTCTCCACTGTTGAACATGTATTTGTATACTTTCCTCTTAGAGATTTTATTCTGGAGAAACAGGGCTATATTTTGTACTTCTGATTTTGTAATATTTTCTAGTCGGCCTTATCTTTGCGGGTCGAGACTAGTGATTATTATGTATCTTATATTAAAACCTATGTATATATATACATTTTGCTTTGGTATACGATGTTCACTTGTGTTAACGTTTTTGGTGTATGAGTATCGATCGTTCAATGTTTTAATTTTTTCAAAGACTCCTAGTTATGATGTTATATATCTATCTATCTATCCCTCCCTCCCTCCCTCCCCCCCTCCCTCTCTATCTATCTATCTATCTATCTATCTATCTATCTATCTATATATATATATATATATATATATATATATATTAGGTATCATAATGCCTAACCACCTTTGATTTACGACTTAAGCATAAAGCTCTCTGTGATAGGGTGTTACAACGAGAACGTACACTAGTTTTTATATAAATTTGAGTTTAAGTTGTTAATAATTTGATAAGTTGAGTTTACGAATTTGTGTTCTGAGCTTATGCTCGAATTTGAGTTCAAATATTAAATGAGTCGAATTTAAACTTAGGTAAACTTATATTGTTGCCTTGTGAACTAATTCGATTATATATGTGTGTGTGATAATTTCAATTTATAAAAAGTAATAATATATAACTTTACACAAATACATATACATAATTATTAGAACAATATAATGTATTTGATTATTTTATTATAAATTGAATAGATAATAAATTAGAACGTAACCAGTCTAATTAAATTATTTATGATTGAGAAGAGCAATATGTAACACCCTAACTATCAAAATGTCACGCTTCCGGCTGTGCCACTCTAATAGTTCGGGTATTACGACGACTCTTATAATATTTAATACTAAAATATGAGCCTGTTTAAAACTTAGACCGAATTTTTCAAGAACATACATTCATACTCACAATATAAATTACCATACTCACAGGAAATACATACATACATACATATATATATACTAATTTACAAGTATCTCATATCAAAATCATATCCCTCTTACAAAACTTGTAAAGTTAAAGGCGAGGGAAACATAAATACTAAAACAATACAGAAATATCGTCTAACAGAAAAGAAATAAGCTCTTTCGAACTTCGTCGTCCATAACCTGAAAAAGAAAAGACCTGTAGGGGAGTGAGAACATCATCCTCGAAAGGGTTCTCACTATAGGGTTGCAGAATTACTATAATAGGATACGCGAGATAAAATCGTTACAATGATTAATAACCGCCTTATGCATTCTTTCAAAGCAAAGGTTTACTATAAAAAAATATCTGAAATCTTTTCTGAAAGAGGAAACTGTTCATTTCTTAAAACTTCAAAAGCTTTTCAAAAGGTTTATCTATGTTGAACCAGACTAGTTTTTCATACTTTTCTAAACCAGAAACATCAACCAAACATGGCCTTCGGCCTACCTCATGATCAACCACGGCCCTAGGCCCAAACAATCCAAACAACAACCAGTCACCACAGTCCAACAGAATCCCAGTCGCAAACACAGGTAGGAAAGTTTAAGCACACAAAATCAATTACTTCAAGTAGAACGATTAGCAGTTAACCACAAGTAACCACAAAGGCAAACCAAATACAATATGCACACCCAAACAATGTCACATAGATGCATATGATGAATGCATGTTCTAGTGGCTGATGAGTCGCATCTGTCGGTTATAAAGCCAACCCGACAAGTCCTGGTAGCTAACCATTGGACTGTCCCTCTGTCGTGCATCTCCAACTCGAGTTATTCACAATCATAATCATAATTCACATCCAACACCCTCACTGCTGTATATTCATGGGGGCGAGGTCATCCGGAAATTTCACAGTGTCCGGCCACACTTACGACATAGGGTCAGCAGAGTATCAAGTCTCCACCTGGAGCACATGGTGGCTAGCCACTACTTTCACCCAGGAAAACTCGTATCTCAGATAGGTGGAGTGAAACAATCACAATATCAATAACTCAGCATATATTCAACCATAAATTAACATTCATCTCAGCCATCCGGCTCAAATTCATGATTCATAGTCAGCCATGATTCATTATCATATACAGCCCTTCTGGCTCATAACATATTCCACAATAAGCCATAATTCATTAACATATACAGCCATTCCGACACATAACATAATAGCACCTCTACCATCCAACATCATCAAACTCATAAAATCATCATTCAAGCCATAAATCACTTTTCTCAATTCACTTTACTTTGAAATCAAAAATTAATTCTTTCCAGCCTTGGCTTTAAAATCTCCATTCATCAAATCATTTCAGGCTCATAAGCCACTTTTTCTCAAACGTAAATTCCCCGTTTTAAAACATGGTTATTGAGCACGTGGTGGCTAACCACTTCTCCTCAAACATAAATTTCTCCTTTTAAAATAAGGCCACTCTCCACAACATCTTTCTAAACATTTCAGAAACCACATCAAATCAAAAACCATTTCCGCGAGATTCAAAATCATTCATTCTAAAACAATATTTGGTAACAGAAGATCCTTAGTAGAGTCTCAAGACTTTAGGGGAGAATAACACAACTCACTTTCTCAAATTCGTTTGAAGTCTTTAAAACCCTAGCTTCTTGATTTGAGTAATAAAAATAGAATCTAAGCCAAACCAAATCGTGTAATCAACTACTCCAAGCGCATTTCCAAAACCATCTCTTTTACTTAAACCAAAACCAAGTCCAACACCATGTTAAAATCTGAAACGTTCCCGGCGGCTCGGAGATAATTTTAGTTTTGCTAAACCAGAATTCAAAGAATACTCTAAACCTTCCCTAAAACGTTAAAAATTGAAATTTGTAAATCGAAATTCAAGTTCTTTTAAAGTCACTAAAATTTCTATAACTGAAACCTTTAAGTCAAATTAAAACAACATAAACCGTGTTTAAGTCAAATCCAGGAAAACATAAACTCCTTCCACCCTTTAAACAGCTTTAAAACATAATTCTCTTTCAAATGACTTGCACCCAAAAATATAATGCTTTTCTTAGGAAACAAAGCTAAGGCATAGCCTTCTTTTCAAAGATTCTTTTCAAAGCATAATTTTATCACTTTCATAAATGATTCAAGTGAAGATAATAAAAGTCTTGAATTCACAATTCCCCAAGTAAAATGGTAAAGGCCTTAAATTCATAATTTTCCAAATAACTTTTCCAAATAAAAACTCGGATTTTCTAGGAATTTTGGCAGCACCTCCCCTAAAACTTGGACTTTGCCACCCTTTTCGGGTCCCAACCAAACCATTCCGCAACCCTCTTCAAGGGGTTCAAAACCAAATCAATTCAAAATCAAGCTGTTTCCAAGGTGCATCATTTTCAGATTTCAAGAACACCAATTCAAACTCAAATCGATTTCCAACAGGATAAACTCGATTTCAAAGCTTTCACAAATTAAGAAGCATTTCAAGAACAGTCCGTTTTACAAAAACGAACAATAACCCAGCCAAGCAAGCATTCATATTCATCCAAGAGAACCAACAATTACATAAGACATATACAATCACTCAAAGATACATTTTCTCACATCAATATCCATATATAATAATTCCAATTCATAAAATGTGGTTTTCTCAAAAGGCCCCTACCTCGATTGTCGAAACTCGAAAACTCAAAAACGCGCCACAAACTCATTCTCCCTCGGCCTACAACGGTGGCAGCCGTAACCTCAGCTCCAAACCGTTTTCTCAGCAACCACAACGACTCTAATCGCAATATATAATAACTGAAACTCAATCTTATAGAAATTTGTGCCACAAACCTCAGCGTGAGATAACAGAACAGCAACTAAAGGGCTTTCAAATTGAAAATGCTTACCGAAACGAAGAAAGAACGGCTGAACTGAAATAGCGGTGGTCTCCGAACCGGTTTGGCGGCAGCCCGGCAGCCACCTCAAGTGGCAACAGTGACCTGAACAACATGCAGCAATAATGAGGTTTTCGAAAACTCAACGGAAAGGAGAACCAACTTAAAACCCTTACCGACAGAATTTTTCGACGACGACAGTAGGATTTTGAGTGGCAGAAACGGCAGAAACGGTGCAGGTCTCCCCTCTCTCTCCTCTACTCTCGTGCTTTCTCTCTCTCAGACCAAATCGGCGGCTGACCACCCTCAATGGCAATGGAGATGTGATGGCGGCGGCTGGGCTCATCAATGACAGCGGTGGCGAAGGGCATCAGCGATGAAGAAGACGGCACAGACAGCGGCAGCGGCGCAAAGCTCCTGACGGCGTCTTCCTCGCTCGCGCATCTCTACTCCGGCAGTGGGCTGAACGGCGACGACACGGGTTCCACAGGATGGCGATGCTCCTCCTCGCACGGTTCTGGCGGCATCTCGTGGACGCACCGAACGGTGGTGGCGCAGGGACGGTGGCAGCAGTGCAGCCTTCTCTTCCTTCTCTCTCCTCGGCTCTCACGGATCTCCTATCCCCTCGTCAACAGCTCCCTGTCTCACTCCCCCTTTCAGCTTCTTTTTCTTTCTTACATTTGAAGGGAAACTGGGTGTGTGTTTGCTGTGCAGAGAAGACAGTGAAGAGAGGGGTTGGGGCTGCGCAGCATGAAAAGAGAATAGAGGGGAAGGGTATCACAAAATTAGGTTAGGGGTAATTTAGTAATTTTAATAAAATTAGGGTAATAGGGTAATTGAAAACTAATTTTTTTAATCCAACAATAATAATGTATAAAAATACTATTTGTTCATCAATTTTACAAATTATTTTCAATAAAATGTTCAAATCCAAAAATTAGAAATAATATAATTAATTTCTTTTTTTTCCAAAACAGCAGTATTATTATTTTAAAATATTAATTATTTAGTCCGAATCATATAAAATTTTTATTATTTCATAACTACTAACTTTATAATTTAAATATAGAAAATAATTCAGTAATTGTAAAATTGGATAATAATCTTAATTTATTTGAAATTCAATTAATCAAAACTTGCTTTAATTATCTTTAATAAAGAAATTTCTTAAATTAAAGCTACAAAATATTGAATTTGAAATTAGCTCATGATAGCCCTTTTTCAAACGTTCTGGGTCTTACATTCTACCCACCTTATAAAAATTTTCGTCCTCGAAAATTGATACCAAACGAAAGAGATTTCACAACAGTTCACTTTTGAACACATTTAAGGAAAAAGCAGAAATATCTCAACATATAAACATATATACGATTTTCAAATAGTTGAATTGTCGTATGCATAAAGATACAAAGGTAGGAGTGTGATTGCAAAGTAAACGTTACAAGATAGGCTCAATGCAAAAGATGACATGGTTCAAAAATGTGATAGCAAAGCAAGGCATCGAAGGCGATAAAACAGAATGGGGTTAAAACGACGTGCTTAACATCTGCACACTAATGTCGTACCAACCTCAAAGCTTCGACTTCCCAACTCCATCAATTACTTCGCAACCCCGTAACTGGTCACAAGCTCAACATCTACAAAACTCTTCTGCGAGAACCAAAACTCCCACAACTTCTCGTAGCACTACACACTTACCACTTCACCTTCCACATCTACAAACCACGTCTTAAAGAACTAATGTATCGCTTACTATACTTGGAAGTCGCACGTGACGCTAAAGCAATCCTCGAGTTCATTCAGAAGGATATAAGGCTTGAGAAAAGAAGGACAAGTGACAAGGGCAGTACTCGTAAGGACTTAAAAGAATAAACAAAATTACAAACAAATAGGATGCACAAGAACGAAGATTGCAGGAAAGATTCAATTGGTAACTTCAATGATAACTCTTATATCAAGGAAATTCGATAGAATCAATGCGAAGAAAAATAGTGCATTAATTTGAAACAAATTCAAGCTGAGTCGAAGAAGTATAAGGTTTACAAAAGGAGAATGCCTAAAACCGAAAACAGAGCTTATAGGACTCAAGAGTAGGATTAAAATACTTTCGAATGCATTGCCCATGAAGCGTGAATAACTTTTCAAAAACTATTTCACGTTTCCAAAGAAAAGGTGTGCAACTAACACCTTGTAAAAGAATAACAAAAGTATAAATGTGGCATTACTTTAATTCAATTTCATGTTGAAGTAGATTATGTAGAGTTTTAAAACAAAATGAACACTGGTTTGGCTAAGAGCTAAAGTATTTTCTCAAATAGTTTAGAAAGATAGTTAGGTGCACAACCTAACCAAAAGTAATTCATAAAACTCGGAAGAAAATTAAATGCTTGTTCAAAAATTCTCAAAGTTCATATTCAAACAAGTGTGTATATAAAAAAAATTATAACAAGGATGAAAGAGGAAGTTAAACTCTATTTAAAAAAAAAAAACCGAGGTAAAATTTGTTTATAAGTTGATAAAGAAAATAAGTAGTGCGTTACAAACGGACAGGTTTCTACTAAATAAGGAAGCTTTTCAAAACTTCATTTAAAGTAGTGCATGTCAACTATAAAACAACTTTGTCAAAAATTGAAGAATGGTTCCCATTACAATCAAGCAACAGAAAGATTTGACTTACAATATCCTTAAAGAGGAAATCAAACGTCTTTAAAAATTTCAAAACAAAACCCCGAGAGTATACTTGAAATTAACACCTCACAAGAATATTCAAGAAGATTTGGACGTACTAAAAGGGAATCAACTCATCGATAGCAATTCTCGAGAAAGAATCTGACTAAGAACTCTGGCAAAAACAATGAAAGGATAAACGATGCACGAAATTGAAACAAATCAAGCTGACTCATATGAGGATGAGATTCACAAAAGAAGGAAAGCTGAGATTGATGGTAGTACTCACAAGTGGTAGAAGAATGATTAAAAACAGAATCAAGTATGACATTCATAGAGATGAAAAACTTGAGAAAGAACGAGTCCGTTCATAAGAAGAAAGATATGATTCCAACATTTTCAAAAGAACAACAATGTAGTATGTTAAACCAAACTCAAATAAAAAATAAATTAAGTGAAGTTTATCCAACGAAATCAACCAGGATAAAAGCAAAAAAAAAAAAATCCTTTCTTTCCAGAATTTCGAAAAATACCTAAATCAATAATCAAATAAAGATATGCATTGGAACTGTAGTAAAATTATTAGAAAGTCAAATTGTATTTAAAGTAAGTGTAGTTCCGTTAACCAGTAAAAGTACAGGCGAGGTATTAGAAATAAATAGTTGTTAAACTGTATAAGGAATTTTCCAAGTTTTATATAGATAAATATATATCGAATCAATAGCAATTTTATAGAAATTTTAAAATTGGTTGTAATTATTGTCAGATAAGAGAAAAACTGAATCACAATTTCTCTAAGAATGGACTCAGAATTAGGACTTAAAAGGCACAGCGCATTAAGACAAGTTCAAAGCTATATCAAAGAATACGTGAATCAAGAAGAAGAATTCAAACAGAGAAAGATAGATACAACAAGGATTTCAAACAAGCATATGCAATTAAGATCAAACAAGAATGCATATGAATAGAGGAATATGATTGAAAAATCAAACTACTTTTCAAAAGGATTAGCAAACAAGAACTTCAAGTTAGGCTATGAAAGAACAAGTTGACTCGAACAGAATTCAAGACACATAACTGAATGACATCGAGAAATGGTTTCTAATGTTCCCAAAACCCCACTAATCGCGTTACCTATTACTCGTATATCATCTATGACAATCCATTAGTGCTCCCATATACATAATTCATTAGTATTAAGCCGGCCAAACTTAATACCAAGAAGTATGCAATGCAAGACTAACAGCGTTAATCAATAGACCGTCATGTGCATAAAGCTCTAATTCTCATCATTTGACAAGACTATTGCATGACAGACACTCAGAATATGCAATTGAAGCATAGTCGGTCCATTCCTCAGGCTCTACAAGAAGGACAGCTCTGATACCATAATGTAACACGCTAACTATCAAAATATCACACTTCCGGCTACGCTACTTTGATAATTCGGGTATTACGAAGACTCTTATAATATTTAATACTAAAATATGAGCATTTTTAAAACTTAGACCGATTTTTTCAAGAACATACATTCATACTCACAATATAAATTACCATACTCACAGGAATACATATATATACATATTAATTTACAAGTATCTCATATCAAAATCCTATCCCTCTTACAAAACTTGTAAAGTTAAAGGCGAGGGAAATATAAATACTAAAACAATATAGAAATATCGTCTAACAGAAAAGAAATAAGCTCTTTTGAACTTCGTCATCCATAACCTGAAAAAGAAAAGACCTGTAGGGGAGCAAGAATATCATCCTCGAAAGGTTCTCACTATAGGGTTGCAGAATTACTATAATAGGATACGCGAGATAAAATCGTTACAATGATTAATAACCGCCTTATGCATTCTTTCAAAGCAAAGGTTTACTTTAAAAAAATATCTGAAATCTTTTCTGAAAGAGAAAACTGTTCATTTCTTAAATATTCAAAAGCCTTTCAAAAGGTTTATCTATGCTGAACCAGACTAGTTTTTCATACTTTTCTAATCCAGAAACATCAACCAAACATGGCATTCGGCCTACCTCATGATCAACCACGGCCCTAGGCCCAAATAATCCAAACAACAACCAGTCACCACAGTCCAACAGAATCCCGGTCGCAAACACAGGTAGGAAAGTTCAAGCACACAAAATCAATTACTTCAAGTAGAACAATTAGCAGTTAACCACAATTAATCACAAAGACAAACCAAGTACAATATGCACACCCAAACAATGTCACATAGATGCATATGATGAATGTCTGTCCTAGTGGCAGATGAGTGTCATCTGTCGGTTATAAAGCCAACCCGACAAGTCCTGGTAGCTAACCATTGGACTGTCCCTCTGTCGTGCATCCCCAACATGAGTTATTCACAATCATAATCATAATTCACATCCAACACCCTCACTGGTGTATATTCACGGGGGCGAGCTCATCCGGAACTTTCACAGTATCCGGCCACACTTACGACATAGGGTCAGCAGAGTATCGAGTCTCCACCTAGAGCACGTGGTGGCAAGCCACTGCTTTCACCCAGGAAAACTCGTATCTCAGATAGGTGGAGTGCAACAATCACAATATCAATAACTCAGCATATGTATTTATTCTCAGGCTCTCAGCCATAAATCAACATTTATCTCAGCCATCCAGCTCAAATTCATGATTCATAGTCAGCCATGATTCATTATCATATATAGCCCTTCCGGCTCATAACATATTCCACAATCAGCCATAATTCATTAACATATACAGCCATTCCAGCTCATAACATAATAGCACTTCCACCATCCAACATCATCAAACTCATAAAATCATCATTTAAGTCATAAATCACTTTTCTCAATTCACTTTACTTTGAAATAAAAAATTAATTCTTTCCAGCCTTGGCTTTATAATCTCCATTCCTCAAATTATTTCAGGCTCATAAGCCACTATTCCTCAAACGTAAATTTTCCTTTTTAAAACATGGTTACTAAGCACGTGGTGGCTAACCACTTCTCCTCAAACATAAATTTTTCCTTTTAAAATAAGGCCACTCTCCACAACATCTTTCCAAACATTTCAGAAACCACACCAAATCAAAAACCATTTCCGCGAGATTCAAAATCATTCATTCTAAAACAAGATTTGGTAACAAAAGATCCTTAGTAGAGTCTCAAGACTTTAGGGGAGAATAACACAACTCACTTCCTCAAATTTGTTTGAAGTCTTTATAACTCTAGCTTCTCGATTTGAGTAATAAAAATAGAATCTAAGCCAAACCAAATCGTGTAATCAACTACTCTGAGCGCATTTCCAAAACCATCTCTTTTACTTAAACCAAAACCAAGTCCAACACCATGTTAAAATCTGAAATGTTCCCGGCGGCTCGGAGATAATTTTAGTTTTGCTAAACCAGAATTCAAAGAATAATCTAAACCTTCCCTAAAACGTCAAAAATTAAAATTTGTAAATCGAAATCCAAGTTCTTTCAAAGTCATTAAAATTTCTATAACTGAAACCTTTAAGTCAAATTAAAACAAAATAAACCGTGTTTAAGTCAAATCCAAGAAAACATAAACTCCTTCCACCCTTTAAACAGCTTTAAAACATAATTCTCTTCCAAATGACTTGCACCCAAAAATATAATGCTTTTCTTAGGAAACAAAGTTAAGGCATAACCTTCTTTTCAAAGATTCTTTTCAAAGCATAATTTTATCACTTTCATAAATGATTCAAGTGAAGATAATAAAAGTCTTGAATTCACAATTCCCCAAGTAAAATGGTAAAGGACTTAAATTCATAATTTCCCAAATAACTTTTCCAAATAAAAACTCGGATTTTCTAGGAATTTCGGCAGCACCTCCCCTAAAACTTGGACTTTGCCACCCTTTCTGGGTCCCAACCAAACCATTCCCCAACCCTCTTCAAGGGGTTCAAAACCAAATCAATTCAAAATCAAGCTGTTTCCAAGGTGCATAATTTTCAGATTTCAAGAACACAAATTCAAACTCAAATCAATTTCAACAGGATAAACTCGATTTCAAAACTTTTACAAATTAACTTTAAAGAAGCATTTCAAGAACTGTCCGTTTCACAAAATCGAACAATAACCCAGCCAAACAAGGATTCATATTCATCAAAGACAACCAACAATTACATAAGACTTATACAATCACTCAAAGATACATTTTCTCACATCAATATCCATATATAATAATTCCAATTCATAAAATGTGATTTTTTGAAAAGGCCCCTACCTCGATTATCGAAACTCGAAAACTTAAAAATGCGCCACAAACTCATTCTCCCTCGGCCCGCAACGGCGGCAGCCGCAACCTCAGCTCTAAACCGCTTTCTCAGCAACCACAACGACTCTAATCGCAACATATAATAACTGAGACTCAATCTTAGAGCAATTTGCACCACAAACCACAGTGTGAGATAATAGAATAGTAACTCAAGGGATTTCAAATCGAAAACACTTACCGAAACGAAGAAAGAACGGCTGAACTGAAACAGCGGCGGTCTCCGAACCGATTCGGCGGCAGCCCGACAACCACCTCAAGCGGCAGCGGTGACCTGAACAACTTGCAGCGACAATGAGGTTCCCGGAAACTCAATGGAAAGGAGAACCAACTTAAAACCCTTACCGACAGAATTTTCTGGCGACGGCAGTAGGGTTTCAAGCGGCAGAAATGGCGCAGGTCTCCCCTCTCTCTCCTCTGCTCCCGTGCTTTCTCTCTCTCTCAGACCAGATCGGCAGCTGACCACCCTCAATGGCAATGGAGATGTGATGGCGGCAGCTGGGCTCGTCAATGACAGCGGCGGCGAAGGGTATCGGCGACGACGAAGACGGCACAGACAGTGGCAGCAGCGAGAAGCTTTTGACGGCGTCTTCCTCCATCGCGCATCTCTGCTCTGGCAGTGGGCTGAACAGCGACGACACGGACTCCACATGACGGCGACGCTCCTCCTCGCACAGTTTTGGTAGCAGCTCGTGGACGGACCGAACGGTGGTGGCGTAAGGACGGCGGCGGCAGTGCGGCCTTCTCTTCTTTCTCCTTCCTCGGCTCTCACGAATCTCCTATCTCCTCGTCAGCAGCTCCCTGTCACTCTCCCCCTTTCAGCTTCTTTTTCTTTCTTACATTTGAAGGGAAACTGGGTGTGTGTTTGCTGCGCAGAGAAGAAAGTGAAGAGGGGGGGTTAGGGCTGCGCAGCTTGAAGGGAGAATGGAGGGGAAGAGTATGACAAAATTAGGGTTAGGGGTAATTTAGTAATTTTAATAAAATTAGGGTGATATGGTCTTTGAAAACCAATTTTTTTTAATCCAACAATAATAATGTATAAAAATACTATTTGTTCATCAATTTTACAAATTATTTTCAAGAAAATATTCAAATCCAGAAATTAAAAATAATATAATTAATTTCTTTATTTTCTAAAACAGCAGTATTAATATTTTAAAATATTAATTATTTAGTCCAAATCATATAAAATTCTTATTATTTCATAACTACCAACTTTATAATTTAAATATAGAAAATAATTCAATAATTGTAAAATTGGATAATAATCTTAATTTATTTCAAATTCAATTAATCAAAACTTGCTTTAATTATCTTTAATAAAGAAATTTCTAAAATTAAAACTACAAAATATTGAATTTGAAATTAGCTCATGATCACCCTTTTTGCAAGAATGCTATGAATGTCAAGATGAACACCAAGAACACTATGAATGTTAAGATGAACACCAAGAACATATTTTTGAAAAGTTTTTGATGCAAGGAAAACATACAAGACACCAAACTTAGAATTCTTTAATGCTTAGACACTAAGAATTCAAGAATGCATATGAAAAACAAGAAAAGACACAAAACATGCAAATGCAAAGATCAAACAAGAAGACTTACCAAGAACAACTTGAAGATCATGAAGAACACTATGAATGCATGAAAATTTTCGAAGAAAAAAAATGCAAGATGCACATGCAATTGACACCAAACTTATAACATGACTCAAAACTCAAACAAGAAACACAAAAAATATTTTTGATTTTTATGATTTTCAAAATTTTTTTTTTCGAAAATTATTTGTAAAAGAAAAAAATTAAGGATTCCAAAATTTTTAATATGAATTCCAGGAATCTTGCCATGTTAGTCTAAAGCTTCAGTCCAGGAATTAGACATGGCTCACTAGCCAGCCAAGCTTTCAATGAAAGCTCCGGTCCAAAACACTAGACATGGCCAATGGCCAGCCAAGCTTCAGCAAGATATCAGAATATACTGTCCATTACTTATCAAATATGTAACTTGCCTCTATGCTGATGGTTTGGAAGCCTCAGTCCAAAAGAATTTAGACATGGCTTTGCAGCTAGCCAGGCTTCACATGCTTCATGAAACACTAGAATTCATTCTTAAAAATTTTGAATAAAATTATAAAATTTTTGAAAATATTTTTATTTAAAATTTTTTTTTTTTGAAAACAAGGGGGAAAATTTTAAAAGATTTTTGAAAAATTTTTTGAAAAGAAAACAAAAAGAAAATTACCTAATCTAAGCAACAAGATGAACCGTCAGTTGTCCAAACTCGAACAATCCCCGGCAACGGCGCCAAAAACTTGGTGCGCAGAAATTGTGATTACACTTTGATTATGTAAAATTCATTGCTCTTTCTTTCCCTGGTAATGGCGCCAAAAACATGATGCCAATACCATGGTTCACAACTTCGCACAACTAACCAGCAAGTGCACTGGGTCGTCCAAGTAATACCTTACGTGAGTAAGGGTCGAATCCCACGGAGATTGTTGGTATGAAGCAAGCTATGGTCACCTTGCAAATCTCAGCCAGGTAGGGTTAAATGTGATTGGATTAGATAACTAAAAGATAAATAATAAAGGATAGAAATACTTATGTAATTCATTGGTGAGAATTTCAGATAAGCAAATAGAGATGCTTTCGTTCCTCTGAACCTCTGCTTTCCAGCTATCTTCATCCAATCAGTCTTACTCCTTTCCATGGCTGGCTTTATGTGATACATCACCATTGTCAATGGCTACTTTCGGTCTTCTCTCGGGAAAATGATCCAAATGCCCTGTCACGGCACGGCTAATCGTCTGGAGGCATCACCCTTGTCAATGGTTTCATCTTATCCTCTCAGTGAAAATGGTCAACGCACCCTGTCATGGCACGGCTATTCATCTGTCGGTTCTCGATCATGCTGGAATAGGATTTACTATCCTTTTGCGTCTGTCACTACGCCCGGCAATCGCGAGTTTGAAGCTCGTCACGGTCATTCAATCATTGAATCCTACTCGGAATACCACAGACAAGGTTTAGACCTTCCGGATTCTCTTGAATGCCGCCATCATTCTAGCTTACACCACGAAGATTCCGATTAAGAGATCTAAGAGATACTCATTCAATCTAATGTAGAACGGGAGTGGTTGTCAGGCACGCGTTCATAGGGAATGCTGATGATTGTCACGTTCATCACATTCAGGTTGAAGTGCGAATGAATATCTTAGAAGCGAAATAAGATGAATTGAATAGAAAACAGTAGTACTTTGCATTAATCTTTGAGGAACAGCAGAGCTCCACACCTTAATCTATGGAGTGTAGAAACTCTACCGTTAAAATTACATAAGTGAAAGTCCAGGCATGGCCGAATGGCCAGCCCCTCTGATCTGAGAACCAGGCGTCCAAAGATCCAAAGATGATCAAAGGATCAAAAGATAATCCAAAGATGTCGAATACAATAGTGAAATGTCCTATTTATAATAAACTAGCTACTAGGGTTTACAGAAGTAAGTAATTGATGCATAAATCCACTTCCGGGGCCCACTTGGTGTGTGCTTGGACTGAGCTTTGAGTGTTGCACGTGTAGAGGTCCTCCTTGGAGTTGAACGCCAGTTTTGGTGCCAGTTTGGGCGTTCAACTCTGGTTTTGGATCCTTTTCTGGCGCTGGACGCCAGAATTGGGCAGAGAGCTGGCGTTGAAACGCCAGTTTGCGTCGTCTATTCTTGGCCAAAGTATGGACTATTATATATTGTTGGAAAGCCCTGGATGTCTACTTTCCAATGCAATTGGAAGCGTGCCATTTTGAGTTCTGTATCGAACAGTTTAACAAGGTTAACCGAAAATCGGTCATCTAGCCAGTTCGGTTGACATCATAAACCGTTTGGTAAAAAACTGGTCAAAGAATCGGCCAAACTGGCAGTTAACCAGTGAATCTCCAGAACCGATCAGTTTATTTAAGGGTTTTTGGTTTGGTATACCCCCTCAAAATGGCACCGTTTCACCTTTAAAAAAAACCCTAATCTAGTTACTCCCAACGCAGTCCCACCCCAGTTCCACTCCTCTCTTTCTCTCTAAAAATTGGAAATTGAAAGAACTAAAGAAGTAAAGAACCCTAGCCCTGCAGCCACCGTCCCCTTTCATTGTCATTGCCGAACTCTTCTCCGCTGGGAACAGACGTTGCGTGTGGAACCTCCATCACCATCCTAGGAAACTGTGTCTCCGTCGTAGGAAGCTCTGTCGCCGTCATGTGGAAGCTCGATCCTCGTCTCTGTCTCTTCATTCCTCCCTCACCGTCAGCTTGGTTCCTCCCTTACCAGATCTGCTCGGAGCTACTATTAGCATCACTGTCTCTGAGCTCATCGACAAGCCTGTCTCTGTCTTCGAGCTCTCTCTCCCCCTCTCTGTGAACGTCTCTTTTCTGTCACCGTGGACTCTTCACCGTCTCTCTCTGCCGTTGTGGTTACTCCATTTCTTCAATTTTTTTTATATTGTTAATTATAATGATTTTGAGTTGCTATAATTTTTATTCTAAATTCTAGTCGCTAGACAAAATAGATTTTGGTTCTTGTGTGAAAATTTGATTAACTCTGTTGATTAATTTTATTACTGGACATAATAGATTCTGGTTACTGCTGCTCTTATTTTGCCTTATTAATTTTTATAAAATTGGAATAATTCGGTATATGGATGATTTATGATTCTAGAATGATTTTCTGAAATAATAATGATGTTGTTGCTGATATGTTGTTCGCTTGTTGATGATTTTCTAATGATTACTGATTAGTGATGATTAGTGCTATTGTTTAATTTCTAATTGGAGTTGGGTTTAACTATGGGTTGATGGGTTTAATTCCAAATTGTTGAGTTAATAATAATGATTTTGTTGATATTTGCTTATTCTGAATTGTTGATTTTCTGAAATGATGATGATGATGTTGCTTGTTGATATATTATTGGCTTGTTGCTGATTTTCTAATGATTATTGATTAGTGATGATTGGTGCCTGTGTTTAGATAAAAATTTGGTTGTTAATATTTTATTTAGTGATAGAACATTATGTGAAATTCTGAAATGTTGAATTTTATTAGGTTAAAAAGTTTTGAATTTAAACATTTAAAATTATATATTAAATTTTTAACTAATATTTAATTAAAGTAGTTGAACCCCAGTCAAACGATTGAACCAGTGAACCAGTTATCTTACCGATTTATTGACTGATTTGGTTCTCGCAACCTTGTTAAAAAGAGTAATAAATATCTTCTCAACACTTTTCTAAAGAACTCTTTCAATGAGCATATGAATATACTTGCAACGGAACAAAATTCCCTTGACATCCAACAAAGTCAGAATTTGAACACTAAATCATCTCCAACTTTAGTTTTTGACTTCATATGTGTGAACATGTAATATTTTTCTATAACAAACACTACAAAAAAAATAATGAATACCGTTGGATTTACTGACAAAATGCATCTGACAGTATAAATAGTGCAGAAAAAAGATTATTGGGGGATTATTTGTGACTGTAATTGCCGGCGAATTTTGCGTCAGAGTTTGCAATAAATCTGATGAAATAAGTGGTTCGTTACCAGCGGATATTTTTACCATAATTTTTGGCGCCATATTATGTTTTGTGGCGCTTATTTACCGTCAAATTTTTTCACCAGTAAATTCGATTGTATGCAATTTGTTTTCACAATTAGTAGTCAAATTTAAATTTTTTTTTTACAAAATTGGTTCACAAATTCTAAATACCAAAAATCAAGTAATGATTTTATTAAATATCAAGGACCTAAATATAATAAAAAGTCAAAGAAGTAAACTAGAATGACATAGACCTAAAATAAATAAAATCCCAAAATTTTACGGATTCCGGTAATCGTCGTCATCGTCATTGTCATCTTCCCCTTCTGAGACGGCAGACTAGGTGGTGATGTCGGTGCCCACTAGCAGCGTCGCTACCACTAGTGCACTTCTGCTTGCTGTACACCGCCATTTGGTCTCGCAAACTCTCTAGCCACTCCATGTCCTCCCTCAGCTACATCCCAAAAGAATCGTGCCTCCCACGTGTGCAAGAAGCTTGTTGTACCTCGCGTCAAACTATTGAGCTTGTTGGTGAAGCTCCTATGTGAGCTTCTGCACATGCTCCCTCAAATCAACGACTTCCTCGGGATCGAAAAGGCTGCTGGCAGAGGCAGATAAAGCCGCCAATGTGGAGGTGTGGAGGCCACTGGCGAAGAACAATCCCAACCCTTAGACGCGATTCTAGTAGCGCCAAACTCTATCAGGATCGACGACTGAGGCATCAGAGCTGAGGTCGTCCCCACTAGGCTGATATTGCTAGGTCGCGGCCTCCAACCTCTGCTTGTAGTCCTCCTTTGTAATATATGTTGTGATTAGGATGATAGTTAATTGAGAAAAATTATTTAGTCACGTGAGAGCGTGGCTGGCGGCGTGCCTTAGGCACAAATATGCCCACGAGACCGCATCGCTGATGCGGCCGCGTCATTTGAAAAATAGCTTCCCCATGCGTCTGCGTCACCCACGCGAACGCGTGGCTCTGTAAAATCGACGTAAAGGGGTGTATGGCAGTATGTTGGGCTGGAATGGGGCTGGACTCGTGCTAGAAGCCCAAGCCCTCTCACGCGAACGCGTGCCTGACGCGTTCTCGTCACTTTTCAAAAATGGCGATCCACGCGAGCGCGTCACCCAAAAATTTGGCAAAAAGAGTTTCGAACAGAGAGTTGCACGAACACGAGGCTGCACTCGCGCCAATCGCACAAATCAGGCCACGCGTCCGCGTGCCCCACCCGTCCCCGTGCCCCACGCGTCCGTGTCACCTGAACTTATCGCACATCACGCGACCGCGTCACCCACGCGTCCGCGTCTTCCGCGTCGCACAACTTATCCTGATCAGCGCCAATTATCTTATCTTTTCTTTTCTAATCCTAATTTTTTTGCTATCTTTTCTTCTTTCTTCTTTCTCTCTTACTTCATCTTTTTAACTTCTCATCCCTCTTCACTTTCATTCTATTTTATTTAATTTATTTGCATACTTTCATCCATTGCATTTTAATTTTGGTTATATTTTTATTTTCTTTTCCAAAATTATTATTTTTTCATTGGTGTTAAAATTTTCTCATTCAACTGTTACATCTTTTTTTTTATTCTGGTGCTTCATGACTTGTTTTATTCTAATTGGGTATTATTATTCATAAGTCAATGCTAATTTTTATAATACTGATATTCCTTTTGCATTGATATGCACTTACACTATTTTGCATTACCCACACCCTCTTCCCCATTGTTGCAATTCTTGCACTATTGATATGCCCTATGCTTCTACTGTTTTCTCACTGCATGTTGTAGCTACCATGTAATTGAGACCTTTATTATTTGGCATTACCAACCCTTATTTTATTTATTTTTCTTATCTTTATTTCTGGGTTACTTTTCTCCCTTTTCCTCTTCTTTCAAGATGGCCATCGAGGAAGGGAAAAGGAAGAACTTCTATATGGGGAGACAGGCAAGTCAATCTGTACAATCTATAGAGAAAGGCATCAGTTGGAGCAGCCCGTCCACTTGTACATTTTAGCATGCACCGAGGACGGTGCAACCTTTAAGTGTGGGGAGGTCGATACCGATCTCCATGGGTTAGTTATTCTCTTTTCAACACTAATGTCTTATTTTCTTCATTAGTTCATTGTTGCATTGCATAATAGATTGCATGTGTAGTTGATTATTTGCATTTAAATACTACTTGGTTGAAAAATAATAAGTTTCTTTCTAGGACCCTATTTTTGAAAAATAAAAATTTTCACTAATTTAAATAAAAAAAATTAAAATTTTCTATGTGTTAAATTTGTTTGAAGTTGTATTTGGAACATGGTTTTTGAGCCAAAGAACACACAACCTGTGAGATTTTGAGATTAATTACATGGTTACATTAGTTAACCATAAATATTTTATTCTTGTGTGTTTTCTTCTCTATAATTACAATCTTTACTTTGTTCCACTCTATATGTCTATTATTTAGTGTATTTACATGCTTGCATATGATTGAGGCCATTACTTATTTTCACTCACTTATCCCAAATAAGCCTACCCTTTTATGTCACCCTTGTTAGCCACTGGTGCGCAGAAATTGTGATTACACTTTGATTATGTAAAATTCATCGCTCTTTCTTTCCCTGGTAATGGCGCCAAAAACATGATGCCAATACCATGGTTCACAACTTCGCACAACTAACCAGCAAGTGCACTGGGTCGTCCAAGTAATACCTTACGTGAGTAAGGGTCGAATCCCACGGAGATTGTTGGTATGAAGCAAGCTATGGTCACCTTGCAAATCTCAGTCAGGTCAGGTTAAATGTGATTGGATTAGATAATTAAAAGATAAATAATAAAGGATAGAAATACTTATGTAATTCATTGGTGAGAATTTCAGATAAGCGAATAGAGATGCTTTCATTCCTTTGAACCTCTGCTTTCCTGCTATCTTCATCCAATCAGTCTTACTCCTTTTCATGGCTGGCTTTATGTGATACATCACCATTATCAATGGCTACTTTCGGTCTTCTCTCGGGAAAATGATCCAAATGCCCTGTCACGGCACGGCTAATCGTCTGGAGGCATCACCCTTGTCAATGGTTTCATCTTATCCTCTCAGTGAAAATGGTCAACGCACCCTGTCACGGCACGGCTATTCATCTGTCGGTTCTCGATCATGCTGGAATAGGATTTACTATCCTTTTGCGTCTGTCACTACGCCCGGCAATCGCGAGTTTGAAGCTCATCACGGTCATTCAATCATTAAATCCTACTCGGAATACCACAGACAAGGTTTAGACCTTCCGAATTCTCTTGAATGCCGCCATCATTCTAGCTTACACCACGAAGATTCCGATTAAGAGATCTAAGAGATACTCATTCAATCTAATGTAGAACGGGAGTGGTTGTCAGGCACGCGTTCATAGGGAATGCTGATGATTGTCACGTTCATCACATTCAGGTTGAAGTGCGAATGAATATCTTAGAAGCGAAATAAGATGAATTGAATAGAAAACAGTAGTACTTTGCATTAATCTTTGAGGAACAGCAGAGCTCCACACCTTAATCTATGGAGTGTAGAAACTCTACCGTTAAAATTACATAAGTGAAAGTCCAGGCATGGCCGAATGGCCAGCCCCTCTGATCTGAGAACCAGGCGTCCAAAGATCCAAAGATGATCAAAGGATCAAAAGATAATCCAAAGATGTCGAATACAATAGTGAAACGTCCTATTTATAATAAACTAGCTACTAGGGTTTACAGAAGTAAGTAATTGATGCATAAATCCACTTCCGGGGCCCACTTGGTGTGTGCTTGGGCTGAGCTTTGAGTGTTTCACGTGTAGAGGTCCTTCTTGGAGTTGAACGCCAGTTTTGGTGCCAGTTTGGGCGTTCAACTCTGGTTTTGGATCCTTTTCTGGCGCTGGACGCCAGAATTGGGCAGAGAGCTGGTGTTTAACGCCAGTTTGCGTCGTCTATTCTTGGCCAAAGTATGGACTATTATATATTTCTGGAAAGCCCTGGATGTCTACTTTCCAACGCAATTGGAAGCGCGCCATTTCGAGTTTTGTAGCTCCAGAAAATCCATTTTGAGTGCAGGGAGGTCAGAATCCAACAGCATCAGCAGTCCTTCTTCAACCTCTGAATCTGATTTTTGCTCAAGTCCCTCAATTTCAGCCAGAAAATACTTGAAATCACAGAAAAACACACAAACTTATAGTAAAGTCCAGAAATGTGAATTTAACATAAAAACTAATGAAAACATCCCTAAAAGTAACTAGATCCTACTAAAAACATACTAAAAACAATGCCAAAAAGCGTATAAATTATCCGCTCATCACAACACCAAACTTAAATTGTTGCTTGTCCCCAAGCAACTAAAAATCAAATAGGATAAAAAGAAGAGAATATACTATAAATTCCAAACTATCAATGAAACAGAGCTTCAATCATATGAGCGGGACTTATAGCTTTTTGCCTCTTGAATAGTTTTGGCATCTCACTTTATCCATTGAAGTTTAGAATGATTGGCATCTATAGGAACTCAGAGTTCAGATAGTGTTATTGATTCTCCTAGTTCAGTATGATGATTCTTGAACACAGCTTCTTTTATGAGTCTTGGCCGTGGCCCTAAGCACTTTGTTTTCCAGTATTACCACCGGATACATAAATACCACAGACACATAATTGGGTGAACCTTTTCAGATTGTGACTCAGCTTTGCTAAAGTCCCCAATTAGAGGTGTCCAGGGTTCTTAAGCACACTCCTTTTTTTTTTGCTTTGGATCTTGACTTTAACTGCTCAGTCTCAAGTTTTCACTTGACACCTACACGCCACAAGCACATGGTTAGGGACAGCTTGGTTTAGCCGCTTAGACCAGGATTTTATTCTTTTAGGCCCTCCTATCCACTGATGCTCAAAGCCTTGGGATCCTTTTTATTTCCCTTGCCTTTTGGTTTTAAGGGTTATTGGCTTTTTCTGCTTGCTTTTTCTTTTTTTCTTTCTATTTTTTTTTTTTCGCCTATTTTTTTATATTTTTTTTCTTTTGCAAGCTTTGTTCTTTGCTGCTTTTTCTTGCTTCAAGAATCATTTTTATGATTTTTCAGATTATCAAATAACATGTTTTCTAGTCATCATTCTTTCAAGAGCCAACATATTTAACATTCATGAACAACAACTTCAAAAGACATATGCACTGTTCAAGCATACATTCAGAAAATAAGAAGCATTGTCACCACATCAATATAATTAAACTAAGTTCAAGGATAAATTCGAAACTCATGTACTTCTTGTTCTTTTTGAATTAAAACATTTTTCATTTAAGAGAGGTGATGGATTCATAGGACATTCATAACTTTAAGACAGAGTTACTAACTACTAATGATCATGTAATGAAGACACAAACATAGATAAGCACTTAACATAGAAAACGAAAAACAGAAGAAGTAAGATCAAGGAATGAATCCACCTTAGTGATGGTGGCGTTTCCTTCTTGAGGAACCAATGATGTCCTTGAGCTCTTCTTTGTCTCTTCCTTGTCTTTGTTGCTCCTCCCTCATTGCTTTTTGATCTTCTCTTATTTCATGGAGCATGATGGAGTGCTCTTGATGTTCCACCCTTAGTTGTCCCATATTGGAACTTAATTCTCCTAGGGAGGTGTTGATTTGCTCCTAATATTTATGTGGAGGGAAGTGCATCCCCTGAGGTATCTCAGGGATCTCTTGATTTGCAGCCACATGTTCTACCACTGAGCTATAGACCCATGACTCGGAGGTGGAAGCCTTTGTCTTCCCTTCCCCTCTTTTAGAGGTTTAGGTGCCATCAATGGTAATGGAAAAACAAAAAGCTTATGCTTTTACCACACCAAACTTAGAATTTTGCTCGCCCTCGAGCAATAAAAGAAAGAATAGATGAAGAAGAAGAAGAAATGGAGGAGAGGGAGAGTGGGAAGTGTTTCGGCCAAGAAGGGTGTAGAGGGGTGTGTTGTGTAAATTTGATGAAGAATGGAGGGCTTTATATAGGGAAGGGAGGGGGGGTTAAAGTTTGGCCATATGGGTGGGTTTGGGTGGGAAATTGGTTTTGAATTTTTGAAGGTAGGTGGAGTTTATGAGGTAGGTTTATTGGGAAGAGTGGGTGGATGTGAGTGGTGAAGGTTTAATAGGGAAGAGTGTTTATGGGATTGTGTGAAAGAGGGGTGAGAAGAAGTGAATGGAGGTAGGTGGGGATCCTGTGGGGTCCACAGATCCTGAGATGATCCTGTGGGGTCCACAGATCCTGAGGTGTTTAAGGAATTACAACCTTGCACCAAATTAGGCATGTAAAATGCCCTTGCATACAACTCTGGGCGTTCAGCGCCAGGTTGGTGCCCATTTTGGGCGTTCAACGCCCATTTGTTGGCCATTTCTGGCGTTGAACGCCAGAACCATGCTTGTTCTGGGTGTTCAGCGCCAGAACCATGCTCTGTTCTGGCGTTGAACGCCAGGCAGGTGCTTCCTCCAGGATGTGATTTTTCTTCTGTTGTTTTTGATTCCGTTTTCAATTTTTATATTTATTTTGTGACTCCACATGATCATCAACCTATAAAGACATATAACTAAGAAAAATATTGTTAGATAAATAAAAATTGGGTTGCCTCCCAACAAGCGCTTCTTTAATGTCAATAGCTTGACAGTGGGCTCTCATGGAGCCTCACAGATGTTCAGAGCATTGTTGAGACTCCCCAACACCAAACTTAGAGTTTGGATATGGGAGTTCAACACCAAACTTAGAGTTTGGTTGTGGCCTCCCAACACCAAACTTAGAGTTTGACTGTGGGGGCTTTGTTTGACTCTGCTTTGAGAGAAGCTTTTTAGGCTTCCTCTCCATGGATGCAGAGAGAGATCCTTGATTTGTAAACACAAGGTTGTCCTCATTTAATTGAAGGATCAATTCTCCTCTGTCCACATCAATCACAGCTCTTGCTGTGGCCAGGAAAGGTCTTCCTAGGATGATGGATTCATCCTCTTCCTTTCCAGTATCCAAGACTATGAAATCAGCAGGGATGTAAAGGCCTTCAACCTTTACTAACACGTCCTCTACTTGTCTATAAGCCTGTTTTCTTGAATTGTCTGCCATCTCTAATGAGATTTTAGCAGCTTGCACCCCATAGATTCCCAGTTTCTCTATTACAGAGAGGCGCATGAGGTTTATACCTGAACCAAGGTCACACAGAGCCTTAAAGATCATGGTGCCTATAGTACAAGGTATTATGAACTTTCCAGGATCCTGTCTCTTCTGAGGCAATGTCAATTGATCTAGATCACTTAGTTCATTGATGAACAAGGGAGGTTCAACTTCCCAAGTATCAATGCCAAATAATTTGGCATTTAGCTTCATGATTGCACCAAGAAACTTAGCAGTTTGCTCTTCAGTAACATCCTCATTCTCTTCAGAAGAGGAATACTCATCAGAGCTCATGAATGGCATAAGGAGGTTTAATGGGATCTCTATGGTCTCTAGATGAGCCTCAGATTCCTTTGGTTCCTCAGAGGAAAACTCCTTATTGATCACTGGACGTCCCAGGAGGTCTTCCCCCTTGGGATTCACGTCCTCTCCTTCCCTTACAGGTTCGGCCATGGTGCTTATGTCAATGGCCTTGCACTCTCCTTTTGCATTCTCTTCTGTACTGCTTGGGAGAGTACTAGGAGGGATTTCAGTGATCCTTTTACTCAGCTGGCCCACTTGTGCTTCCAAATTTCTAATGGAAGACCTTGTTTCATTCATGAAACTTACAGTGGCCTTGGATAGATCAGAGACTAAGTTTGCTAAGCTAGATGGATTCTGCTCAGAATTCTCTGTCTGTTGCTGAGTAGATGATGGAAAAGGCTTGCTATTGCTAAACCTATTTCTTCCACCATTATTAAAGCCTTGTTGAGGCTTTTGATCCTTCCATGAGAGATTTGGATGATTTCTCCATGATGGATTATAGGTGTTACCATAAGGTTCACCTAAGTAATTCACCTCTGCTATTGCAGGGTTTTCAGGATCATAAGCTTCTTCTTCAGAAGATGCCTCTTGAGTACTATTGGATGCAGCTTGCATTCCATTCAGACTCTGAGAAATCATATTGACTTGCTGAGTCAATATTTTATTCTGAGCCAATATGGCATTCAGAGTATCAATTTCAAGAACTCCCTTCTTCATAGGCGTCCCATTACTCACAGGATTCCTCTCAGAAGTGTACATGAACTGGTTATTAGCAACCATGTCAATGAGTTCTTGAGCTTCTGCAGGCGTTTTCTTTAGGTGAATGAATCCACCTGCAGAAGTATCCAATGACATCATTGATAGCTCAGATAAACCATCATAGAATATATCCAGGATGGTCCATTCTGAAAGCATGTCAGAAGGACACTTTTTGGTCAACTGTTTGTATCTTTCCCAAGCTTCATAGAGGGATTCACCATCTTTTTGTTTGAAGGTTTGAACATCCACTCTTAGCTTGCTCAGCTTTTGAGGAGGAAAGAACTTGGCTAAGAAAGCCATGACCAGCTTATCCCAAGAGTTCAGGCTGTCTTTAGGTTGAGAGTCTAACCATATTCTAGCTCTGTCTCTTATAGCAAATGGGAAAAGCATGAGCCTGTAGACTTCAGGATTTACTCCATTAGTCTTAACAGTATCACAGATCTGCAAGAATTCAGTTAAGAACTGAAAAGGATCTTCAAATGGAAGTCCATGAAACTTGCAGTTCTGCTGCATCAGAGAAACTAATTGAGGTTTCAGCTCAAAGTTGTTTGCTCCAATGGCAGGAATGGAGATGCTTCTTCCATGTAAATTGGAATTTGGTGCAGTAAAGTCACCAAGCATCTTCCTTACATTATTATTATTTTCGGCTGCCATCTCCTCTTCCTGTTCGAAAATTTCTGAAAGGTTATCTCTGGATTGTTGTAATTTAGCTTCTCTTAATTTTCTCTTCAGAGTCCTTTCAGGTTCTGGATCTGCTTCAACAAGAATGTTCTTGTCCTTGCTCCTGCTCATATGACAAAGAAGAGGGCACAGAAAAATAATAATAATAGAGATCCTTTATACCACAGTATAGGGATCCCTTTGTGAGTGGAAGAAAAGAGGGAGACAAAGAATGTGATGTAAAGAAAGAAACACAACTGTGAGGAGGGCAGAGATGTGAGATGAGATGTTAGTAAATGAATAAATAAATAAAATAAGATGAGAGAGGGAAAATTTCGAAAATAATTTTTGAAAAAGAGTTAGTGATTTTTGAAAATAGTTTTTGAAAAAGGTTAGTAATTTTCGAAAATTAAGATTTAAAAATTGAAATAATTAGTTAATTAAAAAGAAATTTTGAAAAAGGGGGGATATTTTCGAAAATTAGAGAAAGAGAGTTAGTTAGGTAGTTTTGAAAAAGATAAGAAACAAACAAAAAGTTAGTTAGTTAGTTGAAACAAATTTTGAAAAGATAAGGAGTTAGGAAGTTAGAAAAGATATTTTGAAATCAAATTTTTGAAAAAGATAAGAAGATATTTTTGAAAAGATATGATTGAAATTAATTTTGAAAAAGATTTGATTTTTAAAATCACAATTAATGACTTGATTCACAAGAAATCACAAGATATGATTCTAGAACTTAAAGTTTGAAACTTTCTTAACAAGTAAGTAATAAACTTGAAATTTTTGAATCAAAATATTAATTGGTGATGTTATTTTCGAAAATTTGATACAAAAATAAGAAAAATATTTTTGAAAAATGTTTTTAGAATTTTCGAAAATAACTAAGAAAATTGAAAAAGATTTGATTTTTGAAAAAGATTTTGAAAAAGAAAAGATTTTTAAATTGAAAATTTGATTTGACTCATAAAAACAACTAGATTTTAAAAATTTTTGAAAAAGTCAAATCTAATTTTCGAATTTATGAGAGAGAAAAAGGGAAAGATATTTTTTGCTTTTTGAATTTTTAATGAAGAGAGAGAAAAACAAGAAAAATGATGCAATGCATGAGAATTTTAGATCAAAACATGTGATGCATGCAAGAATGCTATGAATGTCAAGATGAACACCAAGAACACTATGAATGTTAAGATGAACACCAAGAACATATTTTTGAAAAGTTTTTGATGCAAGGAAAACATACAAGACACCAAACTTAGAATTCTTTAATGCTTAGACACTAAGAATTCAAGAATGCATATGAAAAACAAGAAAAGACACAAAACATGCAAATGCAAAGATCAAACAAGAAGACTTACCAAGAACAACTTGAAGATCATGAAGAACACTATGAATGCATGAAAATTTTCGAAGAAAAAAAATGCAAGATGCACATGCAATTGACATCAAACTTATAACATGACTCAAAACTCAAACAAGAAACACAAAAAATATTTTTGATTTTTATGATTTTCAAAATTTTTTTTTTCGAAAATTATTTGTAAAAGAAAAAAATTAAGGATTCCAAAATTTTTAATATGAATTCCAGGAATCTTGCCATGTTAGTCTAAAGCTTCAGTCCAGGAATTAGACATGGCTCACTAGCCAGCCAAGCTTTCAATGAAAGCTCCGGTCCAAAACACTAGACATGGCCAATGGCCAGCCAAGCTTCAGCAAGATATCAGAATATACTGTCCATTACTTATCAAATATGTAACTTGCCTCTATGCTGATGGTTTGGAAGCCTCAGTCCAAAAGAATTTAGACATGGCTTTGCAGCTAGCCAGGCTTCACATGCTTCATGAAACACTGGAATTCATTCTTAAAAATTTTGAATAAAATTATAAAATTTTTGAAAATATTTTTATTTTAAATTTTTTTTTTGAAAACAAGGGGGAAAATTTTAAAATATTTTTGAAAAATTTTTTGAAAAGAAAACAAAAAGAAAATTACCTAATCTGAACAACAAGATGAACCGTCAGTTGTCCAAACTCGAACAATCTCCGGCAACGGCGCCAAAAACTTGGTGCGCAGAAATTGTGATTACACTTTGATTATGTAAAATTCATCGCTCTTTCTTTCCCTGGTAATGGCGCCAAAAACATGATGCCAATACCATGGTTCACAACTTCGCACAACTAACCAGCAAGTGCACTGGGTCGTCCAAGTAATACCTTACGTGAGTAAGGGTCGAATCCCACGGAGATTGTTGGTATGAAGCAAGCTATGGTCACCTTGCAAATCTCAGTCAGGTAGGGTTAAATGTGATTGGATTAGATAATTAAAAGATAAATAATAAAGGATAGAAATACTTATGTAATTCATTGGTGAGAATTTCAGATAAGCGAATAGAGATGCTTTCGTTCCTCTGAACCTCTGCTTTCCTGCTATCTTCATCCAATCAGTCTTACTCCTTTCCATGGCTGGCTTTATGTGATACATCACCATTGTCAATGGCTACTTTCGGTCTTCTCTCGGGAAAATGATCCAAATGCCCTGTCACGGCACGGCTAATCGTCTGGAGGCATCACCCTTGTCAATGGTTTCATCTTATCCTCTCAGTGAAAATGGTCAACGCACCCTGTCACGGCACGGCTATTCATCTGTCGGTTCTCGATCATGCTGGAATAGGATTTACTATCCTTTTGCGTCTGTCACTACGCCCGGCAATCGCGAGTTTGAAGCTCGTCACGGTCATTCAATCATTGAATCCTACTCGGAATACCACAGACAAGGTTTAGACCTTCCGGATTCTCTTGAATGCCGCCATCATTCTAGCTTACACCACGAAGATTCCGATTAAGAGATCTAAGAGATACTCATTCAATCTAATGTAGAACGGGAGTGGTTGTCAGGCACGCGTTCATAGGGAATGCTGATGATTGTCACGTTCATCACATTCAGGTTGAAGTGCGAATGAATATCTTAGAAGCGAAATAAGATGAATTGAATAGAAAACAGTAGTACTTTGCATTAATCTTTGAGGAACAGCAGAGCTCCACACCTTAATCTATGGAGTGTAGAAACTCTACCGTTAAAATTACATAAGTGAAAGTCCAGGCATGGCCGAATGGCCAGCCCCTCTGATCTGAGAACCAGGCGTCCAAAGATCCAAAGATGATCAAAGGATCAAAAGATAATCCAAAGATGTCGAATACAATAGTGAAATGTCCTATTTATAATAAACTAGCTACTAGGGTTTACAGAAGTAAGTAATTGATGCATAAATCCACTTCCGGGGCCCACTTGGTGTGTGCTTGGACTGAGCTTTGAGTGTTGCACGTGTAGAGGTCCTCCTTGGAGTTGAACGCCAGTTTTGGTGCCAGTTTGGGCGTTCAACTCTGGTTTTGGATCCTTTTCTGGCGCTGGACGCCAGAATTGGGCAGAGAGCTGGTGTTTAACGCCAGTTTGCGTCGTCTATTCTTGGCAAAAGTATGGACTATTATATATTTCTGAAAAGCCTTGGATGTCTACTTTCCAACGCAATTGGAAGCGCGCCATTTCGAGTTCTGTAGCTCCAGAAAATCCATTTTGAGTGCAGGGAGGTCAGAATCCAACAGCATCAGCAGTCCTTCTTCAACCTCTGAATCTGATTTTTGCTCAAGTCCATCAATTTCAGCCAGAAAATACCTGAAATCACAGAAAAATACACAAACTCATAGTAAAGTCCAGAAATGTGAATTTAACATAAAAACTAATGAAAACATCCCTAAAAGTAACTAGATCCTACTAAAAACATACTAAAAACAATGCCAAAATAGCGTATAAATTATCCGCTCATCAGCCACTTTGAGCTTTTTAATCCCCTTCTGTTTTATAACCACATTACTAGCCTTAAGCAGAAAAACAAATTAAAAATCCCAAGTTGAATCCTTGGTTAGCTTAAGATAGATATTGTGTATAATTTAAGTATGAAAAATTTTATGGGAACATGGGAATGATAGAAAAAAAAAAGGGAATTAAATTGAATAAGTTATTTGAAAATTTGGGAAGCATGCTCATGTGAAATCAAAATAATTAAATTACCATGTGCATTAAAAAAAATTTAAGTAATTAAATAAGGGGATACAAAAAAATATATATGAATTAGCCCAAATGCAAAATAAAAAGGATCAATGCACATGGGACAAAATTCAAAAATAAGTTTGATACATGAGCATGTAATACAAAAGTGGAAAAAATTTGGGTAGCTAGGTAAAGCATTTTAAATTATATAAAGTATGTATATGTTAGGTGAGATCTTAGACTAATCAAGGATTCACTTTGTTAGCTCACTTAGCCTTATATATATATATATATATATCCTTACCTTTACCTCAACTCCATTACAACCCTGAAAAGACCTCATGATGTTTGCATTGGTATACTAAATATTTGTTTATTGGTTAGATGAAGAACAAGGTTGAGAAAGCATGACTAGGGAAGAGTAGAGTGATTGACCCTAGACACTTGAGAGTTAGAGTGATATACACTACCAGTAAGGGTTCAGTGCTTAATTCTATGTTCCCTGCTTTCATGAGCTATCTTCTTACAAGTTTACTTGTCTTTTATTGTGTAATTTGAATTAGTGGAATTTGATTCATATTTGTCTTGGAGGACTTATTTATTTTTAACCAAGTAGGTAGAAACATTCTGCATGTAGTTGCATTCATATAGATAGGTTGCATTTCATACATTCTACCATTCCTCTTCACTCCCTTATAGCTTCTCTTGAGCTTAGCATGAGGACATGCTAATGTTTAAGTGTGGAGAGGTTGATAAACCACTATTTTATGGTTTATCTTGTACTCAATTGAGTGGATTTTATCAATCTTTCATACATTTATTCATATGATTTGCATGAGTTTACGTTTTCCTTCCTGATTTTGTGCTATGATTGAAAACATGCTTCTTTGGTCTTAATTTTGATATGTTTAATCTTCTCTTATTACTATTTGATGCCTTGATATGTGTGTTAAGTGATTTCAGAGATTACAGGGCAGGATGACTCAGAGGATGGAAAGGAAGCATGCAAAAATGGAAGGAATACAAGAAGTTGAAGAAATTGCTAAGCTGTCCAGCCTGACCTCTTCGCACTCAAACAGTCATAACTTGAGTTACAAAGGTCCAAATGAGATGGTTCTAGTTGCGCTGGAAAGATAACGTCCGGAGCTTCGCAATGATATATAATTTGCCATAGCTGCCTCGAAGCCAGGTGACACAAACGCGTGGATCACGCGGACGCGTGGCCTGGCAAAAACCCAATCTGCGCGAACGCGTGGACGACGCCTCCGCGTCACCTTGCCGCGACCTGTACGTACTAGAAATTGCTGGGGGTAATTTCTGGGCTGTTTTTGACCCAGTTTTCGGCCCGGAAAACACAGATTAGAGGCTATAAAGTGGAGGAATACATCCATTCATCAAACAACATATACAACATTCATATTCACTTTTCATAATTTAGATGTAGTTTTTAGAGAGAGAGGTTCTCTCCTCTCTCTTAGGTTTTAGGATTAGGATTCCTCTTAAAGGATTTAGGATTTCACTTTCCTCTCAGGTTCAATATTCCTTTTACTTTATATTTCTCTTTTACTTTCAGATACTTTAATGCTTTTATTTGTTAATTACTTATGTTGCCAAATTGGCTTATGAACCATTCATGTTAGGATTTTCTTTATTTAATATAAATTGAGGTATTTCAGATTTATGATTCTTATTTAGCTTTTTATATTCTTGGCTTTAATTGATTAATTGTAGACTCTTGAGTGATCAAACTCATCGTGATTGATAATTGTTATTTTTGCTAATTGAATTGAATTCCGATAACTCTAGTCCTTTCTTAGGAGTTGGCTAGGACTTGAGGATCTAACTAATTAGTTCACTTGACTTTCCTTTGCTTTAGTAAAGGTTAACTAAGTGGGATTAAAACTCAATTCTCATCACCATTGATAAGGATAACTAGGATAGGACTTCCAAATTTTCATACCTTGCCAAGAGTTTTATTAGATATTAATTTATTAATTCCTGCAATTTATTTTCCTTGTTCAAACCTTTTGAAACCCAAAAACACTGTTTTTTCATAACCAATAATAAATCATACTTCACTGCAATTCCTTGAGAAGACGACCCGAGGTTTGAATACTTCGGTTTATAAATTTTATTGAGTTTGTTACTTGTGACAACCAAACGTTTGTATGAAAAGATTTTCTGTTGGTTTAGGAGCTATACTTACAACGCGATTATATTTGTGAATTTCTTTACCGATAGAAAATCAGTTCGTCATTGGCCTTCAAAGTATGGATATACTTGAAGACCTCCGCCTATATCACCTCACGCTCCAATGACTTAGAATACACATATTGAAACTAAGTAATAAAATAAATCAACTAACAATTAACTTAGGTAATAATTAACAAAGATTAGCAAACTACATACCAGTCTGCTCTTCATCTTCATGAAAGTCGCCGACCCACCCGTATACTTCGACGACCTCGGTGATGCCCAAGTAGCTTTGTTCATCAGATGGCGATGCTTAAACCCCTCACCAGTACTAAAATGGTTGTCTAGTGCCCTTTTAATATCTGGACGAATCCAAATCGTGGGGGTGGCCACGCCCTTCACGAACGTCATGTATCATCTACTGAAGTCGTCTAGCTATCCGGTGGTCATAGATATTCCTGATCATGGGATCATGTTTCCTATCCCATATAAATTTTTCCTGCACAAAGTAATCCAACAACATTAAAATACAGCTCAAATACAGTTAATTCAACAATATGGGTTCTTACCGTCCACTTCTGAAACCATCATTCTCTGGTCTTAGCAGGGATCTTTGTGTAGCTCAACGACCGGTTGTCGTACATGGACTTAATCACATTGGAGAGCTTCTGTGTACATGCATTGTTGTTTGGTGCAAACCTATTAATGAAAAACTTAAGATTAGCAAACAGATAAAGCTTAACAAATTCAAAATAGATTGTGAAATAAAAGACATTAAAATAGTACTCACATCGACATACCGTTAGGCCAAATCCTCATCCGTATAATGGGCGGTGGTGGAGGGAAATCCGGTTGTGATGCTTTAGAGGATTTTAGTGCTGCGATTTCTATCGCTGGAGTTGGAGGGGGTGTCAGAAGGAGTCACGCAGTTGGGTTTTGGGACCATGATGAACTGCTAGTACAGTGGACCTGCCTGTGACATTACAGGGGTCGACGGGGTAGTCGGGGTAGAAAGCGATGACTGAGAAGTCCCTGGTGTACCGATGAAAACCCTCCCTCTACCACGACCAAAAGGCCGACTTGTGATACCTCTTCTACCTGTTGTCATATCCCTAAAGAGAATACCAATTAACACTAATCAGCATATACAACACAAAAAAATCTTTCAACAATTATATTATTTCAAAAAATACTGACATAACCTTCCCCTAAAATTGGACATATGTCCACCTTTACGGTTCCTACAAATGTAACTAACCTCAATCCACAACATCAGTCAAAACTCAATTACATTCACCAAATCTAAAAATATTAGGGTTAAATATAATTTTGGTCCCTAAGATATAGGCCAAAATTTTTTTCATCCCTAACCTTTTTTTGCATACAAAATCGTCCCTAAGATTTAACTTAGTTTTAAATCATCCTTTGGACTAAAATATCCTTCTTCTTCTTCACAAAAATACTATGTTTTTATTCTTTTTCTTTTCCATCACAGTAGAAACAGAAGCAGAAGCAGAAATATTTTTCTTCTCTATTCAAAATTAGAAGAAACAGAAGAAATAGAAGCTGAAGAAAAATGGAATTAGAATAGAATCAGAATCAACAACAATGGAATTAGAATTAGAACCAATGTGATTAACAAAATCAACAAATCAACAATGTAATTAACCAAAGAAATGGAAGCAGAAGAATCAACAATATAATTAACAAAATCAACAAATCAAAAGCAGAATTAGAACCCTAGTGAGGAGCAGCGATGAGGATGCAAAGCAGCAGCAACGACGGAGCAGCGGCTAGCAATGAGGATCAACAACGAGCGACGAGGAGAAGCGGCAACGGGCTAGGAGCAGCGGCGAGCAAGGAGCAATGGCGACTAGCGAAGAACAGAGGCGAGCGGCGAGGAGCAACAGTTCCCCCTTCTTCTTCTTCTTCTTCTTCTTCCCTCCCCCGTGGTTCCTTGTGGTTCCCTTTCTTTGTCCTTACCTTCTTCTTCTTCTTCTTCCCTTCTCCTTGGCTCCCTTTCTCTTATTTTTTCTTTTATTTTATTTTATAACTCTTTGTTAGGAGTAATTTGGTCCAAAATTTTAAAATTTTAGTAATAATGATGATTTTAAAACTTAGCTGAACCTTAGGGACGATTTGTATGCAAAAAAGGTTGGAGACGAAAAACTTTTTGGCCTATACCTTAGAGACCAAAATCATACTTAACCTACTAAATACACATACAAAAGACAACAACAATTCATGGTGAATTTGTGCAAAAGTGAAGTTTTAAAGTGTGATATGCAGTAAATGAAAGTAAGTTTACAAGAGGCATATTATCGAACACTTGGCATTAAAAAGCATCAAACATATCAAATAGCATAACCAAGCATTCTTTTAACTCTAATTGAAAAGAACTTAACATTAACAATATACTAGCTGCAGTAATTCACAACATTTCCAGCAAAATATCCAAACATAATTTTACGATCAATTCATTCACAATTCCAGACACTTTTCAACAACTTAAAACCTAATACTTTAAATCTAACATATCTTAACAACCCAAATCCTCTAAAATTAAAAATTAAATCTAATTCGAGTATAATACTAATTAACAACTAAAACCTATAATAATACTAATGATAACTAAAACAAAGATTGAAATTAACATTAAAATAAAGAAGATCCTAGAATGCAAGAGTAGAGAAGAGAACAGAGAAAGGGGCAGCGACGATGATAGTAACGGCAATAGTAGCGATGATAGTACCGACAGTAGCAGCGATAACAGCGGCGACGGGAGGATGTTGGAGGACTGGAAAAAGTGGGAGAGGGTTCGAGAGAGAGTGGGTTGCAGAGGGTGAGGGGAGAAGAGGCGGTGTGGGCTACAGAGGGGCTGCCGGTGGCGGTAAGGCTATCGGAGGTGGGAAGAGGGTTAGAGAGAGTGTGGGAGAAGAGAAAATAAAGAGAGAGAGAGAGAGAGAGAGAGAGAGAGGGGGATTCGAAATGAAGAGGGAGAGGGTTCACGCTTTGAATTTTAGAGCTTGTAACCATAGGATTTACTAGCAGATAAATTCGACGGTAACCCATTGCAGGTCAGCAAAATACAACATTCCACTAATTGGGTTTACCGGTGAAAAATTCTATCAGTAAATTCTGTAACAACCCCCATTGCCGCCAATGCTGAGGAACTCGAGGAGAGAGAGATAGCTCTAAGAGGAGAGAGAAAATGCGATTGGGGATCTACTGCTGCTGTCGCCGTGGTTGTTGCCACCATGTATGGCCGCCGGGAGCAGCGTTTACATCGCCGGAGTTCGCTGCTGGTGCTGCGGCTGCTCCGTTCCTAGTTTCTTTCTTGGTACAGTAAATCTTTTGCTTTGAAAACCTCTCTTTGTCGCTGTTTTGTTATGGATTATTGAGTTTTGCACGACGATTTTATGTCAGGATTGAGTTATTATCGTTAGCTGGTGCCCTTGTGGCTGTTACTGCTACAGAACATAGTCAAAGTTGACGCCGTTGTTTTCGGGCCGAGGGTAAAAGGTTTTCTATAACGTGTTGGTTCGATTAACTGAGGTAGGGACAATTTCTTAAACTTAATTTACTACTAAGAATTATTTTAAGTGGATATTAATATGAAAAATATATTTTTATGATTTCGCAAGTTTTAGGAATTGAATTGAGTTGCCTGGAATGAATGTAAATGCTAGTTTGGATGGTTTATTGATTGATTGAAGATGCTTAGTTGGATTTTGTATTTGGTTTAAGGTTATTATGATGATGAGTGAATTGTGACTGTTTCTAATTATTGAGTTGGAACATTGGTTTGATTAAATACTATGTAAAATGATTTTTTGGTTTGGGATTAATTGGATATTGAAAATGAATCGACATTTGAAATGATTTGGGATATTAGGAATGGACTTTGGTGATTTATTGGAAATGATTTTTAACATTGGAATTGGTTTGAATTGTTGGTCATGAATTGAGTTTGAAGATGATTTCTGATATTGGAATTAGTTTGAGAAATGTTTTAGTTGGGACCCTTGAAGGGTGGCAAAAGTCCCAGTTTTAGAGAAAATGCTGCCGAAATTTTTATAAAACTCTAAGACTTTGTTTAAAGCGCTATTTACAAGCAAATCTAATTTAAGAATATTATTTGTTTTCGATTTATTACGAAAAGAGTCTTATTTTCAATTCGATTTATTAAGAAAAGTTTGATGTTTTAAATTCAATCTTTTGAAGGAGAGATTTTGTTTTAAGTTATGATTTGAGTTCGGTTTGTTAAGAAGAAGAAAGAAGGGGAAAAAAGAACATGGCACGTGTGATTTATGAAATGATTAAAAGGTTACGAGAGGGTGACGGAAAGTAAATAGTTAAGGTGCTGATGTAAAAATGTTAAGCCGTGGGCTTTATGTGTGAATGATTGTGTGGGGATGCCCGTGTATATGGAATGGCTTCCAGGAGAAAGGGCCACATGCTTCAGCTGGAGAATCAATGCCTGCAAGTACTTGCAGAGGTCATGTTCGGCATACTTCAGCTGGAGAATCAATACCTGCAAAGGTTTGGAACCTTGCAAAGGTTATGCCGCTGGAATGCCTTATCTGACTTGCGAGTCGGATTGCGTCGAGTGTGGGTTGAAACTGAAAAATGAGCTCATTACCTGCGTTAGGGATAGACATGCATCATGTTGCATTTGTGTGCTTTGTTTGGGTGTGCTTAAGTGTTTTAGTTTGCTTATTTGATTAAATCTCTTTAACTGGTAACTGTGATACTTGCTGTAACTGTTCTGTATATGTGTTTGCCTTGGATTTGTTTGGTTTGTGATTGATTCTGTTGAGATTAAATCGATGGTAAATTGTTTTGATTTGAGCCAGAGGCCGAGATTTGATTATGTTTGGGCCGGAGGCCATGATTGACTGGATTAGTGATAAGTTTTGGTTAAAAAGTTATTTTACATGGAATTTTTGTAAGAGAAATACAATTTTAGATTTAAATAATAAGTTGATAATCACTATATTTTGAAAATAGTTTTAATTACAATATCTTCTTACTATAATTCTTAAAAATTCTCTACTGAGAACCCTTTCGAGGATGATGTTCTCACTTCCTATAGACTCCTCTTTTTAGGAAACGGATGAAGACGCTTATGAAGAGTTTTTTTTTAGTTTAACTTATGCGATATGGATGTATTAGTTTGGGTTAAGTACTGAAATCGTCCCTAAGGTAAGGGGCGAAAATCAAAATCGTCCCCGACCTTTTTTTCTTATTAAAATCATCCTCAATGTTCAAAAACGCTTTAAAATCATCCTTTTTACCAATTTTATTTTTTTATTACCAAACTACCCCTCATTAAAAAAATTATAAAATAAAATAAATATAATTATAAAATAAAATAAATAAAAAAGAAAGGAAAGATATAGAGAGAAACGGCTTTAGGAAACAAAAAGAAAGAAAGAAAGAAACGGTGAGGGCTTGAGGGAGAGAGTGACGGAGAGCTGAGAAGGAAAGAGAGAGAGGCCGTGTCCAGTGCCGCCGCCTCCATGCCCAGCTGCCTTACTTGTCATCGTCGCCATCAAAGGGAAGAGAGAGAGAGAGTGCCGTCGCGAATTAGAGTTGAGCCGAGAAGAGAGACAGCGCGAGAGAGGGAGTGAGCCACCGAGGAGAGCGTCACCACCTCCAAGGCCGCCGTTGTGGGGGGGTGGGGGGAGGGGGAGGAAAGGGAAAGCCGCACCGTTGCACCGCTATACCGCCGCCCCGTCGCACTGCCACACCGCCGTCCTGCCGCCTGTGATCCGCCATTGTTCCTCCTTCTTCTTCTTCTTCTTCTTCTTCTTCTTCTTCTTCTTCTTCTTCTTCTTCTTCTTCTTCTTCTTCTTCTTCTTCTTCTTCTTCTTCTTGTGATCCGCCACGGTTCCTCCTCCTCGCCCTCACCGCCTTCTTCTTCTTCTTCTTCTTCTTCTTTGAACTGAATTTTTGTTGTAGAATTTCTGAATTTTTAGTGAAATTTGTTATAGAATATCTATAATTTAATTTTTTGTGATTTGGCTTAAATTTAGAATATTGTTGTTGCTGAATTTGTTGATTATTGTTCAAAGTGAATTTGTTGATTATTCTGAGTTATGATTTTCTGAGGTGGGGGTGGTGGTGGGTTCCGGTGTTAATGATGATAGTGGGGGTGGTGGTGGGGTGAGGAAGGTGAAGAGGAGAATGATGAGGCTTTTGTTATATATGAATGGTGATGATGTCTGTTCTTGATGTTGCGTTGTTTGGTAGCAACTTGAATTCTGATTTGATCACCAAGACTACGTTACTTGATCTTTCTGAAGTGAAGAAGCTCAAGGCTATTTTTGGTGGCAGTGGATAATAGCTTCGTTAGTGAGATCATGTTGGTTAACTCAAAATTAATCCGTTGCTTCTATTTTTTGAGTTCTTGTTCCCAGTTTCTTCGCGTTGTTCTCTTTCTCTCTTCTTCTTCTTCTTCTTTTTTTTTTTGAAGAACATTTCAGTTTTTTTTAATTTTTTAATTTATGTTGTTGCTAATTTTGAATCTGAAATTATAGTTGATGATTGCTGAATTGTTTAATTTAAAATTTTTGTTGATTTATTTTTTATTGTTGTTGTTGGTGTTGCTGGATTGTTGGTGGTTATGGTGTAGCGATGGTGATGGTGATGGTGATGATAATGCAGAGGGTAGTGGTGAAGGTGGAGAGGCTTTTTAATTTTTGTTTAAGGGCAAAATTGTTCAAAAAATTTTATTTATGGACAAAAGGACGATTTTATAACGTTTTGTAACGTTGGGGATGATTTTAATAACAAAAAAAGGCCAGGGACGATTTTGATTTTCACCCCTTACCTTAGGGACGATTTCAGTACTTAACCCTATTAGTTTAGTTATTATTATTTTTTTCTCGCTATTAATATTATAATTTTTGTAAGAGGGATTAGAGTTGTATGATTTGTATGTATATAATATGTATAAGTTACTTGAGTAAGAAGTTTTGTTTACGCATATACTTGTTTGTTTTTTTTTTTTTTTGTAAAAGTATTTTCCGGTTTTTTTCAAATAAAATAACGACACGGTTTTGAGTCAAAGGCTCATATTTTGTTATTAAGTTTAGAAGTTGTCGTAATACCCGAGTTATCAGAGTGGCGTAGCCGAAAGCGTGACATTATGGTAGTGAGGGTGTTACAAATTCCATGTCAAATTTCGAGCCTATTTTTCCCATTTTTCCTCCAAATATTACTGACGAATTTACCGTAAAAAATAAAAATCTGTCAGTAATGATTTGACCTTACGAATTTGACAACTAAATCTTACGGTAAATTTGACGGTATTCAGTATTCTTCTTGTAGTGAAAACTTGTTTTCTACTATTTAGTGATCCATTCTTATCCATCTCAAATATCTACCAAAGATACTAATCATTATATTATTCTACAACGGGTAGCATTCTGACTCCAAAAATGAATGCTGATGTGGCGTGTTCTAGTGCCAGTATGCATACCTCTTTCTTCTCAATTTATTTTAAGAAAATATCTTCTTTATAATTATATATGAAAATCAGCATTTAACGCATAATTAGACTAATTGTCGATTATTAATATTTCAATCATTCTAATTATATTAATTATCAATCATTCTTATCATTATAATATAATTTTTAATCAAACATAATTGATGACAAATTAATATTGATATTAATAATAAAAAATTAAACGTAAATTTATTATTCTAATTACCATAAATATAATTTTAACATAAATAGCTTTCTTAAAATGCTCTATAATGCACGTGTGTATTAAATATTGGCAAATTAATATTGATATCAAGAATTAATTTCTATAATTAATTTCGTGCTAATAAAGGTTATATATAGTGTTTCTTTTGTGGTTCATGAGTCTAAGTCTGAGAGCCAAATTATTTTGTTTAATTTTTCAATTTATTATTCTTCCTTGACTGTTTCATAGAATAAGAATGTATTTTTCGTTTTTCATCGAAGCTGATCCTTTTAAGGTACAAGTTATAATTTTTTCTGATATGTTTTTTATGTAGCCATTTATTATTATTCTTTTGATAATTTGATAATTATTCTTACTCAACCTTATTCTTTTCGTCTATCGAGCAACTGCTTTCAAGGAGCTTTGTAGGCTAAGGACAAATTCCATCCCCTCCATATTTTTTACACCTGCACGAAAATCTTCGAAGTTGAGGATATAATAATAAGATTGAATTTTCTCAATTTAGATTCAATTTTGCTAGAATTACGTCAACCTTGGAGATACAATTTTAAAGATTGGTGTTGTATTTAAATTTTCTTCTTTTAAGCTTTTCGTAATAAAAATAATTTTATAACAATTTGTGACTTTTTTTTTCAGAAACTACCGGCCTTCCGATGCATCAATGCAATGCCATTGATAGGAATAAAGGTCAAATTTAGTTTCTCGATTTGGCTATTCTATACTGTGTCGTATTACATGGATGGTGAATGATGAAGCTTATTTAACAATTGGATGGTCTGCATTTACATGGATTCTAAATGTTCGAGTAGATGACATTGTTTCAATTAAGTGTCGTTACGAGAATGATTCTAATCTATATGTGTCTAAGGATTAGAATAGCTTAAATATTATTTAAATAATTTAGTTCTAATATTAGTATTTGATTAAATTAGTTTTAGAAAATTTAAATTCTTGCCTCAATTCATATATTACGACTATTATTTTTTGATATGTTTTTTTTTAATTTTATTATATGAATTTTTTTCTTTTTAAATTTATTTTTATTCTTATTTGCTCTCAATATAACAAAAAAAATCAAATAGTTAAGTTAAAAAATTTGCTAATAATAAATAATATCTTTGATATGATAATTATTTTAATCAATTATGTAAAATTATTATAAATAAATAATAAAATAGTTGAGAGTTGTGTTAAAATTTTATTAATAATAGTATTTATTAAAAATTTTAGATGTCGAATAATATATCTAGTTGGGTTAAAATTTTATTAATGTGTAATTAATAAGATTATTGGGTTAAAATTTTATTAACGTATAATTATATATAGGGTTAAGTTCAATTTTGGTCCCCAACGTAGAGGTCGAAAATCGGAATCGTCCCTAACTTTTTTTTGTTACAAAATGGTCCCCAAAATTTCAGTTTGTTTTAAAATCGTCCTTTTTACCAATTTTATTTTTTTTATTACCAAATTATCCCTCATTAAAAAATTATAAAATAAAATAAAATAAATATAAAATAAATAAATAAAAAAGGAAAGAAAGGGTACAGACGGAGGTGGGGTGAGAAAGAGAGGGGGGCGCGACAAAGGGGGGAGAGGGGGGGGAGGGCGCGACAAGGGGGAGAGGGAGGAGGGGGGAGAGAAGGGGGACGAGTGCACCACCACTGTCCGCCCGCCGCCGCCGCCACCACCTCTTCTTCTTCTTCTTCTTCTTCCGCCATACCCGCCGCACCACCGCTCGCCGCCGCCTCTTCTTTTTCTTCTTCTTCTTTTGCCATACCCGCCGTACCACCGCCCGCCGCAGCCTCCCCTGCTTCACCACCGCCATACCCACCGATTCTTCTTCTTCTTCTTCTTCTTCTTCTTCTTCTTCTTCTTCTTCTTCTTCTTCTTCTTCTTCTTTCCGCCGACCCACCGCCATACCCGCCGCTTCTTCTTCTTCTTCTTCTTCTGTGAATTTTGTGAATTGGATTTTTTGTGAAATTTCTGGATTTTTTGTAAAATTTATTGTGGAACATTGTTGTTGTTGAAATTTAAATTTGGAGTATTGTTGTTGTTGATTCTGGGTTCTTGATGATGATTTTCTGAGTTGAGTTTTTGTTTGTCTGAGTTTGAATTCTGAATCTGAGTTCTAGGTTTGATGAGGATGATGATGATGATGTTGATTTTTTGATGATGATGATGATGATGATAATGATGATGATGATGGTAGGTGGTGGGTGGTGGCGGGTGTGGTGGTGGTGGTGGTGGCGGCGGGTGTGGTGGTGGCAGGTGTGGTGGTGGTGGTGGTGCTTATGCTTATGTTTCTGCTGGTGCTTTGCATAATTTTGGGGAAGAAGGGATAGGGACATTTTGGTCCGAAGGACGATTTTAAAACAAACTGAAACTTTGGGGACCATTTTGTAGCAAAAAAAAAGTTAGGGACGATTCCGATTTTCGACCTCTACGTTGGGGACCAAAATTGAACTTAACCCTTATATATATATTAATTACATGTATAATCTCATAATAACCTATAATAAATAGTATTAGGATAAAATTTAGTTGTCTAATATATATAAAGAAATAATCATGGGAATAAAAAAATATGTTAATAGCTGAAATTTTTTACTATAATTAAAATATATTAAATTAATTTAACATTAATTAAAAATTTATTTTTCTATCTTAAAGCATATCAATTCTATCATTATTACTATTAAATAAATACACAATTATAATTAATATTATTTTAAGTAATCATAATACTATTTATAATTTTATTATTCCTATTATACCACTAATTTCATACAAATTTATGTCTAATAGCAATGTATGAAGATTACCATAATTAATAAAGATTGCCATGATTTGTGAATATTACACGTACACTAATATTAATAATAAGAAATAAAAATTTTTTTTGAATAATTGTAGGCTCAAATATATATATATATATAATCATAATCAAAAAATATATATATTCTAAGAATAAAATAACTATTAATTATAAAAAATTAATTATAATCAAGAAATAATTAATATATGTAACTTAAATATATTTACTTATAATTAATATGATATGTATTTATAAATAATAAAATATTTAAAATTATTGAAATAAAATAAAATATTATAAGAATAAAGAAACTATTAATTACACGCTTAATATATATGTATATATAAATAAGAAAACTATTATGCTTTATGAAGATTATTATACGTACTTGATACTAATAGAATAAAAGAACTATTGAAAGATTGTGGACTCAAAAGAAAATAATCATAATAAAAAAAATAATTGATCTATGTGACTTAAATATATTTTAGTATAATTAATATATATGTATACATACGACAACGACAACAAAATCTTATCCCACTAGATGGAGTCGACTACATGGATTTAAAGATGTCATTGATTTCTGTCATGTATCATGTTTACAAAGAGACCGTTTACATGTAGACCTCATTTGACCACCTCATGGATAGTCTTCCTAGGTCTTCCTCTGTCTTTCATCTCTTTTCCATTTTCTATCTCATCTACCCTCCTAATTGGGTGCTCTGTCGGTCTTCTTCTCATATGTCCAGACCACTTGAGACGTGATTCTACCATCTTTTTCACAATAGAAGCTATTGCAACTCTCTCTCTTATATCTTTGTGCTCCTCTTTGGCCATCCAATACTCTGTACCATAAAGCATATCCGGTTTGATAGCAGTGCGATAGAATTTACCTTTAAGTTTTAAAAGAACTTTTTTGTGACATATAAAACCAAACGCACTCTGCCATTTTAACCAACCTGCTTGAATCCTATGATTTACATCTTGTTCAATCTCTCCATTATCTTGTATGATGCACCCAAGATACTTAAAACTTTTAACCTTTCATAGAATGTTTTCTCCAATCTTCACCTCTGTATTAGGATTTTTCCATTGGGAGCCGAACTTACATTCCATATATTTCATCTTGCTACGGCTTATGCACAGACCGTACACTTCTAGAGCTTTTCTCCACAAATCCAACTTCTTATTTAGGTCTTTTATTCACTCTTCCATAAGGACGATATCATCTGCAAAAAACATGCACCATGGCATAGGCTCTTGGATATGCTCTATGAGTACCTCCAAGACTAATGTAAAAATGTATGGACTTAAGGATGATCCTTGGCGTAATCCTATACCAATAGAAAATTCTTCTGTCACATCACCTTTAGTCTTTACACTAGTTCTAGCCGCATCATACATGTCTTTAATTGCACGAATACATGTGATCCTTACTCTCTTCCTTTCCAAAACCTTCCATAAACCTCCATTGACCCCATATCGTATGCTTTTTTTCAAATTAATAAATACTATATGTAGATCCCTTTTATTATTACGATACCTCTCCATCATTTTTTTTAATAGGTATGTAGCTCTTTAGTAGTGGATCTGCCTAGCAAAAAACTAAATTAGTTCTCTGTTACTTGTGTCTCTTGTCTCAGCCTCCATTCTATTACCCTTTCCCATAACTTTATGGTATGACCCATGAGCTTGTTCCCTCTATAGTTTTTGCAACTCTGTATATCCCTTTTATTCTTATAGATAGGTACCAAAGTATTTTTTCTCCACTTATCTGGCATCTTCTTTGACCTTAAAATCTCATTAAAAAGCTTGGTTAACCAATTGATGCCTTTCTCTCCAAGGACTTTACAAACTTCAATAGGAATATTATCGGATCCTATTGTCCTGCCATTTTTCATCCGCTTTAGAACCTCTTTTACCTCGAAGTCTCAAATTCTTCGATAGTAGTCAAAGTTTTGATCTTCTTCCCTCGTGCATAACCGACCAAGGCTCGAAAGAGTCTACTATCATTCATTAAATAAATCGTAGAAATAGCTCTTCAACCTTTCATTGATCTTCTCATAAATAACTCTTCCACTTTGAGCCAAAACCTCTCTGTCTTTATCCTTTATATACTTAACCTAATCCAAGTCTCTCGTTCTTCTTTCACGGTTCTTTGCGATTCTATATATACCTTTTTCTCCTTCCTTCGTGTCTAAACACTGGTAGAGACCCTCATATGCTCTTGTTCTTGCTTCATTTACAACCACTTTTGTCTCTTTCTTAGCCACCTTATATTTTTCCTAATTATCTACATTGCGGCACAAAAACCACTCTTTAAAGCACACCCTTTTTGTCTTTATCATTTCTTGTACACTCGCATTCCACCACCAGGACTCCTTATCTCTTCATCCTATCACTCTAGATTCATAAAAACTTTCTTTTTTTGTTCTTCTAATAACCTATGCCATCTCCCTCTACATCTCCTCCGCGCTTCTATCCCTTTCCCACTTTGCCTTTTCTCCTACCCGTCTTAGAAAGCTTCTTTGTTCCTCACCTTTCATCCGTCACCACCTCGTCCTTGGGTTCTTCGTATGATGTCTTTTCCTCAACTTTCTCTCAACGCAAAAATCCATTACGAGCATACTATGTTGTGTTGTTAAACTCTCTCTCGGAATAATTTTACAATTAATACAAAATTTTTGGTCGACTCTCCTCAAGAAAAAGTCGATTTGAGAGCTTGTCATGCCACTCCTATAGGTTATAAGATGTTTGTCTCTCTTTTTAAAACATGTATTTTCTATGAGAAGGTCAAAGGTTGAGAAAAATTCCAAAATAGTTTTACCCTCGGTATTGACCACCCCAAAACCATGACCTCCGTGAATACTTCCATACCCAATAACTTCTCTTCCAACATGGCCATTTAAATCTCCTCCTAAAAAAATCTTATCTCCCGAAGGTATGTCTTGGACCAATATCTTGCGTTGCTTGTCCGTACCCACTTGCAGGGCATAGGCGCTAACCACATGAAGAGTACCCCCTTCACCACAAGTTTGATAGAGATAATCAGAGTTTCCACCCTCTTAACATCCACTACGTCCTTCTTCCACTGCTTATCCATAATAACACATACACCATTCCTATTCTTCATCTTTCTTGTATACCAAAGTTTGAAATCGGAAGTATCAAACTCCCTAGCGTTCACACCAACAAATTTTTTTCTTGTAGGCACATGATGTTAATCTTTCTCCTTATCATGGTATCCACCAACTCCATGGATTTTTCTATTAGAGTGCCTATGTTCCATGCCAAAGAAAGAGGTAAACAGAGTAAGACTTCTCTGGATTCAATTTGTAACCGTTGCGGGTGTTTTCATCCTTATGATTCTTGCAAGCTGGGTATAGGTGGATGCTTTACATGCAGATTGTCTGGACACATGGCAAAGGATTGCCCTCGTGGAAGGAATCTAAATATGGATTGGAATCAACAACAAGGTCGGGTGTTTGCTGTGAATGCCAGTAATGCTGCTAAGGCTGATCCTTTGATGAGAGGTAACTGTTTAATTGGTGAGAAAATATTGGTTGCATTGTATGATACTGGAGCTTCGCATTCGTTTATTGCATCTGATAAAGTTGAGGAACTAAGATTAAAAATGTCAAAATTAGCTTTTGATTTGCATGTGCATACCCCGTATCAGACGGTCGTGACTAAATTAGATTGTAGGGAAGTATCTTTCAAGATTGAGGATAGAGAATTTGTTCATGATTTAATCTGTTTGCCAATGGTTATGTTGGAAATAATTTTGGAATTTGATTGGTTGTTAAAGAATCGAGTATTGTTAAATTGCTTTGAGCGATCGATTCAGTTTATGCCAGAAGGAGAAGGAGGAGCAGTGACAGCTGAGGGTTATTACCTGAACTCAGTGTTGGTGAATTGTAGTGGGAAAGAGTGTCAGGGTTATATACTTTTGGCTGCGACCTCGTTAGGTGATGAACAAAAGTTAGATCAAATTCCGGTAGTTAGAGATTTTCCTGGAGTATTTCCTGAAGATTTTTCCTAATTTTCGCCTTAAAGAGAAATTGAATTTGCGATTGACTTGGTGCTAGGAGTCGGACCAGAGTCGATTATGCCGTACAAAATGGCTCCGATAGAGCTGGTGGAATTAAAGACTCAGTTGGAAGAGCTTCTGAACAAGATGTTCATTCGACCGAGTGTATCTCCGTGGGGAGCGCCAGTTTTATTGGTGAAGAAGAAAGATGGAGGAATGCGACTCTGTGTAGATTACCGACAGTTGAACAAAGTGACTGTGAAAAATAAGTATCCGTTGCCGAGGATAGATAACTTAATGGATTAGTTGCAAGGAGCTGGAGTGTTTTCAAAAATTGATTTAAGATCTGACTACTATCAGATTAGGGTGAAAGAGGATGATATTCCGAAAACTGTATTTAGGACACGCTATGGACACTACGGGTTTCCAGTGATGTCCGTTGGGTTGATGAATGCACCTGCTGTGTTCATATATTACATAAACAAAGTATTTCGTTCTTTTTTGGACAAATTCATGGTAGTATTCATAAATGACATTTTAGTTTACTCAAAGACAGCAAAAGAACATGAAGAGCACTTGAGAATTGTGTTGCAAATCCTGAAAGAGCGTAAATTGTATGCGAAATTATCTAAGTGTAAGTTTTGGAAGGAAGAGGTGAAGTTCTTAGGCCACATAGTAAGTAAGGGCGGAATAGCGTGGATCCTTCAAAAGTAGAGGCGGTGATGGAATGGGAGAGGCCGACGATGGTAACAGAAGTTAGGAGTTTCTTGAGTTTGGCCGGATATTACCGAAGATTCATTAAGAGATTTTCTCAAATTGCATTACCACTGACTAACTTAACCCGGAAGGAGGTATCGTTTGTGTGGACAGCGGAGTGTGAGGAGAGCTTTCAAGCTTTGAAGGAGAAATTAACTTCAGCACCTATTTTGATTTTGTTGGAACCGCACAAACCATTTGAAGTGTGCTGTGATGTGACGGGGGAAAAATCGTCGGTAAAAATTTTTCACAAAAATAATCGCGTTGTAAGTATAGTTCTAAACCGACAATTCAACCTCAATCAAATTTAATTTGTTTGTCACTAAAACAAACCCAATAAAAATTAACCGAAGTATTTAAACCTCGGGTCGTCTCTCAAGGAATTACAAGGAAGTGTACTTATAATTGGTTATGAGATTGTATCTTTTTGGGTTTTTGAAATGTGGAACAAGGAATGTAAATAACAAGAAAATAAAACAATAATTAAGAAAAAGTCTTAGCAAGGATTGATAATTGGAATTCGTATCCCCATTATCATAGTTACTTGTGATGGTAATTGTAAATTGCACTCACTTAGTTAACCTCTAACAATTGAGGGTAAGTCAAGTGAGAAAATCAACTTGAATTCACAAGTCCTAATCAAAGACTAGAGTTAGTGAAGTTCAAGCCAACTAGCTAGTTTCAATCACCAACCAACAAGAGACTTTGATGATTCAAGAGTCTCCAATTAATCAATTCAAGCTAAGAATATAAAAAGCTAACTTAAAACCCTCCCAAGCATTTTATCAAACACTTGGAAGGCACAACATAAAAACATAGAAAACTAGTAAGGAATATTAAATCCAAACAACCAATTGCAAACATCAATAATAACAAACGAAGAAAGGAATAATAATTATGAAATACCTCAAATTGCATTAAAAAGGAAAATCAAATCTAACATGAGAATTCATAAACTAAAATAGCAACATAAAGAGATCAACAAGAGAAATAGATAAACTAAAGTACTAGAACAAATATAAGTAGAAGAGAAACTAAATTGCAATAAGATAGAATTCAGAATTTGAGAAGAACTAAACCTAAAAATCCTAAAACCTAGAGAGAGGAGAGAGCCTCTCTCTCTAGAAAATTATATCTAAGACCTAAAATTATGTGAATGAATGTTCCATGAATGATTCCCCCACTCTGCAACCTCTATTCTGTGTTTTTGGGCTTGTAACTGGGCTAAAAGGAGCCTAGAAATTGCCCTCAGCGTTTTCTAATACGTGCAGCACGTGGCTCCGTCACGCGTACGCGTCGCTGAACTTTCGCAAGGTCACGTGTACGCGTGATCCACATGTGCGCATTGCCTAACTGCATGGCAACTATGGCAAATTACATATCATTTTGAAACCCCGGATGTTAGCTTTCCAACGCAACTAGAACTGCCTCATTCGGACCTCTGTAGCTCAAGTTATAATCGATTTAGTACGAAGAGGTCAGGATTGATAGCTTAGCAATTCCTTCAATTTCTTGTATTCCTTCCACTTGTACATGCTTCTTTTCCATCCTCTAAATCATTCTTGCCCTATAAACTATGAAAACACTTAACAAACATATCACGGCATCGAATGGTAATAAGAGAGGATTAAACATAGCAAATTTAAGGCCAAAGAAGCATGTTTTCAATCATAGCACAAAATTAGGAAGAAAAATGTAAAACATGCGAATTTTATGAATAAGTGTGAGAATAGTGGATAAAATCCACTCAATTAAGCACAAGATAAACCCTAAAAATGTGTTTTATTAATCTCCCCACACTTAAACATTATGATGTCCTCATGCTAAGCTCAAGAGAAGCTATAAAGGAGTGAAGAGGAATGGTGAAACTTATGCAATGCACCCTATCTATATGAATGCAACTAAATGCAAAATGTTCTTACGTACTTGGTTAAAAGTAAGCAAATCTTTCAAGAAGAAATATGAACTGGATCTCACTAATTCAAATCATAAAATAAAGTACAAGTAAACTTGCAAAAGAAGAAAGCTCGTGAAAGCCGGGAACAAGGAATCGAGCATCGAACCCTCACCGGAAGTGTATACACTCTAATCACTCAAGTGTTTAAGGTTCGATTCTCTCAATTCTCTACTAACCTTGCTTTCTAAGGCTTGCTCTTCTTCTACCAATCAACAAATAATTTGATGCACAAATACACATATCAAGAGGTCTTTTAAGGGTTGTAATAATGGGGTTAGGGTCAAGGTAGGATTGTATTTGGTCAAGTGGACTAAAATCTGAATCCTTAATTAACTTAAACTTTCCACCTAACTTAAGCCAATCCATGTAATCAGAATATAAAACCTAACTATCCAATAACTATGTTTTGTCACATATTCATGCATCCTAATTTCAAGTACAGTACATATGCATTGCTATCACCATTTACTTTGGGCCATTTTGTCCCCTTTTTATTATTTGCTCTTTTTTTCTTTTTTTTTTTTATTTTCTTTTCTTTTGTTTTTCTCAATGCATATGATTAAATTATTGAATGCAATAATATGTGCTCAACTATTGTTTTTGCACATTTTCACAAGAATATACAACACCCAATTCTCAAACAAAATATTGGCAAACCCAACTTCCCGACACTCAAATCATGAATACTCTCACTAGTCTAAGCTAACCAAGGATTCAAATTAAGAAAATTATTGTTTTCCGCTTAGAGTTAGTGATGAGCTAGAGTAAAGAATAAATGGGATAAGTAGGCTCAGCATTGGTTTACAAAGGATAATGAAAAGGTGAAGGCTGTATGGGTATGTAAGCTCAGTGAAACAAGGCCTCAATCATATAAGTGCATGCATACATCAAACAATGGAAATATAGAATTAAGCAAGACAAAGATCACAATTCTAGAGAGAACAATACACACCAAAAACAAAGTATTGGTTGATTAAATGAAACCAATCAAATAAGCTCAAAAATCTCACAGGTTTTGTGTGTTCGAGCTCTAAACCATGTTCCAAAATAAAATTCTTCAAGCAAGTTTAACAAAAATTTTAATTCAAATTAGTGAAATGTTATAAAAAGTTTCTTGAAAAAGAATTCGACACTTCAACCAAGTAGTGCTAAAATATGCACAAAATCAAGCAAACATGCAATCAAACATGCAAATGCAACAATGAACTAACAAAGAAAATAAAACATTGGTGTTGAGAAGAAAATAACTAACCCACAGAAGTCGGTATCGACCTCCCCACACTTAAAGATTGCACCGTCCTCGGTGCATGCCAAGATGTGCAAGTGGACGGGTTGCTACAACTAACGCTTTTTTCCAAAGAATGTGCATAGGAACTTGTTTGTCGCCCCATGTAAATGTCTTCCGGTTCCCTTCCTGGTGGCCATCCTGAAAGAAGAGAAAAGGGAAGAAAAGTGACCCAAAAACAAAGATCAAAAACAATTAAAATATGGTTGGGTTAATGCCAAATAATGAGGGTCTCAATTACATGGTAGCTACAACATGCAAGTGAGAAAACAGTAGAAGCAAATGGCATATCAATAGTACAAAAATTGCAACAAAGGAGAAGAGAGAGTGGGTCATGAAAGACAATATAAATTCATGTCAATGCAAAAGGAATACAAGTATCATAAAGGATTAGTATTGACTTAAATAATATTACCCAACAATGTAAAACAAGTCATGAATCACCAAAATAATGCAAAAAAAATGCAACAATTGAATAAAAACATTTAACACCAATGATAAAATAGGAAATCAGAAAAGAAAATAAAAACATGAATAAAATTAAAATGCAATGAAGGAAAGTATACAAATGCAATATGTAAAAGAGAATGAAATAGAATAAAGATGAGAAGTTAAAGAAATGAAAAAGAAGAAAGTAAGAAAGGAGGAAGAAAGAATAAGAAAGGAGAGAAGAAAGAAGAAAGAAGAAAGAAATGAAAAACAGAACGCAACGCGCGCGCGTAGGTTACGCGTGCGCGTGAAAACGAAAACGGCCATGCATGACCACACAACTCTCTGTTCAATTCACTCTTTACGCCGATTTTCATCCCCACGCGTACGCGTCGATGACGCTTACGCGTGGGTTGAAATTTCTGCAGGGGACGCGTACGCGTGAGGGACGCATATGCGTGGGGTGGCCTGTGCGCCACGCACCCCTCACGCGCGTCTCCATCGCAACTCTCTGTCCCTTTCAGTAATATTGCGAACCTGCATGTGACGCGTGCGCGTCATCGACGCTTACGCGTCGATCGCAAAAAAAAATTTTTTTAAACAACTAAACCATGAATTAAACGAAATAAACATATCAAAAACAAAAATAAAAATCTAACTTATTACTAATATAAATAAAAGAGAAATTAGAAAGAATTTACCATGGTGGGGTGTTTCCCACCTAACACTTTTAGTTAAAATCCTTAAGTTGGACATTTGGTGAGCTCCTTGTCATGGTGGCTTGTGCTTGAACTCATCTTGAAACTTCCACCAATGCTTGGACTTCCAATAAGCTCTAACATCTCCAAGTGAATTCACCAAGCCGTGATGAAGTTCTCCACAAGCTTTGAGCTCCCAAAATTGATCCTCTTGTATGCCTGGATCCCAAATCTTATTTCTACACCCATCTTTAAGTTGATCATCATGATTCCATCCGGGTGGTTTAGCCTTGAAATTCTCATTTAAGCACCCAAACATCCTCCTAGACCCAATCAATTGAGAATTATACAAACCCTTGCAATTAGGCCTTGAGCTTCCAGCCATAACAAACCTAAGATGGTGTTGCCAACCGCTAATCATCTCCCTTTTACTCTTAAAACCGCAGATAGCTCTAAGTTGTCCATCCGTTTCAAGCAGACCATATTCAAGTGGGAAGGTGAGTTTAAGGATAAGAATTTTACCCACTTGAATGTTGTGTTGGATGGTAATGGCTTGGGGGAAGGTATCTCCAGTGGCGGCCTTGCCAATGTATGCCTTATTCTCTTGGGCTCCCCTTTGATGATCTCCACCTCTTGACAAACTTCTGCGACATTGACCTCTTCTTTAAGTCCAATGGGGGAGGATTCAATTGTTGATAAAAACTCATCAATTATTGAATCCATCTCATGATCAACCTCCTCCAAGTCTTCAATCATGACATGCCTTGGAGGTTGTACACCCTCCTTAACATCAAATTCAAACGTTTTGGAAGGAGGCTCTATGACTTGAGATTTTCATGGAGGTTCCGCATCTCCTAAGTCCTCAACCACTTCCTCTTCTTTGATAATTTCAGTTTTCTCCACTTGCTCTAGTATAAAATCTAACTCCTCCTTGATAACTTCCACCTCTTGACAACTTTCTTCAATTCCCCCTAATTCTTCAACTACTCCTTCATCTTCAAGGGTCTCTCCTACCTCCACTTTTTGGGCCTCCTCTTCTTTCTCTTGAAATATGGATGCGTGAAAAAGTAAGTGCACCAGAGCTTGAGGATTGAGTATTGGGGGGTAAAGGATGGATCCACACAGGATATAAGAGCTTCACCAACAAGCTCAGCAGTCTGAATAGAGGTATAACGAGCTTCTTGCACGCATGGGAGACACCACAGCCATCAACTTGCAGATGACGGATAATAAGCTAGAGCGGCTAGAGCGTTTGCGAGAGCAGAGGAGGTGTACAACAAGCAAATGCGTACTGGAGGCAGCGGTGCTGCTGGTAGGGCACCGACATCAACTCCTACTCCGCCGCTTCAGCAGGGGAAAGACGACGACGACGACGATTACCGATATCTGCAGGATTTAGGGATTTAATTGACAATTTTATTATAATCAGACAATTGATATTTAATAAAATCATTAGTTGATTTCTGATAATTTTGAATTTCTGTCCTAATTATGTTAATAGGAATTTTAATTTGATTACTAATTGTGACTTAATTGTGGAAAAAAAAACTACCATAGAATTTTTCGACGGTAATTAGATGCCAAAACACATAATATGGCGCCAAAATTACCGTTGGAATAATCCAACAGTAATCAGCAACTTAGTCTCAACAAATTCATTAAAAAATTGATGAAAAATTCGCCGCTAATTAACGTCGGATAAAATAATTCGCTGATAAATAATTTTCAGCATTGTTTATACCGTCGAATTCAATCCGATGATACTTAATGTTTTTCTTGTGGTAAAGATCAAATATTTATATAACATAAAAAAAATAAAATAACAAGCACAATATATAAGAACTATATAATATTATTTCTTGTAATTAAATTCCCTCACTGCATATAGATAATTTCTTTTAAGCCAGCTGGATCTTTAATATATATGCGTGCACATTAAAAAAAAATACACAAAAGACATTACTGTAATAGTCCAATCCATATGCATTTTTTGTAAAAACAAAACAAATTAAAAATTAAAACTTTTTTTAATTTCATAAAACAACATTAACACTAATTCAACCAAGTAAATTGGGTAAAATATATTTGTTTCACGAAAAGGAAGAAACTTTATGTATTTGTTTCGAGTCTAATATCATAAACCCAAATCAAGATTAAATTATAACTAAGATAAATTTATAATTTTTTAATAATTTAATCATAGATGATTCTTATATCACTTGTTAAAAGTTTTAAGATTTTTTTAATTCAAAAATTATTTATATTAAATTATTAAAAAAAATACTTAAATATGAAAATGTGCTTGAATTTATAAGCATAATTGAAAGAGTTTGATTCTTTAATTTTTCTCAATTAAAATCTTCTATATTTTTAATATGGCTGAATTACAACTCTTCTGATGAAAATAGAGTTATGGAGACAACTTTAAACTCTAAAGTCCAAATAAAATAATATTTTTAATTTTATTCTTATTTAATTTTAAATAAAAATAATAATATTCCATTAGTATTTATAACAATAAATAAAATCACCTATATAAGTCATATAATATAAAATAGTTAATGTAATTATGATCAATTATATGTATTACTCATAATAGATTAGAAAATTATAATTTTCTAATAACTTGAACTTGACTTAATGGTTAGCTCATTAGTTTGTTTAAGCAAATGTCGAGAGTTTGAATCTCGTCTTGTGCATACAGTAATCCATTGACTAGCAATAAATTCTTAAATAGAGCTCAGTATCGCGATGAATTAGTCTTTAATATATTAAGTTGAGAGATACTATAGAAACTAACTTAAACTTGACTAAGCTCAACTGATTTTTTAGTCTAATACTTATTATAATAATTCAGTCAAAAAAATTTTTTAAAAGAGAAGCTCAACACAACAAGTGGAGCATAGATGATAATAACATAGAAACTAAAAGTAGAACACACATGTAAAACAATTTAGGTATCCCTTCTGTCATCTCTGGCATTGTCATCAACAACAGAAAGGGTCTGCTCCCAACCACTACTTGTAGTTCAGGAAGGACATGTTGATAATCTCCTCAACTCCTCTTCCTTTGTTGTGAAAAATCCTCCGGTTTCGTTCCAAATGATCGCACAAAAACACACCATCCATCTCTTGCACTCCTCTTTTCTATTTGAGATCCCAGTCCAACTTTGAAAATGCTCTTTTATCGCACCCGGACAAGTCCATTGCACACCAACATATGATAACCAAGCACACCACACCTGCCAAGAGAAGCTACAACCAAGAAACAAGTGATGGCCATATTCAATACCATTATTACATAAAACACATATATTATCTTCTTGGTGAATGACCCCAAACCGACTCAGTCTCTCCTTCGTGTTGACCTTGCCAATTAGGACAAACCAGGCAAACAACTCCACTCTAGGTGGGACAAGACCTTTCCAAATAGTCCTAGTGAAGTTGTAGCTTGATATACCCTCCGGGACCGTTTCCACCTGCAACACCTGCACAAATGAGTTAGTAGAGAAAATTTCTTATTTATCATATTTTCAGACAACTCTATCCTCTCTTCCAAATTCAATTTTCACCAGCCTCAAAGTGTGGTGAAGCTGGTTCACTAGATTCAACTCTCATTGGAATAATTCTCTCCGCCACTGAAAATTCCATATCCACACTAACCCATCCCAGAACCCACAATCCCCTATCACCGATCCTATTTGGTTTGAAACTGAGAAGAGCCTTGGAAAATGATCTTTCAAAGAACCTCCATGAATCCAGACATCCTCCTAAAACCGAGTTCGTCTCCCGTCACTCACCTCCATGGACAACCCAATAATCATCTTCTGTTTGATTTCCTGATTCTTGAACTGTATCTGACAAATGTCCTTCCACGGACCCCCTCGAATAGGTAATTCCTGTGAGGACAGGAGCTCATTTGGATACAGGTTGTTACATGAACAGACTACCTTTTTCCATAACGGACACTCCTCTTTAGAAAACTGCCACCACCATTTAAACAGAAGAGCAGTGTTACGTATCATAGTATCCCCAACTCCCAAACCACCTAACTTTTTCGGAGCTTGAACCACTTCCCACTTAACCAGAGCCATACCACTCCTCCCATCCTCCTTACTCCATAGAAATCTCCTCTGCAAGGAAATCAGTTTCTCTGCTACAGTCTTTGGCATCTTATACAAACTCAAATAATAAATCGAGAGGCTATTCAACACAGATTTGATAAGCACCAGCTTACCAGCCTTATTAAAATATATTTAGAATATTCTAATAAAAATATGTCAGTCAAATAAAAACTGATCAACATACTAACGGGTTTCACTGAATTTGTTTATTTGATTAAACCAATCGTAAATCATACAATTGTTATGTCAAAATAAGAATATATATATATAATAATACAGCTTACTTTATTTTGTACCAATAAAAAATACATACACCTTACTTTATTCAAGTCGTTTTACTAGCCGACTCTTTAGACCGAAAAACATTATATATATATGCCTTGATTTCGAATCAATTAAGTTCTAGCTGATCTTTGAGGGGAGAATAAAATTGATCGTTTGATATTTCTTCTATCACAAATAATCCGTTAAAGTATCAATCAAAATCGCTATGAATATTTAACCTTTTAATTTCTGCATTCTCAACTGTATATGATATTTAATAATCATATATAATTATGATTTATAACCTACATTGTCAAAATTTACATAGTATATCTTGAATGAATTTAGTTCTTTTAAATTTTGAATTTTTATTTTAAAAAATAATGTATGATTTTTTATTTTTAAATATTTTTTTATATTTTTTTTAGTCTTATCTATAAAATAAATAATAAAAATATAAAAAATAAAATTCAAAATTTAAAAAATTTAAATTCATAATAAATAATTCATTAGCTCTTCTGAACTATCGATATCAGTAAAAGGTTATGAGATACAAATTTGTCAACAATGTCATAAAATTCTAGTTCGGTCGTATTGTATATCATCATTTTAAAACTCGCAACTTGCATATTAGATCGTTATAGTATTTATAATAGCAACGACTTATATTCAAGTCAAAGTTATTAAAATATATTTAGAATATTCTTTCAAAAATAAGCCAGCTAATAGATAGAAACCGCGATCAACATACTAATAGGTTTCACTGAATTTGTTTATTTATTTAAACCAACCATACATCATACGAATACTCATATATAGCTATATACTTAGTTAAATAAGAATACTAGACTATAAATATAATAATACACCTTTCTTTATTCAAATAATTCTTTTGACCATAAAACACTATAAATGCCGTGAATTTTAATCAACTAAGTTGTTGTGGACCTTCTTTTATCTTAGGGGAAAATAAAATTGATCAATTTCCATGGCAAACCATCTCGTAATAAAATGTTCATCAATCTCTATATTTGAATTGACCTTTAAATATATGGATATTTAGAGACTAATGTACAAATGCTTTTTAAGGGGTATTTAAGGCTCATCCTTAAATATTCCTTGCTAAGTATGGAGTGCTGCACACTTTGCGAATTCGTTAAATCTCAACTTTTCATTTATTATATTTTATTTGAATGGTCTGGATTTATAAAAGTAACCTGTTAATCAGATTAATTATTTTTTTACAAGTTTTAGATTTTTTTTGTGAGTTTTAGATATTGGGCTGAAGTTCAAAATAAAAAAATAGTATAAAAATATTAAAAACAACATGTTTGTACCAAAAAAAAAAAGTTATTGGGTTTTCGAATTAAAATAAATAATACATAAAAAATAAGTTGAAAATTCATATACTAAATCCAGACAAAAAAAGATATAATAGAATCTTAAAAAAAATAATATTAAAATTTAAATAAATTTTATTTTGTGTGAAATAAAATTATAATATTAAATATAAACACAATAATAAAAAATTGTGTTATATATATATATAATTTTATTTTGTGTGAAACAAAATTAAAACATTAAATATGAACAGAATGATAAAAGATTTTATATTATATAAATTTAATTTAAGAAAAAACATATATATAACGTAAAAAATAAATAAACATATAATAATTTTATTTTGTGCGAAACTACATAGATCTGAGACTTTCCTTCTTCGGTCTGGGAGGTAAGTTATGTAGGCGTACAACTCTTTTTCTAGCCAGTGACATTCCTTCTATAACAAGCGTAACTAACTCACTCAATGCCTATTTTGAAATGCATTTTAAAGAAAGCTCTTTCCTCTATGGTATCCTCCCCCCTCCCAAAAAGGATCTTGTCTATGGAGGAAGCTGGCTCAAACCATTACTTACAGTTGGCTAGGCTAGCCCGCATTCCCTCTCTTTGGACTAAGTGAAGACAGTCATAACAAAAATTCATATAAAAAAATATTTATATAATTTTTTATTAACAATTTTTTTATTAAAATATATTATTTTACTTTATTTATAATATATTATTTGAGATAATTATATTATTTTAGTTAATATATATTATTTAAAAGAATATTTAAAATTTATTATTTTTTATTAAGAATATTATTAAAAATATATTATTAGTTTTTCTTAAAATAATATTTTTTTTTTTGGCTCAAATACTATGACAAAAAAAATTTATGTAATTGCGTCTACTCAATAAATATTATATTCATTTATTTTTATATTGCATGTAAAATAAATAACTATGTTTAAAAGGTTAATAAAAGAAAGAAGTATTTTTTTTTACCAACTCTTAGGTGAATATAAAGAGACTATGTTATTTGAACTATAGCTAGTTGGCAAAGAAAGAAATACTCTTAGTTTTGTGCTTTGAGTGTATCATCATCTGAGAATCATAGCGCCTTCATGGAGACCGGAATTCTTCCACAGAATCGGTTTTGCATTTGGAGTTAGCCAACCAGCAGCGACGACTGACATGCGTCTTCTTTTTCTAAGGCAGCCATTTTTCGGATTTTGAAGGTTATTCATGGTAGAGGTGAAATGTGGTGGATTTAAGAGCGTCAAAATCTGTGGATAGACAGAACGATAGTGGAAATACCCGCCATCAAACAAAACAGTGAAGATCACATCGACAGTAACAGAGTAATGGAAGAATTCGATCAAGTTTTTTTGGTACTTTTGTGACGTAAAGGTCGTCTTATGTTAAATGAGGGAATTAATTTTTTTTTGTCTTATTCAGTCCATAAAAAAAATAATAACAATAATAAAAAAAATTAAAAAATGATGCACTCTCTACTTTATTTGGAGTGCACTAACTTTCGCCGAATATTTAATAATAAATCTTTTACTGAGTATATACATTATTTAATCATAAATTTTATTTAATCATAATAGACATAAAAACTGTTTACCGCTTTTTTTTTTTCTCACTTATGGTTTCTCTAATTTCAAATTCATAAACTTTAGTATATGTTCAATAAGTGTATTTTAGTTTCAATTTTAATTCAACAAAATGTTTCTTTATGAAATTTATACTTTATCACTAAAAGAAAAACTATGTGCATACTTTAGAAATTATTTTTTATATAGATACGATGGTGTTTTTATAGAATATTGACATTTAAAATAGAAAAAATGACAAATAGATTCCTGACCTTTTGTTCCGCGGATATTTTCGTCTCTGACCATTGAAAAATACTTTTAAGTCTCTGACCTTCACAAAACTTAGACGGATCAGTCCTTGACGGAGACATTTGGATGGATCTGACGGAGGCATTTGGACGGAGAGACTGATCCGTCCAAATTTTGTGAAGGTCACAAAAAATAAGAGACCTATTTGTCCTTTTCTCAAATTTAAAATATTTTACTGTAATGTAAATGTTCAGAGAAACTTGATAGGATACATAGGGTGCGTATCGCTGCTTCTCCATCAAAGATTTGGAGCAGTTTTAAACACATGGCGCAATTGGACAACACGCATGTGGCGTGTTGATTGCTTTTCAGAGATTCATCACAATTTTAATTCGTCACAGTTTTTTTTAGAGATTCTCCGCAGTTATTTGCTATGTGGCGTGACGGCCCTAATTTTTTTCTATCTGATTAATTCCTTTCTTATTCAATTTTTTTCTTACATTTAATGTAATGAGTACAAATATGGTAAATGGTCCAATTACTTGTCATTAGGAGTAAAATATATTATAAATAGAGTAGTCATGATAGAATCAAAAAACATGAAATTAATGATTAAATATTTTATTTTTGAAATTCCATCAATGAAATTATTTCCTCCCTCGTGATTCTTCCTATTTTTTCTCTTTTTGATTAATACTTTTCTTATTCAATTTCTTTCCCCTTATATTGGTGCTCTTATTGGGTACCATTCTCTATTTTTATGGTGATTTAGCGATTTTACTTCTATTGAAACAAATTAGAAGTCTAGTTGAGTATTTTACAATTTTTTTTATCTTATGCTCAAAGAGTGAATTTGAATGATATTGAAATATTGAAGAAATTTTTTAATAGATTGGACATTTACATCCATAGAAAAATCATCTTCAATGATTCTAAAATTTTTTTGGATACATTTTATTTAGTAAAATTTTATGAAGAAAGATGAAAAAATTCATTATAAAAAATGTGGATGCCAACAATAACGTTTCAACAACAGATTCAGATTCACAATAATTCATTAACAAAATTACAGGATGCATCGACGATTCCAGGTCTAGAATTTCAAATTCACATTCAAACAAAAATGCATCAACGGAGCCATATTATTCCAAATTCAGTAACAAGATCAATTGAATCGCAAACACAACTTCAAATTTCTACAACAGAAGAACATTCTAATTCAATATTCACAATCTTTGAATTTAGCCACAACTCAGAACGAAGCAACCACAACACACAAACTTCGATCTCATCACTTCTAATGGAATAAATTGAAAATGTAGTTGATTATTTTATAGCTTTTTTTGTCTTATATTCAAAGAGTAAATTTAAATGATGCTGAAATATCAAAAAAAAATTAATGGATTAAAAAATTACACCATATAAAAATTATCTATGATGATCCTAAAATTCTTTGAGATATATATTTTATTTAATAAAATTTTATGAAAAAAAATAAAAAAAATTCATTATCAAAAATAATCTTAAATCTAACAATAATTTGTCAGTTCATATTGTGGCTGTCACCAATCTGAGGGATAACATTAGTAGTAATGGATTAACAAGCTATTATTTGTCACTCAAGTTGGGTCAACCACGAATTATAGGACTTGTAGTCCGAATAAATCGAATAGATTGACTAGTATAGTTTTTAGATTAATCTCCTTTGTTTATTTATGTACCGCGATGTTTTTTTTTTTTTTTTTTTTTTTTACCAAAGATAGGAGACTCGAACCCGCAACCTCTTAATTGAGTACCGCAATGTTAATGCACAAGTACATGCTTAATTGTATATGTTTAATCGTTTAATTTCAAAAATACTAAAATATTGTGGATTTAGTTTGAGGATATTCAATTTTTTATATAAACAACCCTGTTACTAAAAAACCACTTAATTCTTTTTTATAATTTTTACTAAAAGAATACTTTAATCTTTTAAAGTTAACTGAAACGGTTCCTTAGACTTTTTGAAACTGACAAAAAATATTTTTGCGTATTTAATTAAAAATATATAATTTCTAATAGAATTAAATAATCTTAACCCTAAAAAGATATTTTATTATTTTAAAATATACAAAAGGATGTTTAAATATTTTTAAATCAAATTTAAAATTTAAAGTTATAATAAAATTAAATAATCATTATCATTCAAAAATAATTTAATTTAGTCTCTTTAAAATTAACTAAAAGAATAATTTTGTCTTTTATTAATGAATGAAAATGTATATTTTGTTCTTCTAAAAATAAATCAAATTCAAATATGTAATTTCTAACATAATTAAAAAATGTTAATCCTAAAAAATAGCTTAGTCATTTAATTTTATAGTTTTTTGGAAATAAAATAAAAAGATAATTTAATCTTTTAAAATATATTTATATTTCTGACGTGCTGTAGATATAACACTGAATAACAAATGCATTAACTGTTTCGAATAATAAAAATGATGAGTAAAATATGATTCTCACGAAAAATTGTCAATGACTGGTTTTACATTTTTAACTATTATTTGAATTGACAGAATTTAATTATATTGCTGAATTTGATTGTATGTCAAAGAATACAGTAAAAATATAAATAGTAAAAGAGCAAGTAATAAAAAAACTATTCGTATGTAATAAATCACAGTTTTTAAGATATTTGATTTTACTATATTATGAAATTGAATATGTTGGATTTAGTTGTACTCAATATATTTGTTATGATTTAAATTGGTCAAATTTTTTAATGTAGCTTTTAGTCTTTCTTGAGATAAAAAAAAAAAAAAAAAAAAAAAAAAAAAAAAAAAAACTCTCTTAAACTAGTATAGATATATTAATCTCTATCTTAATTACAACTTATGTGAGTAAAGGATCATATTTTTGTGAAATTTTATAACAACCACATAAATTGCGTTTGTCTATCTCCAATTTTCGCTTAGTTTATTATGTTTATAATTAGTAGTTTCAGTTACAACTTTTTTCTCAAATATATTGTAAATTAACATATCATTTAAATGGTGATCAAACATCTAAAAATATTAACTTTGATTATAAACACATATGATTTATAACATAAATCATTAAAAAACATCAATTCAAAATATATTCATTCACATAATAGGTTAAATTAATGTCCTGACAAATAAATTTAGTTCATAATGAAATAAAATGAAATGAAGATTATCACTGAAATTAAAAAAAAAAAAAAGAAAAACATTATTGTAATTAACAAGAATTTAACTCTAAATTGCTATTGTAATACTCTTATTTCTTTGATTATTGCATCAGAATTGAGTTTGCAGCAGGAGTGAGTGTGCTTTTATATGTACAAATGTAAGCTAGTTCTAGAAGCATCTAACTGAACACTCAACAGATTATAAAAGCCTAACTGTAATTGAATTATAACAAACTATTCAAAACAGAAAGTGTACAGTTAAGCATACTAACAGCTCAGCAACTAACCTCCTTCAAACTGACTTGTGGTTCACGAAACTCAGCACACCAGTATTAGTAGTTTCAGCAGCTTCTATGGCTTGTGGTTCAGCACTCCTATCGTCATCTCTGCTTTCTTTTCTTTCATGTTTTCCTGCCTTTTCTTTATGGTCTAATTCAACAATGCCCAACCTAGCTCTAAGGTGCATGAAGCTCTCTGATGGTACAGCTTTTGTTAGGATGTCTGCCACCTTGAACTGTTCCTGAAATGTGGCTTACTCTGACAGAGTTGTTATTCACATGATCCCTCACAAAGTGTAAATCTATCTCGAAATGTTTTGACTTGGAGTGAAATTGGATTGGCTACTAGTAGCACTGCACTTAAGTTATCACAGTACATTAGTGGTGCTTCATTCGGTGAGAACTGCAGCTCAATCATTAAGTTCTTTATCCACAGCAATTCTACTACCAGATCAGCCATACTTCTATATTCTGCTTCAGTACTAGACCTTGCAATTGCTGTTTGCTTCCTTGAAGCCCAAGAGACTAAGTTTGAGCCAAGGAACACACAATATCCACTTGTGGATTTTCTGTCATCAGGGTCTCCAGCCCGGTTTGAGTCACTATAGGTTGTTACTTGCAACGATAAGTCCTTGGGTAAATGTAGTCCATAGTTCCTTGTTCCACTGAGGTACCTTAGTATTCGTTTCACCATTTTCCAGTGTGTGTCTAGAGGAGCCTGAATAAATTGAGCCATTTTATTGACACAGTAGAAAATTTCTGGTCTAGTTATTGTCAGATATTGCAAGCTTCCAATAACTGATCTATAAAGTTGAAGATCACTAAAGCTTGAGCCCCCAAAAGCTGATAGCTTCACAGTCGAGGGTAAAGGTGTATGACAGCTTGTGCACCCTGTCATGTCTGCCTTCTTCAGCACCTCCCGAATATACTTTTGCTGGGACAGAATCAAACCCCCAGTTTTTGTTTTGGCTACTTGGACACCTAAGAAATAGTAAAGATCACCCAAGTCCTTAAGTGAAAACCTGGCATTCAATTTGTCAATGACCTCTCTTACATGCTGTTCAGACTCACCAGTGATGATGATGTCGTCTACATACACCAACACAAAGGTTTTTATACCATTTGCATTCCTCAGGAACACAAAGACATCTGATTTTTTTGCTTGAAAACCAATCTCTGCCAATCCACCTGCCAGTTTGTGATACCATTCCCTTGGTGCTTGCTTTAAGCCATAGAGGGCTTTGGTTAACTTGCATACCAGTGAGGGGTCACCAATTTCATACCCCTTTGGTTGCTTCATATAGACTTCTTCCACTAGATCTCCATGTAGAAACGCATTGTTGACATCTAATTGTTTGATCACCCAAGACTTGGCTAATGCTATTGATAGAAGTATTCTGATTGAAGTAAGTTTTACCATTGGACTATATGTCTCAGTGAAGTCAGATCCAGCCTTCTGTGTGTAGCCCTGTGCCACTAGCCTTGCTTTATATTTTTGTAGTGATCCATCTGAATTGTATTTGACTCTAAAGACCCACCTACTTCCTATTGCTTCTCTGTTTTGAGGGAGGGTCACCAGCTCCCAAGTTTTATTTTTCATTAGTGCTGCATACTCCAAGTCCATTACTCCTTTTCATTGAGGTGAGTTGAGAGCTTGTTGTACACTCCTTGGCTCCACACTTGCTTGAAAGGCTCTTGGCTTGAACACACCAGCTTTGCTCCTAGTGTTCATAGGATGTGAGTTGGTTGGATTTCTTGCTACACAAGGGATTTCTAGTTCAGAGAGTGGCAGCACTATTTCGATGTCATTAATAGGCACTGGGATGGGAGTTTCTGATGCTGCTATTCTTCTTTGTTGAACTGATTCAATTCTGATTGAGCATGACACTTCTGTTTCTCTTTGCTACATTTGATCTTCAATTCTGGAACCACTTGGGACTACTGCTGTTGACCTATGTTCTTGTTCAGTTCTGAGATTGCAAGTTGAAGATGGACTTGATAATTGATGGTGTTGTTGTTGCTGTAAGGCTTCATCAGGTCTTAGAATTCTTGAAATTGTAGGAATTGTTGGAGTGGAGACATCTGAATCATGAGCATTGTTGACTTTCTTTCCTGTTTATTGAAATGAAAAACTGTCTTGAAAGAAAACTACATGAGAAGTTATGATAACTTTTCCTTGCTGAATAAGACATTTGTATCATTTATGTGCAGTGTTGTAGCCAATAAAGATATATGGAGATGACCTAAAGTCAAGCTTATGTTTGTTGTAGGCTCTTTGATGTGAGAAGCACAAGCATCCAAATACTCTAAGGCTGTAATAGGAAGGCTTCTTTCCCAGTAACTTCTCAGTTGGTGAGAGTCCATTTAGCACAAGTGTAGGAAGCATGTTTATCAGTTTTGCAGCTGTAGTGAATGCCTCCCCCCAGAATGTTGTTGGCATTGAGGCTCCTACTAATAATGTCAAGCCCATTTTCACTACATGCCGATGCTTTCTCTCTGCTGAACCATTCTGTTGGTGTACATGAAGACAAGAAAACCTGTGTTGAACTCTTTTTTTCTGTAAGGCCTTTAATAAACTTTTATATTCTACTGCATTATCACTTTGAAGCATTTTTAGTTTTGAGTTTAATTGTAACTCAACCATCTGTTGGAAATGATTAAATGAGATCTAGACTTAATGAGATAAATCTAGGTGAATTTTGAAAATGCATCAATGAAGTTTACAAAGTACCAATTTCCATTATTGTCAGCAATGGGTGAAGGTCCCCATATATCTGTATACACAAGTTCTAAAGGGCTAGAATACATTGTTTGTGAGGTAGGAAAAGGGAGTTGGTGTGATTTTCCTATGCAACAAGCTAGACACTTTATTTGATTACTAGCTGAAACAGAAATATTACAAGAATTTAGGACTTTGGACATTACATTTTGATTTAGATGCCCTAATCTAGCATGCCAAATCTGAAGGCTGGTCTTGTTATTCAGAGAAGTGTGAAATGCAGCTGGTGGGTGTATTGTGGTGAAATTGAGGAATTTATAGAGGCATTTATCAACCCTCCCTTGAAGCACAATTTCTTTTGTTTCCTGTGATTTAATGCAGCACTTGTCAGCATGAAATTCAAAAAAGATTCCATTGTCACAACAGAACTGATGTACACTCATCAAGTTTTTTGTGATTTCAGGCACAAACAGCAATTTTCTTAACACAAGTAATCTAGAGCTCAAGTCAGATTTAATGCATGCATTACCAACAGAATTAATTTGCAAACCTGTACCATCTCCTATCACAACTTGCTCATCACCAATGTATTCTTCCTTTTCAACTAGATTTTGTTCATCATGTGTCATGTGGTGGGTAGCTCCTGAGTCAGGATACCAGTTTAGGTCTTGAATGGTTGCTGGTGTAGCTAGTACATTGCTGAAGTTAGCTTTAGGTTGGTTGACTTGATCACTATAGTTTCCTTCATACGGCTCCTCCTCACTGTATCTATACCAGCAGGTATTAGCTGTGTGTCCTATCTTGTCACAAACTTGATACTGTGGTCTTTCATACTGTCCATACTGCATTCTGCCTCTTTTAGATTGTCCTTTTCCATAACCATACTGATGCTGTTCTTGTGCTTCTTTATTTTCAGGATACTGGCCTAATACTCCTCTTCCTCCATTTTGCATATCTTGCATCATTCTGCCTCCTCTACTTATTCTTCCTGCTCTTCCTAAAAAACTTCCTCTAAAATTGCCTCTTGTTGCTGAATTTTGAGATGGAAATTGGCTTTGTTGATTCTGTGAATATTGTGAGTGCTGAGCTATATTCGCTTGCACAAATGTCTCAGATCTTCTGAATCTTGCCAGCATACTTTCATAAGCAAGCAGCAGTGCTTCTAATTCACCTACAGTAATACTGTTCAATTTTTCCAAGACTGAAGTCACAACGTTTCCATACTCCTCAGTCAGGCCATGTAGAATTGCATTAACGTGATCACTTTCTTTCATTGATTCTCCTACCGAGGCTAGAGCATCTATAGTACTTTTTATTGACAACACATATTCAGTCACTGATGCACATATTTGAATAGTGCTAAGTTTGTTCTTCAATTGCATTATCTTAGCTTTGATCTGAGAAGAAAAATGATCTTCCAGCCTTCTCCAAATCTGGTGTGTGAGCGTGCAACCAACCATTCTTGTGGTGAATGGATTTGACATAGAAGCAAGTAACCAAGATTTCAGAAGAGCATCTTGCCTTTTCCACTTCTGAAACTCTGGATTCGGTGAGCCATCTGAAAGAGAAGCTCGAAGAATGCCTTCTCCAGTGAGATGATTCAACATGTCATTGCCTTCAACCGTTGACTCTACCTGATCTTTCCATTGTAGATAGTTATTTTCATCCAATTTCATGGATATTGGAGTTGCGTGCTACAAAATTATGTGCCATCTTTCTTGAGATAGATCTTGTTCAGCAGCTTGCGGAAGCTGTGGTACCTAGAGCTCTGATACCATGAAAGGTACCAGAAACTCATATAACAACTTAGAAGAAGAGTAAGAGATTGAAGAAGAAGGAATAGAGAGAACAGAAAGAATTGAGCTTTGTAAGTGTGCATTTTGTGATTATTGCATCAGAACTGAGTTTGCAGTAGGGGTGAGTGTGCTTTTATATGTACAAGTATAAGCTAGCTCTAGAAGCATCTAACTGAACACTCAACAGATTCTAGAAGTCTAACTGTAACTGAATTCTAACAAACTACTCAAAACAGAAAGTGTACAGCTAAGCATACTAACAGTTCAGCAAATTAACTTCTTTTAAACTGACTTGTGGTTCACGAAACTCAGCACACCAACATTAGTAGTTTTAGCAGCTTCTATGGCTTGTGGTTCAGCACTCTTATCAAATCTTATAAAAATATTTTAGCCTTTTTAAACTAATCCTAAAAGGTTAATTTTGCCTTTTAAAATTGACAAAAGAGTATTTTAGTTGTTTTTATATTAAATTCACATTTATAATTTTATTTTTGATAATCTCATTTCCAATTTCTAACACAATTAAACAATCTTAATCTTAGAAGGTTATTTTCAGTTTTTTTAAAAATGAAATTTAAATTTTTATATTTCTAAAAAAACTTTAAAAATTGCTTATCATTTGTTTTTATATTTTTTAAAGATAAATACGAATAAATATCCTAGGTTGAAATAAAGGGTAACTAAACTATTATAATGATATTTACAAAAATAACCCTAAAAAATACAAACGACAAATAAGTTTTCAAAAAATTTAAAAACGTAACAAAAAATAACTAGATATTAAATATATTATATTTTGCTTTTATTTTTTGTGTATACCTAAATAGTTATTCGAATATTACCACAAAGGATCATATCAAAATACATAAGTTATTTGTTTAATACAAAAAAATTTTTGTCCTTATAAAAAATATAATATTTTTTAGTTATTTTTATCACATTTTTAAATAATTTGATCGAGGACTTATTTTTTGTTGTTCATGAGTCATTTGTGAGAGAGAGAGGTTCGCGTTTGAATTTTAAACCATTCTTATCGTCGGAATCACTTATTATCGTCGGATTTAGAGTTAGAATATAAAATCCGATGGTAAATATTTCGAAAAATTAACGGTAAGTAGTATCTGCCGCAAAAGCCCAAATTAAATCCGATGGTAATGAACGTCGATAAATTTGATAATACTCAACATTTTTCTTGTAACGAGTATAAAGTACGATCCTTATTGAATCCTAAAAAAAAATAAATTTTAGTATAAGACGAAAACAAAATAAAAACTAAAGAAGGCCAAAAAGATTTTTATTTAAAAAAAAAGTTAGAAATATAACTATTTTTTTTTTTTCCATCGACTTAAACTATTAGATATAGTGATATCATATCATTTTTTGAGAATACTTTAGAAATTTAATCAACTTTTAAAAAAGTCTTCTACTTACGTGAGATCTAAACTATGAGATCAAATCAGTTAAAATCTTAAAATAATATTTGAATATAAGTTCTTTAATTAAGTAAAAAATAAAGATTCAATTTAATTGCTTAAATTTTAATTGACTTTTTATCATTCAAATTTGAGACTTATAAAATTTCTTCCCCTGTATATTTCTATCATTGTGCTAATAATAATAATAATAATAATAATAATAATAATAATAATAATAATAATAATAATAATAATATTGATTTGACTGATTGGTAATAAGCTAAGATAAACTCATGAAAGCAACACTATTTTTGTTTTTTCTTTTCTTAATAAGGCTAAAACCGCCTCGTCTAATGATCAAGGTTTTTTTTTAATTAATAAATTAAAATTAATTTATCACGAATTTAAATTTTATTTAATAATTTATATTTTACTAATAAATTATTATATATATAATATAAAATTTAAATTTTAATATTTATTTTAAATAAATAAATAAACTGACTACTTGACCAATTTAAATTAATAATCCCTAAGACAAAGTTGATATATATTATATAACATCTTCGACATTTGAACGAAAAACCGAATTGATTAACGAAATAATTTGTGAAACTGAATCAAATCATTGATTAAAATATATATATTGATTGCATTCATCCCAAGCCACTAGTAGTTGACTATAATATCTCCAGTGTTCTTAATACTGAATCTTATCTTTTCTTGAAGATTTTCCTTTATATATACTTCTTCCGTCTTCTTTTCATGCATGATCGTCGTTAGTATACTTCTCGTAAGAATATTTTAGCCTTTCGAAATTAATTCTACACAATTATTTTAATCTTTTTAAAATTGAGTAAATTAAAGAATATTTGAGTTGTTTTAATTTCATATTAAATTTACATTTCTAATTTTTTTAATGCTAATCTCATTTTCAGTTTCTAACACAATTAAGCCATTCTAATCTTAAAAGAATTTTTTTTCATTTAAAAATAAAATTGAAAATTTAAATTTCTGAAAAAACTTAAAAAAAAGTGCTTGTCATTTATTTTTATATATTTTGAAAAAAGTAAAAAAAAATAACTCGAATGAAATAAATGCTTATGTTTTAATTTAAAAAAAAATGTTTTTATCCATCCTACAAGTACAAACAAAACTAGTTCATTACTACGAAAAAGTATAAGGAATCACTTGGTGTTAGTCAATAGTTATCAATTTTAATGTTTTGAATTATAATTTAAAATTTTTTATTAAAAATGTATAATTTAAAATTTAAAATTTAAAATAAATAAAATAATTTTTAAAAGATTAATTAATATTAACTAAAAATATTGATTACCAAACATTACTCTATTACTAATATTGAAATTTCTGTAAAACAGTTCAAAAATTTACTCAACTTCTAGAAAAGAGTGTCCTTAATAATTAGTGGAATTACCACCGTTCTAGCCCTAGAAATGAAACAAATCTTCTCCTTACTTGAGATCTAAGCAAGGATAGCAAATGGGCCAAAATCTGTAGGATTGGTTCGCATAATTCCTTAAAAAAGATGGGTTTGACTGAAAATTTAAAATTGTCAAATTTTAAAAATCTGCCTAACTCGCACCGCTTAATTCGTGAACTTTGGCGGGCTTCAGCAGGCTTCGGCATTGCGAGCCAGATCTTTTTGACGGACCAGACGTTTTTTGGTTAAAACTTTTTTTTATAAATTTCTATTATGTTATTGATCTACAAGAGAATGAAGATAGATGTTTTAAGTTATATTTTAAATTATGTTTTATGTTTGATTGATTATAAACTTTTAAAGATGTTTAATTATATCTTTTGAACAGTGTTTGTTTTGCTTTCTATAATGTTAGTTTTATTATTTTATTTTAAAAAATTTAGTTTATAATTATATTTATTATATATTTATAATTATAAAAATTTTAATATTTATAAATATAAAAATTATAATTTTTTTATGTCTTTAAAAATTATAAATTTATTAAAGTGATTTTAAAATTATATATATTATTTAATATTTAATAATTTATAAAAAAAATTAACAAACTTGGTCTACTAATCTGCTGTTAAGCAAAATAAAAAAAAAAATTAAGATCACCTCACTAAATAAAATAAGACAGACTAATCTGTCATATAGCAGATTTTTGGCGGAGTGGCTTCCGGTTTCCCACCCCCAGATCTAAGTTACATGAGATAATAGAATAATAATGATTTGGACTAATAGATGATAAGCTACAAGCTATTAAGAATTTAAGTTCGACTCTAGAAGTAACACTATTTTTGTTTTCTTTTTTGTTTCAATGAGGCCAAAACGGCTGACAAAATTAAAGTTGGGATTATATAACATTTCCATATTTTGAAATTTGAAAAACCGAATTGATTCACATAATAAATTTAAGACACCAAATTAAGTCATTAATTAAAAAAATATATATTGATTGCATGCATCCGAGAGGCAGTATGTAGTAGTTGACTATATTATATATCTCCAGTATTCTCAATACCGAATTAGTTAAATTCCTAAAATAATATCTGGATTTATTAAGAGCAAAGAAGAGTAAAGATTCAATTTAGTTGTTCAAATAAATTTTAATTGACTTTTAATCATTCAAATTTGTGACCATGTATAAAATTTCTTCCTCGTTGTATGTCTATCATTGTGCTAATAATAGAATAATATTGATTTGACCCATAGGGAATAAGCTAATAAGATAAACTCATAAAAGCAACACCTCTTTTGTTCTTTTCCTCTTTTTGATAGATTATTTTTTTTTTTTAATATAAGACTAAATTGGCATCTTCTGGTTACAAAGACACAGAGTTGATATTATATAACTATCAAACACTAAGACGAACACGAGATACAATTTGACAAGAGATACATGAACACATTAATTTTAGTTTGTTATAAAATACGAATATATATATATATATATATATAATATAATATAATATAAAATAATTTTCAAATAAATTATAATAATATTATAATATTTTATTAATATTAAAATATAAATTAATATTTTAAATATTTTTTAATTATATAAAATATTTAAAATAATATTTAATTTTAATAAATAATAATATATATTATTTCTAAATTTATTTTAAAAATATAAATTAAAAAATTAGATATATTGAAATGTAATAATATTTAAGTGTATGTATATATATTTTAAAAAATATTTTTTATTTTTTATTAAGACACAATTAGACATAAAAATATATGTATAAGATAATATTGAATGAATATAAAATATTTTTAAATAAATTACAATAATATCATAATATTTTATTGATATTAAAATATAAATTAATATTTTAAAAATTTTAATATTTTTATAATTATATAAAATATTTAAAATAATGTTTTATTTTAATAAATAATGTATATTATTTTTAGACTAATTTCAAGAAAAATGTTATATATGTTAACACGTAATAGTATTTAACTTATCTAAACGTGTTCCAAAAAATATTTTTTTTATTTTTTAATTAAGATACAATTGTACAAGAAAGCTAAGACACGCATATTAAACACTATTAAATGAATATAGTGTGAGAGATGAACATACGGGCTCCAGTTTTTTTTTTTTTAAAAATTAATAGTAGTATATTATTAGGTATGATTTAATTTTTTTTTGAAAAATATATTTAGTATTTAACTTAGTATAAATAAAAGTTTAATTCAATCTAAATATTAATGATCTCTAATATTATGAACTTTAATATCGATAAAGTATGTGAATTAGTAGAACAATTTTATTCGGATGATCTCAGCGATTAAGAGAAATTTCACATTAAAATGCAAGCATGATATTATAAACTTGATATTTTTATTCATGTTGAATTAACTAATTTGTATACGATTTCTGAGTTATAACAAGAGTTAACGAAGATAGAAAAGTCTTTAAAGTATCATTTGATTGATCATTTGATTCCTTTCGTATTAACTCTTTCTGTTTCAACTACTATAACTTTATTGATATACTTTTATAATGCATCTTATATTATATACATACTACAAATAAACTAAGTAGTCGTACTTTATGTTTATAAAACATCTCCAAACCTTTGAAATCTGAAAAGCCAAATTGATTAACGAAATAAATTTAATTAAGAAACCAAATCAAGAGTGACTAATTCAAAAGGAAAAAACAAAATCATTGCTTGCATGCATCCGCAAGCCACTAGTAGTTGACTATAATATCTCCAGTATTATTAAAACCGAGTCTTAGCTTATCTTGTCTTGAAGATTTTCGTTATATATACTTGTTGGATCTTGTCATGCATGCTCGTCATTAGTAAACTGGTCCCAAACTTGAAACTTTAATTTGCTGATTTCTGTCCAAAACAATGGCTTTTGGTGTTGTTGCTGCCTCATTTTCAAGAGCTCCCTCCATTGTCACCACCAGAGGTATATTTTCCTTAACTGTTTTCCACTATTTTCAAGAGTATATGAATGTCTTTATATATTCTCGTTTTCCCTTTATTAATAACAAGAAAGAGGATCCCTCATACATAAATGTATTGTTATCCACACTACACTTGAAAAAAAAAAAATAAAAAAAGAATTGTGATATGTTGGTTGCAAAGATAAAACATATATCATGAAATCACTCGTCCTAAAAATTTAAACCGATAAAAAGAAACAATATGAATAGTTTATATTTAATACTCTCCTCAAACAAAAGCCTGTTTTTGGTTTGCTTTTTTTTTTTTATGAAATTCATTAAGAATTGAACTTTAAATTTTCGGACAATGAGCTTTGATATTCCGTCATAAAACTACTCATTTTAAAAATTTAAACGGTTAAAAAGAGACAATATAAATAATTATATATGTAACAATATACATGGTTAATATTTATTTCTAGAGAGCCACTTAGATAAAGATGTTAAAAAGATCTTTTTTTTAAATATTTTTTAAAAATTAAAATTTAACACATATAATCAATTAAATTATATTATTTTTATTAAAATTAGATTGGATAAATCAGTTTAGCAAAAAAATTAATAAATTAAATTTTTAAACCGGTATAAATTAATATTTTTTATAAAACACAACTAAAATATCCCTATATATATATATATATATATTGAAAACTTTACATTCTAACCCTATAACGATAGAGAAGAAAAGGGCTAGAATTTAGAATTTTCAAAATTAATATATATAATAAGAGTATTTTAGTCATTTTATATAATAGAAATATTGTAGTCATTTTTTATAAAAAATAATATTAATTTAGACGGATTCAAAATTTGATTCACTGTTTTTCGGTCAAATTAATTTGTCTGACCTAATTTTGACAAAAATAACATGATTTAAGTGATTGTATGTGTTAAATTTTAATTATTAACAAATATCTTTTAAAAAAACGTTTTCTGCGTCATTATGGAGCATCCCCTTATTTCTACGTTTAATTTAGTAGTAATTTAGGATAAGAATGTATTATAAAGGTCGGAAATATTAGTGAGTATGGCAGCTTTAAGTTCACTGTGATGGAATTGAGAGAAGCGGAAGAGGCTTGAAGTAGGAAGCAAGCATTGAAAAGAGTTAAGGTAGGGTTTTGATGGTGATGTAAAAGCAAGCATGCAGGTTTGCAATCTCAAACGGATCGGAGGAAGTAGATTGTGTTCTCCCTTTCTGTCACAATCCAATTCATTAAGTACGTACCAAATGGATAAAATTAAATTAAATGTCATTAAGGACCAAAAGCTGTCTCTTTCTTCCTCTCTCTCTCCTTCATGCCCATTAGATTTGTCAGGTCAAAATACCACTTCCAGTAAAAATTTAAACCAATGAAAAAAATATATAAATAATTATGTTTAATATAAAATTTTTTTTTGAATTTATATAAATTTTTATATAATTTTTTAAACTTATCTCATACTAAATTTGTTTAAATTCTAAAATTTTAAATCATAAAAATTCTAATATCATATTTAGACAATAATTTTTAACATGTCTATATTTACAATAATTATAGTAGTTATGCGTACCGTTTATACAAATATTATTAAAATTAAAATTATATTTTTTATATTTTAATAATACTTTTTTAGTAATATTTAAAAAAAAATATTATTAAATAATAAAAAATTATTTTAAAATAATAATTTTTAAAATACTACCATTGCAGTAACCAATAGTATAAACATATTAAAATAATACACTTATTAAAATATTATTTTTGAAAAATTTATATTAATAAAATTAAATACATAAATAATTATATCTCTAATATTACCCACCATTCGACTAAGCCATCCCATAAATTCATCCTAAAAGCTTTCTGGGATGTCACCATCCCCTCTGTCTTTTAATGCAAATTCTTAGAAATACAAATTAAAATGCATTATTCCTTCACACTGGACTATCATTTTCAGTAGTAGTGGGAAACTTTCAGACCTATTCTACGGCAAGTGGTATAAGCTTGCCCCTACTAATTAAACTTCGTTCTAATATTTGATATTTTTCCCTAATTAATTTTTTTATTTCATATTTTCATGATGAAAATTATATCTCTAGGTAAACAATTATAAACTACTTACCGTAATATAGCTTGAACTATAGCTCAAACGGCATAGTCTCCCCATATTCAATTAAAAAGTTACGAATTCGAGTTTTCTATCTTTGGTAAATATATATATATATATATATATATACTTTATTAAGTGTAAATCAAAATTTCTAATTAAAATATTGTTTATGTCATATGTTGCTTACACACAGAGGCTAATTAAATTTTAGCCACTATAGTCATTGACCAACATAGCTATCGCAAACACTCTCTATTTATAAATATAAATGTTAATAATAGACAATATCTTATTTCAATTTTTTTTATTATATGTCACTTTTACTCTTTCGAAAGATTAAAAAATTAATGATTAAAAAATTTAACGTATTATAAACATACATAATTTATAATTCATATCGGAATACGACATTTGTTTTGAATGAAGTTTTTACTATGATAATTAAAATAGTTGATTACGTTATCCAACATTTTTCAACTTTTGAAAAGCATTTTTCAAGAATGCAAATTACAGGTCAACTTGATATTACAATATATATGGTTAGTTGTCAAGAACTTAAACGTGTTATATAATCACTTTAAAAGTCACATAACTTTCTATTTTAATTTTTCTCCCACTTTGTTACGTTATAATCCCGATATATATATATATATATAAAATAAAAAATCTAATCATAAATCAAATTAGTCAAATTATAACAATTTATTCATAATCTTCTAAATTTCTCAATTTCAATATGCCGTCCATTATAAAATTCTCAATGTCAATAAATAAGTTTTTCTTAAAAAATTGCCACGCAGCAACATACATCCTAAATTAGAAACTCACTAAATAAATAATGATGATATTTGAATTTTTAATGTCTGGCCCCTACTAAGATATTAATATGATTATTCAGGTTGTTATGTAACAAGAGCTTCATTGCCTAATAAGAGTCTCAAATTCTCAAAAGAATATAATTTGAAGACATCTCTGCAGCATAATTGGAAGCACAATTCCAGAAGCATTTTTGAAAGAGGATCTACAATTACAACATGTGATAAATATGATGAAAAGAAGTACCTTATGAATGTGACACAATCACATGAAGCTGAACCACATTCACAAAGCATCTTGAAGTCCATCATTGATGCTTTAGATGCTTTCCGCAAGTTTAGCAGATTTTACGCATTCATTGCCATGGTTAATCTCATTCTTCTCTTCACTATAGAAATTAAATCTTTGAACAAAATAATAATTAATTACTATATGCTGCATCTTTTAAAATATTTTGTTTATTTATTTAATTTTTGACAGGTAGTGGGTTCACTTTCCACATCGCTTCTTGCAGTGGACAATTTAACAGAATTATATCCAGCATTTTTTAATGGCTTTTTGCAAGTGAGTTAACACTAATAATATAATCTATATTAGAAAGACAAAATAGGTTTAAAACCTAAAAATAATTTGTCTAGAATAATATTACTCAGTCACATAAACATAACATTTTTCATCTCACGTGACACTTAATTAAACACTATATGTTCCAATAAGTCTGTACATGACTTTTATATAGGCATGAATTGCAATTAGATTATTATTTTTTTTAATGACTAAATATTGGAATTAGCGGTGTACAAAATGAAGTTCGTAGAAGCAGTAACTTAATCAAATTTGAAATAATCATATAATAGTTATTTTAAAGTGAACTTAGCGTATGTGAACTGCATAGTATCTCTAGTACGTAATAATATGATTATAATTTAGTGAATATCATATACATAACTTTAAGTTAAAGTAAAATTATTTTCTGAACTTTGAATAATCATAGCATGATTATTGTTAAATGCGCAGTAATAGCCAACTCATCCACGTGGTCAAAATAAAATTGTTAAATGCATGCATATGGTTAATAGGTGATTATATTTATTTGACCATGATAAAAGGTTTAATGATTCTTATTTATATAATAATTTTATTAAATTTTTAATTATTTTTTATATTTTTTTAAATTATGTCCTTATATTATATCCGATTTTACAATTAAATTTTTATCATAACAAAAATATTAGAATTAACGAAATATTTTATTAAATTATAAAAAATATTTAATCAAATGTGAGGTATATTTATTTTGTTTAGTTATATCTTTTATGAAGTGTTTTACTAATATTGAGGTTCTGTTGTTTTAAGTGTATGGCAGCTTACTTCTTCATGCATTTGTACATTGTTGGAATAAATCAATTAGCGGATCTTGAAATAGACAAGGTATGTTATTATGATACTCTTAAGGGTTAATGTTACGTGTACACTAAAATTAGTCACTAAAATTAGTTATCAATATAAAATACATGTTAGAATATAAATACATTATGAAAATAAATTAAACCACACATGTATTTATATACAAATATATTGATGATTAATTTTAGTGACTAACTTTGGTGTATAAATAACATTTCTCTACTTTTAAATTTTAACATATCTTTATGTGAATGCGCAGTTAATTAAATTATTCAGTTAAATATATTAAATTATTTAATAATTTATAATATTATTTTTAATAATATTATAAATTATAATATTAATCAATTATTTTAATAATAATTTAAAAATATAAAATAAAATAAATAATAATTAAAATATATATAATAAAAAAAATTTGTCCAATTTTAAATTTTTATATCGTCTCCTAAACACTTTTGATAACTTATATAGAATTAGAGAGAACACCCACCTCCCTTAAACCATTTTAGTGGCTTAATGTTTATGAGAGCATACTATTTATTTATTTATTTCATGAAAGTCATGAAATGTAAGGATATGACCTAAATCATAGGGTTATCAACATAATACTTTTACAAGTAATAAATAAAATTCAAACAAAATTGACCAACTATAAAGAAAGGTTATTATATATTGGTGGTTTATTTTAGAAAAGTTACTTTAATCAATTTGTTTTAACATGATATATATACTCAAAAATATACATGAATTAGTTTTATGCTTTACTTAAGGTTTGTCTTATTTTTTTTTACCTATATTACTTTTTTTTTTATTGCAGATTAACAAGCCATATCTTCCTTTGGCATCAGGGAACTATTCCTTCAGAACTGCAGTTATAACTGTGACGTCATTTTTATTTACGGTACTATAATTGTGTGTGTGCGTTTTCAAGTGTTTATTTTCATATTGTGTTTTTGAAGATCAATATTAACGAGGTTAGAAGCCTTTTTTTTTTTTAAATACAGGGCTTTGGAATTGCATGGATCATAGGATCAAAGCCGTTGCTTTGGACTATTTTTGCCAGTTTTGTTCTAATGACTGCTTATTCAGTTAATGTGAGTTGTTTTTAAATTTATCTATATTAGTTGACCTTATTGGTCAAACAAATTGTTTATAAAAGTTTGAAGACATTGACTTACTCTTTTCATGTTCGTATTTTGTATAATCAATATTGTTATTTTGAAACTATACAGTTGCCCTTATTGAGATGGAAGAAATCTACAATACTTACAGTGATGGGTAACACACTTTCTATGGTGATATCATTTAATCTTGGTCCCTTTTATCACATGAAGGTATTGCCATACTAAAGTATTTCTCTTTTTACAAACATATAATAATATTGTTGATGTATTTTTATTAGGTTCAAATATTATAATAAAACTACTTTTCTCAAAAAGTTAAATTAATAAGATGTACATAAATTATTATATTCCTAACACACATTCTCAATCAAAAATCTTTTTAAAATTTTTGCCTTATGATAAATTTTTTTTTTTACTTTAACAAAGATCAAATTTTAAACTTTCTGGTTATAGAAATTTAAATACTATATTATAATACAATTTTTTTTAAATTTAAATTAATAAAAAAATAAATAAATAATTATATTTCTAATAAATATATACTTTTTGTGTGATATTTAGACTCATGTGCTCAAGAAGGCAGCTACCTTTCCAAGATCCCTACTTTTTGCTGTTGTGGTCATGAGCATGTACTATATCGTTATAGCATTGACAAAGGTACAATTTTTTCAAAAAATGCTAGTTGTACATTAAAATTAGTCATTAAAATTACTTATTAATGTATTTGTATATAAATACATGTGTGATTTTATACTGATAGTTAATTTTAGTAGTTATTTTTAGTGTACACGTAGCATAACTCAAATATTTTAGACCTCAAAATGAACATTTTATTTGTACAATAGTGTTTGATATTGCAAGTGTTCAGTTACCTCATTATGTGACATTATTGTATGGAATTAATTAAACAGGATATACCTGATATCGAAGGAGACAAAGAAGCCGGCCTCCAAACTTTGGCCATACGCTTGGGTCCTAAGACGGTATCTTATCTTCTCATATCAAATAATAGGATTAATTATTCTGTTAATTGTTATATTTTTATTAAATTTGTAATTATTTTTTTATATTTTTTAGTTGATTTTTATATTATTTTTAATTTTATAATTAGATTTTTTTAATATAAAAAGTATTAGAAATAATTAAATATTTTTTTATAAATTAAGTATTTATAATCAAAAGTTTAATTAGATTTTGATTACATATATTTAAAAAAAATATTCTGTTAATTTTATTATTTTTGATATAAAAAGAATCTAATTATAAAATTAAAAATAGTATAAAAATTTAATTAAAAAAATATAAAGATCTAATTAAAAATTTGACAAAATTATAGAGATCAATAAAATAATTAAATCTATCAAATATCCTGACTATAGCTAGATTGTGTTATTAACTTATTATATGCTGATATTTATTCTATTTTTTTGTTAGGTATTTTGGTCTAGTGTTGCACTTCTTGAAATGGCTTATGGAGCTGCTATTATAATTGGAGCATCCTCTCCTTTTCTTTGGAGCAAAATCTCTGTGGTAATAATATTATGTTTAATTTTATTCTCTTTAATTTAAAAATCTAAAAGGTGTTGTTTTAATTTCTGATTGAATTAGTAGATTAAGTAATCTATTTGAAATATTAAGGTAAACATGTAGTATTAAACAGTTAAAATACATAATTAAGATGAATTGTAGTAGAAGATTAGCATATTGAAAGAACATATTAATAAGGTACAAAATTATTAATAAATAATATTTTTATTATAGTTTTTAACAATATAATATTATGAAATGATGTGAATTCAAACTAGTTTACAGCTTACCACCTTTATCCATGGAAGTTTGAGGGGAAAAAAAGAGTTATAAGGCATTTTTTTAACTCCAATTCAACTTGATCGATTTATATCAAGTTATTAAAGTGGTTTGATTAATTTATTAATAGTTTTACTTTAATATATGACTCAATTTGTTAGGTTCTTTCCCATGCTATCTTGGCTTTGTTCGTATGGTATCGCTCCACTCTTGTAGATTTATCCAACAAAGATTCATTGCAAGCTTTTTATATGCTTATCTTTAAGGTAAGAATTAAACAACTCTACACAATGAAATTATTTAAAAAGAGCTATTAATTGATTCATAATCATAATCAAGAGCTATTAATTATATCAAGTGAAATTATTATGTATGTGAAAGTGAAACCTCAATTTTTACCAAAGTTTTGAATGTTTATGGATACAAGTAGTCATTATTATTAGTGATTTATCTTGTTACTAATATCTTTTTCTTTTCTTCATTTTTGTCAGCTTTTTTCTGTGGAAAATATTCTCATGCTTTTTGTAAGATGAAGATGTCATCTGGAATTGTTGAATAGTTCGATGTTGCAACATTTGTCTTAAGATATCTTAAAACTCTACTAATAAGTTCAAGTAGATGTATATCTATTCAAATTGATGTATATCTACGAATAAACTGTGATATTTTCACACTGATTATAAATTTAGTTTCCATAATTGTTGTAAGTTGTAACTATAATGCTTCATGGTATGAATTAAATAATGATGAAACAAACCGTAATATTTTCGATTGGCTCCTTGATTTTGGAAAAACTCAAATTTTCATGGGAGTAAAATTTGTGCACCATATGTTCATATGACTTTGCATACGTACATTTTGCACAACCAATGTGTAAATTCTAACACCCTAATATATATAATCTTAAACTTAATAGCAATGCTATATTGAATTATAGATTTATCATTTCTTTCTATAATTTTATGCTATTTATAATTATACCTAACAAGCTTGTGAGGTGTCAAACTTATAAGTCATGTACTATGAAACTATGAGAGAATGTAATAAATCAGAGGTTGAAACAAGATATTCAGGTTTTTGAGAATTAGTTTGAATTCATATTAGGTAGATCTATCAAAAAGAGCTAAGCTTGTTTGTTTGGGGAAACTTGGGCCTTTGGATTAATAATTATGATTGGAGGGAGTGGGCTCCAAAGAACACTTCCTTTTTCATGACTCTAAGCATGATGTTTCCTTTTTCCTCAAGAATACTTTTCTAAGTCTTAGTATAGAAGATTATAATTCTATTGGCAACATTATTTTCGATCTAGAAATCAAAGAGGCCATTTTTAATATGCGGAGGTATAAAGGCCCAAGTAGAAATGGACGTTGTTAGAGAATAATTAGAATTAATTTAAATTAATTAGTATTATTTATATTTATATAGAATATCTGTATATTTATTAAAAGATTTATATTTTTATTGTTTTAATTCTTCAAGTATCTATGTATATCTTTGTATATTGTACTTTTACAATACACTCAATAATATATAAATTCTTTTTTCAGTTTAGTCCAAACCTCAAACTATTTTCTTCTAGAGCCCGTAAAAAAAAGTGGTGGCCCATTTATGTTCCCTGATGCATCAAATTTCTCGTCCCTTAAAAAGATTGAAGAAATTAATAAAACTCTCATCACTCTCATGATCTCATCTCAATGACTGATTGGATTGCTAGACTTAAGCAAATGCACTCTATAAGCCTTTGCAATAATGTATCTTATAAGATTGTTACTAAATTTTTTGTCAACTGTTTAAGGAAGTTCGTGGAGAAGATTATTGATCTTACTCAATATAACTTTGTTACTGAAAGACACAACATAGATAATAATATTATTATTGTCCAAAAAATTATTTATTTTATGAAAAATTTAAAAAAAATCTCAAGGGATGGATAATTATTAAAATTAGCCTTGAAAAAGATTTTGACAAGCTAAAATAGAGCTTTATCAAAAATAAACTTTTAGACATTAATTTTCTTTTCATATTATCAACTTTATCATTTTATGCATCACCATATCCAACACGAGAGTCTTGTGAAATGGAAAAGAGTTTAAGAAATTTATTTCTACTAGAAGTATTCGTCAAGAGAACCTCATCTCTCTTTATATCTTTACTTTTTGTATTGAGCATTATTCTTAACTTATCAATGTGGCTATTGATGAGTATGGATTTTGGAAGCCTATCTGCCTTAAAAGAAATAGACTAAAAATTTTTTATTTTTATTTTGTAGATGACCACATCCTCTTTGCTGAAACTACTTTGAAACAAGCTAATGTTACCAATAAATTTTTTTATGCTTTCGATAAAAGTTCTGGTAAAAAAGTCATTAAAAAAATTAGTGTTTTTTCTTCTAAAAATGTGATGAATAATATGAGATTCAAGATGAGTAAAGCTTTATATTTCTCCAGAAAGAATGATTTTGAAAAATATATGAGTATTCTTCTCTTTTACTCTAAATTTTATAAGCACCTTCAATGATATTATCAACAAGCTGAATTTCAGACTTATTTTTTAAAAGGTTTTTTTCTATCTCTAGTAGGAAGAACTATTCTAGTGAAATTTATTCTCTCTTCTATTCCTAATTATGATATGTAGGAATTTTTTCAAGGGAGATACTAAAAGTTCAAAAAAAAAGTCATTTGTTAAGTTGGAATAAAGTTTGTAATTTCAAAAAATCTAGGAGTCTTGGTATTTGCCATTATAGCAATGCCTTTACGATGAAAATTGGATGGGATTTTGTGGATAAAAAAAATCTCTTTAGACCAAAGTTTTTCGCTCTAAATATGGTAGAGGTAACGATATTATCACTGGAATTGGAACTTTTCAGCATGAATCGGTGTACCAAAATCTTGATCGCGAACCAAGAAACTCTAATATAGGCTCTTTAATATGGTGTGGTGTTGGAAAAGCCTGACATTCATTTCGACTTTTCTCTAGTTGGTTTTTCATGATGTTATTAACAAAGAATGAAGAATGTAAGACCCTACCACCCAAAGCTTTACGCTTAAGTCATAAAATAGAGGTGGTGAGGTATTACAATCTCTAAAATAAAAATATATACGTAGTAATTAAAGAAGCTTTGGAAAACTAACTAGTTTAATAAGAAATCAAAAATGGAGAAAAGAAAGGAAAACAAAATGAAGGAGAAAAGGAATTCTTTGATTTATGAATACCTAGAGATGTATGAAATGAGTACAATGCTCTCTCCTTCCTAAAGGGTCAACTACTAATATATATACTAGCACAAGAGAGAGAGAGAGTTAATAACAAACCACTAATTAACCAAACTAACACTCTGTTTTTAATAAAGATTTACAATCTTTATCTTTGTTATCCTTCACACCCCCTCAAACTGGAGTATGGTCGAAGAGCTACTCGTAGTTTGACCCGTAATCTCTCAAAAGCAGCAGCTGATAATGGCTTGGTGAGGATGTCTACAATTTGTTCAATCCCTGGGATATGCACAATATGCAGGGAGTGGTCCCCCAATTTGTCTCGAATCAGCTGGACTTCAAGCTGAAAATGCTTGGTCTTGTCATGCAAGATTGGGTTGTGCATAAGCAGAACTGTACTAAGGTTGTCACAGTAAATAGTGGGAGGAGTTGGAAGGAAAACATCTAACTCTTGAAAAAGGTTTTTAAGCCAGACTAACTGAGCTTCACAGGATGCCAAACTTCTAAATTCTGCCTCAGTAGAGCTCCTACTAACAGTAGATTACTTCCTACAAGACCAGGACACTAAATTAGTGCCAAAATACACACAAAATCCAGATACTGACCTTCGATCCTCAATATCAGCAGCCCAATCCGAATCTGAGAAAGCATAGAGCCTTGTATCACTGCATTTGTGAAATGTCAATCCAAACTCCTTTGTCCTTTGCAAGTATCTTAATATCCTCTTTGCTGCTTTCCAATGAGGAAGAAGGGGTACATGCATAAACTGACTTAATTTGTTGACTGCAAAAAAGAGATCTGAACGGATGATGGTTAGATATTGCAAGGAACCCACCACTGTCCGGAATAGCTTAGGATCTTTAAAAGCTTCAGCTCCTGAAGACAACAGCTGCAGAGAAAAAATCATTGGTGTTGGCATTGGAGATGCCTCTCTCATGCCAACTTTAGACAACAAATCTATTATGTATTTAGTTTGTGACAGATGCAAGATACCATCTTTGGTGTTTTCAACTTCAAGCCCAAAAAATAACTTAATGGTCCCAAATCTTTCAATGAAAATATTTTATCAAGTTGTTGAATCATAGAAGTTATTTGATTAGAGTTATTCCCAGTTATAATTATATCATCAACATAACATAAGATGTAGATTAATGAATTTGAAGTCCTTCTAATAAAGAGAGATGTGTCACAATTAGCACTTTTAAATCCAAATAGATTCAAAGTCTTACTGAGTTTTAAAAATCATTCTCTTGGGACTTGTTTTAACCCATAAAGAGACTTGTTCAATTTACAAACATGAGTATCACTTTTTTGTTCAAATCCAATTGGTTGAGACATGTAAATAGTATGTTGTAAATCACCATTCAAAAAAGCATTATTAAAATCAAATTGCCTAATGATCCAATTTCTAGATAATGCTATACTTAAAATTAATTTAATGGTAGTTGGCTTTATAACAGGACTAAAAACTTGCTCAAAATCAAAGTCCTCTTGTTGATGAAATCCTTGTGCCACTAACCTGGCTTTGTATTTTTGAATTGATCCATCAGGTAGCTTCTTGATTGTGTACACCCATTTGCACCCAATAATTTTGGCATTTTAAGGTATAGGGACTAAATCCCAAGTTTTAGTTCTTAAAAGAGCATCATACTCTTCAATCATAGCTCTATGCTAATGTGGAATACCAAGAGTAATAGTTGGTATTTTAGGGATATAATCTAGACTATTGGTGATAGTATTAACTATAATAGTAAAAAGTTTTGGTCTAGAAGAACCAGTTTTAGACCTGGTTGCCATAGGGTGTACATTTAGAGAAGGTTTAGATTGTTGTGACTCAGATAGGAAATTATCTTCTCTCTCAACAGAAGAAGGCTCTATGTGGTTATCTGATATGGGTATTATAGAATCAGTATTAGTAGTAACTATATCATTATTTCTAGTATTAAGAGTATCTTAGTGAGTTTGAGTGTCAGGATGATTTAAATTATTATTAGTAGTAACTATATCATCATTTCTAGTAGTACAAGAAGGACAATCATTAATATTAGTGGTAGTGCTAGTGTTATAAAAGAATCTGTACTGATAAAAGGAGTATTAAGAGTAGTGCAAAGCTTATTATGTGACACCAAAGTAGAAAAATTAGAACTTATTACCTGATCAGTATTGAGAGGAACCTGTGATGAATTCGCAGAAGAAGATTGATGAAATAATTCAAGATAGGGAAATTTAGACTCATTAAAGTATACATGTCGAGATATATAGATTCTACCAGTGGAGTCAAGACATTTATAACCCTTGTAATTGTAGCATAACCTAAAAACAAGCATTTCTTAGATCTAGATTCAAGTTTGTTATTAGTGTAAGGTCTCAATAATGGATAGCAAGAATAGCCAAAAATTTTTAAAAAACTATAATCTGGTTTAAGATTGAATAAGACTTCATGTGGTGATTTGTTAGCCGAAATAACAGTAAGTAGATGATTGATTAAATAAGTGGATGTAATAACAGCTTCATCCCAATAAATTAAGGGTATAAAGGAAGTAGATAATATAGACAAACTCATTTCATTGAGGTGTCTATGCTTCCTCTCTGCACAGCCATTCTGTTCAGGAACATAAGGACATGAAAATCTATGTAAGATGCCTTCTTGTGCTATAAAATTAGCAAAAACAAGAGATTTATATTCACCGTCATTGTCAGATTGAAACTCCTTAATTTTGCAATTAGTAAGATTTTCCATTAGATTTTTGTATTGTTTAAAGACATGTAAAACTTGTAACTTATTAACAAGCAAATAAGTACAAGTGTATCTACTAAAAGCATCTATAAAAGTAACATAATATCGATAACCAAGATGAGACACAATAGGGACAGGACCCCATACATCACTGTAAACTAATTGTAAAAGAGAAGTATAAGATGTAATAGAATCTGAAAAAGGAAGTTTATGCATTTTTGCTTCAGCATAATTATTACAAGTCTTAGAAACTAAATCAGAATTGAGAGTATTGTGAGCTATATTACATTGATTGAAAACTAATTGAACTGTTTTAGTGGCTGAATGTCCTAAACATTTGTGCCACAAATCAAAAATAGAACAAGAAATAGTAAAGACACGAGGAGGATTAGAAACTGATGTAGTTTGAGGCACAGGTACATTCACAAACTGATAAAGACCTCCTCTTCTAAAACCTTACAGTAGAATTTTTTGGGTGAACTGACAATGAACAACACAGTAAGTTGCATGAAATTCAAAGTAAACAAAATTATTTTGAGCAAACTTAGATACACTAATTAGGTTCTTAGTAATGTGAGTTGTGTGAATTAACTGTTGCAATGAAAACCAGCATTTAAAATCCAAAGAATACAAAAAAGAACTACCAATATGAGAGATAAAGATACATGAACTATTGCCAACTTGAACCTGCTCAGGACCAGAGTATTCGGAGCAAGATAGCATGTTTGATTGATGTGGAGTCACATGATGTGAGGCTCCTGTATCTGGATACCATGCTGGATCAGAAATGGTAGATGGTGCAGCTAGAAAAGCTTGTGGATTATGAAAAGATGAAGTTGGTGGTGGAGGAGTAGAAGTTGAGGTATTGTTTTGTGAAGAGGAAGCTGGTAATGCAATGTTGTATCCAGAATTATTAGGCCTAGAGGATTGAGACTGAAAAGAGGGTGGAATTTCTTGATTAAATCGATAGAAGCAGTGCCAAGCAATGTGGCCAAAACGCCCACAAACTTGGCACTGAGGTCTAGGAGAATTATAGAAAGATATTCCTTCTCCTCTTGTGACTCTTCCACCTCCTCTCCCTCTTCTTCCTCCAGTCCCACGATTGAAGTTTGGAATGGATGGAAAGGAGGTCTGTGTGAGGTTAGCTTGTATCACTAGATTCTCTGGTTTTCTATACTTGTCCAATATTTCATCATGAGTTAACAACATAGTTTCAACTTCACATAGGGTAAACATATCTGGTTTTGAATTGACGGTAGTCATAAGCATTTGATAATCTTCATTTAGACCTTCAAGAATATCTTTAACTTGTTTTTCTGGTTTGAGAGGCTTTTCCAAGGCTGCTAATGAATCTGCAATAATTTTGATCTTTGAAATATATTCTGAAGCAATGAGGTTGTTTTTCTTGATACGCTTGAGCTGTGCCTTTAATTGTTTGATTCGAAATTTTGTAGACTCAGCAAAATATGCCTCAATCCTATTCCAAATCTGGTAGCTATAAGTACATCCAACCATTTTAGGTTTGATAGTAGAATCCATAGAGGCCAACAATCATGAAATTAGGTTTTGATCATCTTGAATCTATTGTTTGTATTGAGAAGATTCAATACCAGCAGATTGATTTTCTGAAATTTCAAAAGGTGTAGGGATCTTTTCTTGATAAAGGTGATTTTCCAATGCTTTTCCTCAAATGGCTGCCAAAGCTTATTACTCCTATGTCTTGTGGTTATTTTTCCCCAACTTATCTTGAATCGAATTAAAGGGCCTTTGGTTGAAGAATTGAAGTGGAATCTGAGAAGAATTTGTATGTGCAGCACTTGAATTTTTATTAGCAGACATAGTAGAATCATCTGATGGAGAAGCCATGGATCTTCAAAAGACCTAAGCTCTTAATACCATAAAGAAGCTTTGGAACACTAACTAGTTTAGCAAGAAATTAAAAATGGAGAAAAGAAAGGAAAGCAAAACGAAGGAGAAAAGGAATTCTTTGATTTATGAATACTTAGAGATGTATAAAATGAATATAATGCTCTCTCCTTCCTAAAGGGTCAACTACTAATATATATACTAGCACAAGAGAGAGAAAGAGTTAATAACAAACCACTAATTAACCAAACTAACACTCTGTTTCTAATAAAGATTTACAATCTTTATCTTTGTTATCCTTCACAGTAATAATTGAAAGAAATTTATAACGATGAGTCTTGAAGAAAAGCTTAAACAAAAGTCGCAAAATGAAAAGCGCAACATTCACATAAACGGAAACTTAAATAGGAAGAAAACAAAGAAATATATACATAAAGAGTGAAATATCAAAAGATACAGAATATCAAGCTCCAAGCTCGACCTGCGAAGATAAGGCCGGCCAGAAAATATCATATACATATATATACTCCCCAAAACAACTTAAAATACATGAAACAAACTCCTATTTCTCCATGAAAACCTCTAGGAGGAACAAAAGTAAAGTATATACAGAGAAAAAGTCTATATACATATACATACATAGCAAAATATCAAAATTATAGCATCCCAACTTTGCTTGCTACAGGAAACTCCAGACGCTCAATGAGGTGCCTCTCGACCTGCATATCAGATAGCAATTAATTACAAATAATCAATTAGGCAAACCAATACAATAGCATACCCAGGGGCGGAGCTACATACTGCGAAAGGGGGGCAACGGCCCCCCTAATTTTAATTTTTTACATGTAAATTATATGTAAATTTCAGTTTAGCCCCCTCAAAAATTTATTTTAATATTATTTTATTGTGTAAATATTTTTAGCCCCCTCTAATATTTCTTCTAGCTCCGCCCCTGAGCATACCCAAACAAATCATACAAATACACATGATGCATGTCTGTCCTACTGGCCGTGACTTCACGCGTCGATTATACTGCCAAAATCTGACACATCCGATAGCTAATCCGGATGCCGTCTCTCGACTGTGCATCTCTAGGAGGCATAAAATTGGGAGATTAGTGTCCTACTACCTTCTCCTAAAGACATACACCAGGGGGAATAAATCAGGAGATTAGTGCCCTACCACCTTTACCTAGTGAGGCCGTACCATACTGGTCGAGGGATTAGTGCGCTACCACCTTGCAGACAGAGAGAAAGAATGTGAGAGAAAACGTCGGGGATTAGTGCCCTACCACCTTCCTTACATCCCATAAAACACAATCACAAGGAATGTGGGGGAATGAATCGAGGGATTAGCGTCCAGTCACCTTCTCCACATCTAACACATCACAATCACAGAGAATGCGGGGGAAAAAGATCGAGGGATTAGCGCCCTACCGCTTTTTTCACATCCAACTCATCAATATCATCATTGCCATTAATTATATCCCATTCATTCTCAAATTTATCATTATTCATTCACATTCATTCGGAAATTCATAACTAAACTCAGTCCTCCTCTTTCCTCTTCCTCGTAGCCAACCTCCACATTAATCATATCTCAATTTACTTACATTCTTTTATTCTTATCATATCTTTATCACTCACTTCTTACTCCACATTACCAACATCTCTTTACTTAATTGTCACTTCACAAATTCTCCTCAATATTCCGTTAACTCTATTAAACTATTCATCCTTGTTTTAAAACTTAAAAATTTGCTATCGGATCTTAAACAAGTATTAAAAAGATTTAGAAAATTAGAGGAATAGTCAATAGTACAAAAATGGTGAATTTTCATCAAAATAGTAGTTTTGGAGGTTTACAAGCTTGCCAGAAAAGTCAAACAGTAAAAATAGAGTTTTAGTGTAAAACATGATGGTGTGCGTACGTATACATGTGTACGTGCGCACGCACTGCCCAAATTTATTAAGGTGTGCATATGCACCAAAGTGTATGCGTACGCACACTTGCAAAATTCTCAGGATGTGCGTACGCACACCCCCTCATGCGTATGCATGAGCCAAAATACACTCTCTAGTCTGTGCGTGCACACACTAGTGTATGACGCACGCACACCAGAAATCTTGATTTTCTGCAACTTAGGAAAATTCAGTTTTTGACACATATCTTCTGACATTCATAACTTCCTCTACAAAATTTCATTTCCCACAAAATTATCACGTGACATTAAATATTAACAATGAGAAACCAAAACTATACATTGGCCGATTCCTTCCTAAGCCCCGAACTTCTCAAAAATATCTCCTTTCACAAGCTCCAAGCTTCCAAACGTGAATTCCTCAAGCTTAATCACCCAAATTTCATTCCAAACCGCCAAATTGAACTCCAAATCAATAAGAACACAATCTAATTCACACAATATCACTATAATCACCATAGGATTCACTAGTTCAATGATTCACAAAAGTTCAACAATTTTTTACCTTACCCATAGATCAATTGAACAAAATCCAGTGATTAACCGCTACTAGAGTTCACATAAACCATCAAAATCATTCAATTCTTCAATACCCAAACTCAAAATTCACGAAATTAGGGAGGGGAAGAACTAGGTGAGAAATGAAAATTTCTTACCACTTTGTTGATATAGAATTGAAGAGAATTCCGAGACGAATACGTGGCCACTGGCGGCTCGACAATCAAAGCTCCGGATTAGAAGTTATGGGCGACGAAAGTTAACGGTGAATAGCGTCTTTTAACCACTCTCCCACCTCTCTTCATTTAGCATGAATTCCCTTTTGTTTTGAGGGAGAAGTGGCTGAAGCCACTTATACAAGTGTGAACGGGTCGAGCCCAAAGCCCAATATGGACCCGGTTTAATCGATTTGGTCTGTTGGTCTAATTTTTGTCAAAAATTTTTAAAATTAGTATTAGAATTCGTATTTTAAATATTTTTACTTCTCTAAATTATAAAAATTAAATTTTCTAATGTTTATGAGAGCATACTATTTATTTATTTATTTACTTATTTATTTCATGAAAGTCATGAAATATAAGGATGTGTCCTAAATCATAAGGTTATCAACATAATACTTTTACAAGTAAATAAAATTCAAACAAAATTGGCCAACTATAAAGAAAGGTTATTATTGGTGGTTTATTTTAGAAAAGTTACTTTCATCAATTTGTTTTAACATGATATATACTCAAAAATATACATGAATTAGTTTTATTCTTTACTTAAGGTTTGTCTTATATCTTTTTTACCTATATTACATTTTCTTTATTGCAGATTAACAAGCCATATCTTCCATTGGCATCAGGGAATTATTCCTTCAGAAATGCAGTTATAACTGTGACGGTCATTTTTACTTACGATACTATAGTTGTGTGTGTGCGTTTTCAAGTGTTTATTTTCATAAATAGTTTGAATTAAAAAGTGATAGTTTTCTATAACTTAATTAAAATATGAATTTTTACATTAAAAAAGGTTAAAAAAAAAAAGAATAGAGAAAGAAAATATACGAATCTCACAAGATTTATGTTCTTATCCATAAAGAAAAAGCTAGTTGTCAAACAGAGCTGTTCGTGGTAGTTTTTTTATTGTTCATTTCTTGGGTATGCTTTCTTCAATGGTAATATATATATATATATAACAGAGCGTTGGAATTGCATAGTGTTCATACCCTGGCCCAATAAATAGGGCCCAGGATCCAAGCAAAGAAGCCCAACCCAAAGGGTTAGCTCTCCCCCAGTACCAGCCTTCACCCCAAGAAGTCGGTACTGAACACGACCTGCTCCAAAGAAGTCGGTTACGAGGGTTAGCTGGCAGATAATACTCATTCGAATGAGTAACTGCCCCTAGAAACTCTCTAACCACTTCATAGAGCCATATCTTAACCTCCCTAAGATATGAGAACGGTTATCCACCTAAAAAGGTGGCACTACTTCAGCGGTGGTTATTGGTTCACCACTATAAATACACTGACACCATTCAGGTATCTCCAAGGTCCCAATACTCTCTAACCTGCTCACACTCTTGCTAACTTAGGCATCAGAGTGTCTTTGCAGGTACCACCCCCCATTCTTTCACACGTACAAGTCGGACGGAGGAACACCGAGTAACAGATCCACTCGAAAGCCACCTCCTTCATACGTTTGGGCTAACCAACGCCATCCAGCCCATTAATCTCCGGTTACCCACCGTAACATTGGCGCCGTTGCCGGGGACCCGAGAGATCAACCAGTGATGGCGGATAGATCCCCTGAAGAGGGTCATGTGGAGACAGATTCTGAACAAGAGAATCTGAACACTGGAAACAATGAGGCAGACCAGACCCTTCACCAGGAAGCCAATGATCAACACAGGGAAGGCACCTCCGGAATCAAAAACCCGAAGGTAAATTCCTCGGAGGGGCGCGAATCAGAAAAAGAAGGACCATCCCACGCAATTGAGCTCATGGGATTAGTCCACAGTCGCCTCGAGCAGCTAGAACAGGAACGGGAACGACAAAAGGAAACCGAAAAGAACCTAAAAGAGGAGATGGAGCGACGAAAAGAGTTAGAAAGAAAACTCTTAAAGTTAGAATCCTCCCTCAAAGGTCAGAACTCCCACGACGGTAGAGAAGATTCGCCCTTAGGGGAGAAAGATCCTTTTAGCGAGGACATAATGAGGGCAAAAGTTCCGAGAAACTTTAGAAGCCCCGATATGGACCTCTACGACGGAACCACTGATCCAAAGCATCATCTGAGCAACTTTAAAAGTCGGATGTATCTGGCTGACGATTCTGACGCTACGCGATGCAAAGCTTTTCCGACAACCTTGTCAAAAGCAGCGATGAAGTGGTTCGACAGCCTCCCTCCGAGGTCAATTACCAGTTTTGAAAACCTCTCAAGAAAGTTCTTGATGAGGTTCTCCATCCAGAAAGACAAAGTAAAACATGCACCAAGTCTCCTGGGAATAAAACAGGAGGTCGGGGAGTCCTTACGGGCCTATATGGAAAGGTTCAACAAAGCATGTTTGGAGATTCAAGACCTGCCCACCGAAGCAGTCATCATGGGGCTAGTCAATGGTCTTAGAGAAGGTCCCTTCTCACAGTCCATATCAAAAAGACACCCCGCCTCTTTAAGTGATGTACAGGAAAGAGCTGAAAAGTACATCAATATGGAAGAAAATGCTAGGCTAAGAGACCCGAGTTGGCGACCTGGTCACCCTCCCTCAACGAAAGAGAGGGAGAGGGAAGCTAAGAAGAAGGAAGAACTCGGCCTCGATAGGCCAAGAAAATATCACTCTTATACTCCACTGAAAGTTCCTGTAGTGGATGTATACAGAGAAATTTGCAATACCGAAAGGCTGCCTCCTCCCAGGCCCATTAAAAATAAAAGAGGGGGGAGCCGCGGTGATTACTGTGAGTACCATAAGATATATGGGCACTCCACAAACGACTGTTATGACCTTAAAAATGTGATAGAAAAACTGGCCAGAGAAGGTCGCTTGACAGATATCTCATAGAAAGGTCGGACAGTCATGGAAAAAGAAAGCGAGATGATATGGATAGAAGAGACCCACCACCACAAACTCCGGAGAGACATATCCATATGATCTCAGGAGGGTTTGCGGGAGGGGGACTCACAAAATCTTCTTGTAAAAGACATCTCAAGAGAGTTTACCAGGTCGGAGAGGGGTCCTCCGACCTTCCAACCATTTCATTCACAAAGGAAGATGGGCGAGGAATAATCCCTGGGCACGACGACCCAGTGGTAATTACCATGATCCTGGCAAATGCCCATCTACACAGAACACTAGTAGACCAAGGAAGCTCAGCGGACATCCTCTTTAAGCCCGCTTTCGACAAATTAGGGTTAGACGAGAAAGAGTTAAGAGCCTACCCCGACACCTTGTACGGATTAGGCGACACGCCAATAAAGCCACTAGAATTTTTGCCCCTCCATACCACCTTTGGAAAGGGGGAAAAATCAAAAACTCTGAGTATAGACTTCATAGTCATCAACGTGGGGTCGGCCTATAATGCTTTAATCGGCAGAGCTACCCTTAACCGACTCGGAGCGGTGGTATCGACACCCCACCTCTGCATGAAATTCCCGACCTCAGCGGGGATAGCAACGGTGAGGGGAGATCAGAAGCTGGCAAGGAAATGCTACAATGAAAGCCTAAACCTGAGGGGAAAAGACAAAGAAGTTCACACAATAGAGCTCGGTGGAGCAAGGATTAAAGAAGAGCTGCGACCACGACCCGGAGGAAAAACCGAGGAGATTCAGGTCGGAGAAGAGGAAGGAAAAAATACTCACATAGGAACCAACCTGGGGGAAACCCTAAGACAAGAATTGATTAAGCTCCTAAGAGATAATTCCGATCTCTTCGCCTGGAAGGCCTCCGACATGCCTGGGATAGATCCAGAACTCATGTCCCACAAGCTCTCGGTCTACTCGGGATCTCGACCTGTACAACAACGAAGACGCAAGCTCGGCCCAGAGCGAGCTCTAATAGTAGAGGAGCAAGTACAAGCACTCCTAGAAGCCGGTTTCATCAGAGAAGTCAAGTATCCAACATGGCTAGCCAATGTAATGCTAGTCAAAAAACAAAATGGTAAATGGAGAATGTGCGTCGACTATACCGACTTAAATAAGGCATGTCCCAAGGACCCTTATCCACTACCAAGCATTGACGCCCTAGTAGACTCTAGCTCGGGGTATCAATACTTGTCGTTCATGGACGCCTACTCAGGGTATAACCAAATCCCGATGTATAAACCAGACCAGGAAAAAACATCATTCATCACGCCCAGAGCTAACTTTTGCTACGTGGTCATGCCATTTGGATTGAAAAATGCAGGGGCCACATATCAGAGGCTGATGAATAAGGTGTTTGCCCCTCACCTAGGGAGCTTAATGGAAGTGTACGTCGACGATATGCTGGTAAAGACCAAGAAAGAAGTCGACCTCTTGTCTGACCTTTCACAAGTTTTTGACACCATAAGGTTGCACGGGATGAGGCTAAATCCTGCAAAGTGCGCCTTCGCGGTGGAGGCAGGAAAATTTCTAGGATTCATGCTAACACAAAGAGGGATCGAAGCCAATCCCGACAAGTGTAGAGCTATCCTAGAAATGAAAAGCCCGACTTGTTTGAGAGAGGTCCAACAGCTGAATGGCCGGCTAGCAGCTCTCTCCAGATTTTTGGCAGGATCAGCACTAAGATCCCTTCCACTGTTCTCCCTATTGAGAAAGGGACGCCAGTTTGAATGGACTCTCGAATGCGAGGAGGCGTTCCAGGAGTTCAAAAAGTTTTTGAGCCAACCTCCTATTTTGACCCGACTTGTAGCCGGAAAAGACCTCGTCCTATACCTATCCGTGGCAGACAAGGCTGTCTCAGCAGCCTTGATAAGAGAAGACGAGGACGGTCAACACCCAATCTATTTCATCAGTAAAGTTCTACAGGGCCCTGAGCTAAGGTATCACAAATTAGAGAAATTTGCCTACTCCTTAGTGGTAGCTTCTCGAAGGCTACGGCCTTACTTTCAAGCTCACACAATAAGAGTCTGCACGAACCAACCCATGAAGCAAATCCTCCAAAAGACAGATGTTGCAGGAAGAATGGTTCAATGGGCAATAGTGCTCTCCGAGTTCGACTTGAAGTACGAAACTCGGACGGCGATTAAAGCCCAATTCCTCGCCGACTTCATTGCAGAATATGCAGGGGATCAAGAGGATAAACCAACTACATGGGAACTCTATGTAGATGGATCCTCCAATAAAACAGGAAGCGGCGCATGCATAATATTGGTAGATGAAAGGGGAACCCAGATAGAGGTTTCCCTCAAGTTTGAATTCCCAGCTTCAAATAATCAGGGAGAATATGAAGCCTTGATTGCAGGATTGAAGCTGGCAGAAGAAGTCGGTGCTACGAAGGTAATGATATACAGTGACTCTCAAGTGGTGACCTCCCAAATAAGTGGAGAATATCAGGCAAAAGACCCAAATATGAAGAGATACTTGGAAAAAACTCTGGAACACCTTGGACACTTTGCAGAAACCGAGGTCACGCACATAACTCGGGACCTAAATAGCAGAGCAGACGCCCTATCCAAGTTAGCAAGTACCAAGCCAGGAGGAAATAACAGAAGCCTGATCCAAGAAACTCTCCAGGAACCTTCAGTGGTAAAAGTGGAAGACAAACAAGAAGTCTTTGAAGTGGCCGGATTAAACCTCGGATGGATGAACCCCTTGGTCGAATACCTGAAATTCGACATCCTCCCCAAGGAGGAAAAGGAGGCCAAGAAAATCCGAAGGGAAGCACAACACTATACCTTGGTGAAAAATATTCTCTATAGAAGGGGGATATCAATACCATTGTTAAAGTGTGTACCGACCTCAAGAGCCACCGAGGTATTAGAGGAGGTACATAGTGGAATCTGCGGGAACCATCTCGGAGCAAGGTCATTAGCCAGAAAGGTGATCCGAGTTGGATTCTACTGGCCAACCTTGCAGAAAGATGCCACAGACTTTGTGAAAAGGTGCCAACCGTGTCAAATGCATGCAAATTTCCACGTGGCCCCCCTAGAAGAGCTCATCAGTATCACCTCCCCATGGCCCTTTGCAAAATGGGGAATGGATTTGTTAGGTCCTTTTCCCCAGGCGCCAGGACAAGCAAATACCTAATAGTGGGAATAGATTATTTCACAAAGTGGATAGAAGCAGAACCACTGGCCACCATCACTGCACAAAGAAGTCGGAGGTTCCTCTACAAAAATATAATCACAAGGTATGGGATACCTTATTCCATTACCACAGATAACGGAACCCAGTTCACCGACTCCACCTTTAGAAGCCTAGTAGCCAGTATGAACATCAAACACCAGTTCACCTCAGTGGAACACCCACAAGCCAACAAAGTCATACTGGCAGGGCTGAAGAAAAGATTACAAGATGCGAAAGGAGCTTGGGCTGCAGAGCTCCAACAAGTACTATGGGCTTACAGAACAACCCCCCAATCCGCCACTGGAGAAACACCCTTCCGACTAGTTTATGGCGTAGAAGCCATGATCCCAATAGAGGTCAATGAGCAAAGCCCAAGAGTGATTTTCCACGACGAGATCGGAAATATACAGGGGCACAAAGAGGAGCTCGACTTGCTCCCCGAAATCCGAGAAGAAGCCCAGATAAGAGAAACAGCGTTGAAGCAAAGGATGACCGCGAGATACAACAAAAAAGTCATTCGAAGGAGTTTCACCCCAGATGACTTGGTCCTAATCAGAAACGATATTGGAGTCAACAAATCGGGGGAAGGAAAGCTCGCTGCTAATTGGAAAGGACCATACAAGATCAACGAGGTCTTAGGAAAAGGCTATTATAGGGTAACCGACTTCGACGGCAACGAGTTACCAAGATCATGGCATGCATGTAATATGAAAAGGTACTACAGCTAAAAGCGAACCCTACTCCCTGATGTACTCTTTTCCCAATTTCATGATTTTTCCCAAAATCAAAGGGTTTTTTCTGAAAAGGATTTTTAACGAGGCATCATAGTAGGGGCTAAGGGAAAATAAATTATCAAAAGCCCTTAGTAGCAATACGGTACCTCCTCAATTAATAAAGATCTCTTTCATTTTAAATATCTCTTTTAAATTCCCTTTTTTATTCTCTTTCTACGAAACGCGCCGATTTAAGCTCGACAAAACGTGAAAATCCCATGAACCGACCTAGATGGTCGTCAGGATAAAACGACGAGGTACAAATCGGCGTAAAGAGGCTATAGAAGTCGATCATGATAAACTCGGGAGCAGTCCGACTCATAAGTCGGAATGCGAAACCGAGTAAAATTAAAATGAATCGCAAAAGTAGCCTAAGTCACGAAAAACTCAATAAAACAAAATTGAGTACTAGGAATAACAAAAAGAGATAGGAAAAACTAAGAAAAAGTTATAAGGCTGCCTTGAAGATAAAAAAAGATTCAGAAAAGCAGGCAAGCCCCAAAGAAAAGGTTTTTTCCAGAAAAGATCAAAGAGTCAAAAGAACCACGAATAGAAAAGCATGCGCGCATAAGGTAACTCAAAACCCTTATCCAAAAAAGGGCATTTATTTAAACGCCAAATTAAACCCTTATTAAAAAGGGTATCGAAAATTTGTTTTGTTTACGGCCCTAAAAGGCCAAAAAATTGTTGCAAACATCAACAAATAAATATAAAAGAGTTTAAAAAGAGGGGCCCACAGGCCGGGCTCCAATAGCCAAAATCACTTCTTAGCAAGAGGAGTAGAAGGATCACCACCACCAGGACCAGGAGTTGGAGAGAAAGTCGGAGGAGCGGCAGAAGAACTCGGAGCGTCCTTAGAGCGAGGAGGGGACTCTATGATCCTCTGCCCCCGAGTCTTCAAATCAGACTCAGACTCCACCACGGGGACAGGAGGATCCACGATGGCACCATCAATAACAATCTTATCAGGGTCCAAAGGAGAAAGGTCCAATTCAGGAGCAATGACTCCGACCTGCTCCTTAAAAACCCTCCAAGCCTCATCAGCACCATCCGCAATAGAGTCCTCCAACTCGGTATAGGCCTTCCGGGCATTCAGCAAGTCATTCTTTACAGACACAAGATCAGCAAATAAACTGTTGTAGCTGGCTTGCGCTGCTTTCCTCAAATCCACCTCCATATTGCATTGGGCTTGCAACTTCTTCTCCTTCTCCCAGAGGCTGTCCCTTTCCTCCTTCAGCTTGGCAACTTCCCCCTCCAACTCCCTCTCATGCTCCTGATATATGCGAAGCCTGCCTTCCAGCTCCTCGACCCTCGAGGTCGTCCCTAAAGAGCTGAGAGGAGTCTTCTCAAATATATCTAAGAGTTTGCCACAAACCCCCGCCGTCTTGAGACTCTCCTCAACCACAGTGGTGAGGTAGTGCCGAACAGAAACATCATCCATACTCATACGAGCATGGGGATAAATGTTCTTTCGGATGAACGCAAGAGCGTCCGCCTCACCAGAGGCGCCAGACTCTAAGGTCTTGCGCTTCTTCGGCTCTGGTTCAGGAGTAGGTCGGACAGAAGGGGGTGGCAGAGAGGAAGCAGAGGAAGAAATTACAATAGGTTGGGAGGGAGTCCCGACGTTCCGAGGAGGAGGAGGAGGAGAGACAACCGCCCTAGCACCACCAGATCTGGCACAAGACCTTGCCTTGGCTTCCTGAACCCTCTGGTAAGACTCTTGAGCGTTTTTCTTTGCCATCTCTGCAAAAAAAATTGGTAGCTAAAAGTCAGACAAGTCGGTAAAAGAAATTGCAAGTCGGAAATAAATGAGAAACGCAAAAAGCTACCTAGTTGTGACTGGACAAAAGTCGGCGACCCCTGGAGAAATTTTTTAGTATCCAAGTATGAGGCCCTCCCCCACACTTCTCGGAGGAACCCTACGATGGCCGCCTCCACTTCGTCCAGGTCGTCCAGACCATACTTCTCACAGGGGGAGGCCTCTAACCAGTATAGAGGAAAGCGAGGAGAAGAACTCTCATCTAAGAAAAAGGGGTGGTGACCCTCTACTGCTTGAACTTTGAAAAAATAGCTTTTAAAATCGTGAAAGGATTCGTCAAAAAGGGTAAAAAGCCTCCGACCTTGTATGGCTCGGAAGGACACCCACTGTTGCTTATTATTTAGCCCACTAAAGGGCTTGGTCATATGGAAGAGATAGAAGAAAATCCTCAGAGAAGTCGGGAACTCTAAAGCCTGGCTGATAAATTGGTAAATTTTCAAAAAACCCCAAGAGTTGGGGTGAAGCTGGGTGGGAGCAACTCGGCAATGACGTAACACAGACATTTCAAACTCTGAAAATGGAAGAAAAACGCCCAAACGGGTGACCATACTCTCATACATAAAAAAGAAATGAGGGGCCGCCTCGTTGCCCCTCCCGAAGCAAACCCGGTCTTCTGGACCCGGGACTACCAACTCATACTTCGGCTCATCCTCTTCAGAAGTACAAATTCTGTGGTGAGTGCGAAGGTGGGTGATAAATTCGGTATCGACTAAAGGCTCCTCCCCTAGGACCGTGACATCAACCCACTGAGAGAGAACATCTACGGAAGCCATTTTCTTTTCTTAAAAGGGGTGACAAGAAACCTACAAAAAGAAAGGGAAAATCAACACACGGTCTCTAAAGGGAGGGGGTACGGAACTAAAGCCTACAAACCAATCTACCTACAAAATAAAGGCACGCAAATAGAAAGCATGTTACAGAAGGGGAAAAAGCTAACCTTTAAGTCTGAAATCAAGACTGGAGGAAGTAAAAGCCTTCGAAACACAAGAATGCAGCACGAACAAATGAAGAAGAGATTTGAAAGATCGCAGAAACGAAACAATGAAAGAGAGGGAAAGTATTTATAAGAACGTTAGGGGCATAATGGTAAAATAGGGGCAGTCATTAATGAAGATGCACCGTTACCAAGGCTATTGAATCCCTATGCACACCCCTAACGGACACGACGCTTGATTAGACGTAACTGTCAGAACCAAAAGGTCACGAAAAGTCACGTCGGTTTCAAATCATCACGTCGGTCCCCTTACAAATCGGCTACGATCCCGAGTAGAATACTCGAACCCAAATCTTAAAAAGAAATTGGGCTCGAGTAGGGGCACTGTTCATACCCTGGCTCAATAAATAGGGCCCAGGATCCAAGCAAAGAAGCCCAACCCAAAGGGTTGGCTCTCCCCCAGTACCAGCCTTCACCCCAAGAAGTCGGTACTGAACACGACCTGCTCCAAAGAAGTCGGTTACGAGGGTTAGCTGGCAGATAACACTCATTCGAATGAGTAACTGCCCCTAGAAACTCTCTAACTACTTCATAGAGCCATATCTTAACCTCCCTAAGATATGGGAACGGTTATCCACCTAAAAAGGTGGCACTACTTCAGCGGTGGTTATTGGTTCACCACTATAAATACACTGACACCATTCAGGTATCTCCAAGGTCCCAATACTCTCTAACCTGCTCACACTCTTGCTAACTTAGGCATCGGAGTGTCTTTGCAGGTACCACCCCCCATTCTTTCACACGTACAAGTCGGACGGAGGAACACCGAGTAACAGATCCACTCGAAAGCCACCTCCTTCATACGTTTGGGCTAACCAACACCATCCAACCCATTAATCTCCGGTTACCCACCGTAACACATAGATCATAGGATCAAAGCCGTTGCTTTGGACTATTTTTGCCAGTTTTTTTCTAATGACTGCTTATTCAATGTGAGTTGTTTTTAAATTTATTTATATTAGTTGACTTTATTAGTCATAAAAAATGGCATAATCTTTTTATTTTTACTTAAAAGTTTTGAATTCGAGTCTTACTCTTAACTTTGGAAGAAAAAAAATTGTTATAAAGTTTGAAGACATTGACTCACTCTTTTTATGTTCATATTTTGTATAATTAATATTGTTATTTTGAAACTACACAGTTGCCCTTGTTGAGATGGAAGAAATTTACAATACTTACAGTGATGGGTTGCACAATTTCTATGGTGTTATCATTTAATCTTGGTCCCTTTTATCACATGAAGGTATTATCATTCTAAAACATTTCTCTTTTTACAAACATATAATATTGTCGATTTTGATGCCTTAGATTTTATGTAAATTAGTAACTAGCAACAACTAGTTTTTAACTACGTATAGCTTTTGATTGTATTAGTCAAATACAATGTAACTACTTTGAATTTAGCATCTAAGAAAGAAGCAATATAAATAGATTTTTGCCTTAGGATGAAATTCTTTTTTTTTTTTTTTTTTTTTGAGTTTAACAATGCAAGGATCAAATTTTAAATTTTTTTTTATTATAGAAATTTAAATACTATATCATGATACTAATTTTTTCAAAAATTTAAATTAACAAAAAAGATAAATAAATAATTATATCTCTAATAAATATACACTGTGTGTGATATTTAGACTCATGTGCTCAAGAAGGCAGCTACCTTTTCAAGATCCCTAGTTTTTGCTGTTGTGGTCATGAGCATGTACTATATCGCTATAGCATTGACAAAGGTAAAATTTTTTAGATTTTCAAAATGAACATTTAATTTGTACACAAGTGTTTGATATTGCAAGTGTTCAGTTACCTTATTATGTGACATTATTGTATGGAATTAATTAATTTGTACACAAGTGTTTGATATTGAAGGAGATAAAAGAGCAGGCCTCCAAACTTTGGCCGTATGCTTGGGTCCTAAGACGGTATTTTATCCTCTCATATCAAATAATAGGATTAATTATTCTGTTAATTTTTATAATTTTATTAAATTTTTATATTTTTTAGTTAAATTTTTATATTTATTTTAGTTTTAAAATTAGATATTTTTTAATATAAAAAATTTTAGAATTAATTAAATATTATTTTGTAAATTAAAAATATTCATAATTAAAAATCAAATTAAATTTCTAACAGTATATATTTTAAAAAAATATTCTGTTAATTTTAATATCTTTAACATAAAAAGAACCTAATTACAAAATTAAAAATAGTATAATTAAGAATCTAATTAAAAAAATATAGAAACCTAATTAAAAATTCGACAAAACTATAAGAGCCAATAAAATAATTAAACCTATCAAATATCTTGACTAGGTTGTGTTATTATATACTGATATTTATTCTATATTTTTTTTTGTTAGGTATTATGGTATAGTGTTTTACTTCTTGAAATGGCTTATGGAGCTGCTATTATAATTGGAGCATCCTCTCCTTTTTTTTGGAGCAAAATTTTTGTGGTAATATTATGTTTGATTTTATTCTCTAGAATTTAAAAATCTAAAATTGTTATTTTCTGATTGAATTAGTAGATTAACAAATCTATTTGAAATATTAAGGTAAATATTTGAAATGAGTATTAAATATTAAGGTAAATATATAATTAAGATGAATTGTATGTAGTATTCAAAGGAAGATTGAAATCTATGATGAGATCAATAACAAACTTACTAGAGTCATGAATCAAGTGATGAGATCATGCTTAACTATTTTTCAAGTCATCGTGATTACTAGGCATCAAGAAAGATGATCTTCCTAGAACATATTAATAAGCTACAAAATATTTTTTAATATAGTTTTTTAACAATAAAATATTGTGAAATGATATGAATCAAACTAGTATTGAGTTTACCACCTTTATCCATGCAAGCTTGAAAAAAAATAGTTATAAGGCATTTTTTAGTTAAAGTTATTTGATTATTTTATTAATGGTTTTAATTTTAATATATCATTCAATTTGTTAGGTTCTTTCTCATGCTATCATGGCTTCGTTCGTATGGTATCGCTCCACTCTTGTAGATTTATCCAACAAAGATTCATCGCAAGCTTTTTATATGCTTATCTTTAAGGTAAGAAACAACTCTAGACAATAAAATTATTTAGGGTCGATGGTTTTAGTGGCTAAGAGAAGGGGGTTAAATCTTAGTCCTTTTTTCACTTAATAATACTTGCTGGTCCTTGAAACTATTTCTGGAGATTTTTTGATTTTTGTCTCGTACCCAACCACGAGATTTTTTCTTTTTATCTCGTCACCTGGCACGAGATAATTTTTGGTTTTATCTTCTGGGCAGCAGAAACAGAAACGGAGTAGAAGAGAGAGAGAATTACACCAAGATATATCCTGGTTCAGCTGCTAAGTGCAAGGCAACCTACATCCAGTCTCCATCACAACAATGATGGAATTTCACTATAATCATCCTTGATTACAAACATCAATTCTCCTTAGGAACTACCCTTCCTATCCGAGACAAGTCCAGAATCTAAACCTCAATCCTGAACTTGACTTGGTCACTGCCAAGCTTTCAACTGCTAAGTGCTAACCCAACTTGCAAGGGGATTCCCACAGAATCATGAAACACAACACAGATGTACAAAGGACCTCTAGGACATCTATGGCTTTTTCTTTTAATTTTGTATACTCTGCCTCTTTTCGCTCTATGGCTTTTTCTTACAAACCTCACTGTTTGCCTTTTTCCATGAGACTCATGACAAACAAAATTAAACAGAAAAATTATAAAATAGAAAACATTGAAGGAGAAGAACTTCTGTTAGCTTAGGTAGCTATGAGAACTCTGTGCCTTGCACTTTCACTCCTTGCTTCAAACCCTGGCTGTTCTCCCTTACTTATAGGGGGAAGCCTCCACGGTTGAAACCAAATAAACCAAGCCAAACTTCTTTTTCTTCATGCAAACCGGTTTGACCAGAGAGAGAGGAGAGATAACCAAATGCAAAACCCAACATGCAATTACCTCTAGTCCTTCCTTGGTCACCAATCTTCAATCCGAGCCCTCCATCTTGCCTTGCTTCCCAAGACAGATTCCTATCCCTTGATGAGTTATGATGATGATAGCTTCATCTGCTCCAACTTCTGCCTCCTCCATCACGTAGCCACTGTAACTACCTCCTGTGGTGGTTGAGCAAAATCAAAGACAAGCCATCCCTCCAAGGATCTTCCTCTACTGACCGAAATCTTCTTCATCCATTTTTGGTATGGAGAAGCTGAGCTTACTACCAAATCTTACCTTTCTTGGTTGAAGATCTCAGCCACAACATACTTTTTGTTTTCTTTTTCTTGCCATCATTACAATGATCTTGTTGCTTGCATCTTCATCTCTTCGGTGGCTAGCTTTAGCTTCCATGCTTTCTCAATTGATATGACCGAAGTAGGAGAAGAGAGATGAGAGTGAAGAAAGAAAAAAGCAAAGATATGAGTGTTATCTCAAATAAATTAATTAGGTTCAACTCTCCATGCTTTGTGTAGTAGCGTGTAAGCTACACTAAATATCATCAAATCACTTTGACATTTTCTCTTTCATGTTTCCAAGGTAATTAACTCAAGCAAAGAAATTTTGAAATTCACCACATGATGGAAATAGGATCCGTTGGAAGCATGAAGCAAAACATTTTCTTTCTCTCTCAATTGGTTACGGATCAAGCATTGGGTAACCAACCAAACTTTGAGTTGGGCTAATAATAGTGTTAATAGAATCTGGCCCAACTAAACAATTCAGCCAACATTCATATCATAAATTGCATAAGGCTGAATTTTGATTTCATACTGGGCTTCGGATCTTTTCTTTTCTATTCGGCTCAAGAAACATAACTACAATTTCAGCCACCATGATCTTAACAATATAATATCAAGGTTGAGTATTTGAATTCATGTTGGGCTAGCCAATATTTTTCGGCCCAACAGAAACCTGCACCAACAAAATTATTAAATTAGCAATTGTAATTATAGAGATCTTAATTAATAATTTTGCAATAATGTTTGATCATCATCAATTTAAATTAGAGTTTTTCAAACTCATCAATCTCCCCCTTGATGACAAACATTATTAAAATTAAAATGAAAAGAGATCAAAAGTTAAAGTACTCCCTTTGTGAATACTTGGATTCCTTCCATTCCAATTGTTACATAGCTCCCCCTTAATGTATGCTATTTTACCAAGGGAAGCTTTACCTGTAACTTTTGAAATCAAGCTTAAGGCAACTATGTTATTCAACATATTAATTTTTGAAATGTGGAATGCTTGATTTATGAGCAGAATTGGTTTGATAAGCAAACTCATTTATTATCATAAATTGATTTTCTGCTCAAACACACACAATGCAATTGAGTACATATCAACCAAAAATATTTTTGGTGTTTCAAGAAATTACTATTCAATCTATTTGAAGATATTTTCCCAATCAGTATATCAGAGCAAAATATTCAGAGTAAGAAAAATATTTCTGATCAAGTATGATCATCTCAAACCATAGCAACTATCAAAATTTTTTTTCATATCACAGCTTAAAGGAACTGCCAAAAATAAAGTATTCAGCAAGCATATTCACCAAGGTAAATCAAATGTATATTCCTAATCCAAAGCAACAAACATATTTACCAAGGTAAATCAATTGCATCCTCAAAATAAATCAAATGCATATTTCTAATCCAAAACCCAGCAGACATATCTATAAAACAAATGCATCACAAGCATTAAGCATATCACACCAACAAAATAGCAAATAATTAAAATAAGGGTGATCATAAATCCACAAAGATTTTATCCCCTATTTTCTCACAATTTTAATTTTTAGCCATTTCTCCCCCTTTTGGCAACAAGGGGCACCTGCAAAAAAATGACATTGGAAAAAAATATCTAAAATATAACCAAAATATCAAGAGTTTATCACAGTATCATGGGTCTAAAGTATCAAAGTAGACTACTACAGTATCAGATTGAGCCGAAACAAGCCAAATATCAACAAAAGAAAAACACAGTGATCAGTCATCAGATAAATTGAACTCAAGCCATCTGCCTCATCATCACCAGCCGCACCCATCTCCTCTTCAAGACTCTGCAGCATTAGGCCCACCCTCTCTTGACATTTCACCCATGCCCTTTCATTTTCAAAGGCCTGTTTACGTGCAGTCTTGTACGACTCCACCATTAGTTTAGACATATTAGAGAACTCAGTAAGGATGTCTCTCATCGATTCTGCTGTCTTAGAATGCTCAGGTGGTCGGCTCTCAAACTCGCTGTCAGAGGGAATAGACTTTTTCCCTTTGATCCCTTTCATACCTCATCCTCCCTTGATGAGTGAAACCTTATTTTCTACAGCTTCATTGATTAGATCAACTTTAAAATACTCAAAAATACTGGTGAGAAACATGCCATAAGGTAAATTTGCCTTTTTGGTACTTTTAACAGATTCCCACATATGCCTTATCATAAGGTATCCAAAAGAGATAGGGGAGGAAGTGACAATAGCAAAAAGTATGAGAGAGTCAGAAACAGTTACTCTGTTATGTGAACCACTTTGAGGGGTTAGGATATGAGTGATGATCCTGTGGAGCAGGGAGTTTGTGGGGCCGAGTGCCTTGTGAGTCGGGATGGTGCCGTCCAAGCCAGATAGGTTCTCGCAAATATGTTGAAGGGAAACTTTGGATGTGACTCCAACCTGCAAGTCCCATTTGTCAGTCATGTAGGCTCTTGGTCCTTCATCTGTGTAGCCTAGGGCAGCGCCGATTGTTTCAGAATTCAGAGTCATGTATACCCTCTTTACATAGGAGTGAATGGTACCATCGATCAGCCTCATATTAGCATAAAACTCACGTACCAATCCAGGATAAACAGGTTTCTGAATATGGAGCAGAGGAGTCCATTTCAAATTTTCAAACAGATGAGAAAAGTTGATTTCTTTGGCTGCCAGTGAGTCTATATTCACTAGGTATGTGGCACATAAATAGCGTTTCTCCAACACTTCCTTGTGAAACTCATAGGATGCACACGAATTGAACCTAGCTGGATCAAAGTGTGAATGAGATTTGTTGAAGTTATTTTTGAAATCTAATGATTCCAAGTTTGCTGGCTCCTTGGTGTTGTGCAACACAAAGCTTTTTGTCTTCTGTGAACTGCGTCCGGGGGTGGTCTTCTTCGGTGGTGATGGCAGCGGTGATGGAGGAGGTGAGGTGTGGGATTCTTCTTCTTCAGCCACGGGTACCTTCTCCTTCTTTTTCCTTGAAAAAGTCTTCATTGCTATCATTTTTCTCCTCATGGTGTCCGTGTGCTTGGATTGTGGTGAGGGAGAAGATGAAGAGGTATAGTGAATGTGTATATGAGTGTGGGTTTGAGATGTGGAAGGTTTTGAGAGAAGAGGATTCGTTCACTTTTCCTTGGAGCAGTTTTCTTTTTCATGATAATGAAAATGGAGAAGTGGAAGGTGGAAAGATGAAGAGAGAACCGAATTGAGTGGAGAGATGAGGGAGGTTAAGGACGCATTAAATGTTGAGTGGAGAGAGAATTGGAGGGAGTTAATGCTCATTAATGGGCGGTTATTAACCAAGGGAAGTTTCCTTTTATTTGAAATTAAAACTGAAAGTTTGGTTCCTAGAATCAAGGGATGTGAAGAGGGAAAAGATTTGATTTGACAATAACCTCTTCCAACAAGATTTGATGAGACAACAAAAAAGAATTGTGATTTACACAAAGAGGAATTCAAAAACGGTCAGAGTGGAGTCAAATAAATTTGGTGGGGCCCAATATAATTAAAGTCAGCGCAGTCTCCCCCTGAGTCATGGCGTGTTCTTCATGTTCCAAAAATGTCTCCTGCCTTCCTACGAGACAAAACCAAACAGAATAAAAAATTTCACAAATTATCAACAGAACTTAATTCTATCATTCCCAAATTTTTTCTCAAAGAGTAGAATCTGTCTTCACACAAGGGTTTAGTAAAAATGTCTGCAAGTTGGTCTTCAGATTTTACAAATTGAATATCAATAATACCCTTTTCCACATGTTCTCTAATAAAGTGATATTTGATTTCAATGTGCTTTGTTCTTGAGTGCAGAACAGGATTTTTAGAAATGTTTATAGCACTCATATTATCACAAAATAGAGGTATACTATTGATTTTTAATTTGTAATCTTCCAACTGCGTTTTCAACCAAATTAATTGTAAACAACATGCAGATGTAAAAATATATTTAGCTTCAGCTGTGGATAGAGCCACTGTGGCTTATTTTTTTCTTGACCACATGTTGAGTGAGCTTCCAAGAAAGCAACACATGCCGGATGTGCTCCTTCTATCCACCCTATCTCCCGCATAATCTGCATCACAAAACCCTACTGTACAAAAATCATCAGATTTTGGATACCACAAGCCATAATCTCTAGTTCCCTTAATGTATCTAATGATGCGCTTAACGACTGAAAGATGGTATTCTTTTGGGTGAGATTGAAATCTTGAGCATACACCCACACTTTGAACAATATTCGGTCTAGAGGAGGTAAGATAGATGAGAGATCCTATCATACCTCTATACCGTGTTTCATCCACATCTTTCCCATTATCATCCTTTTCAAGTTTAGTGTTTGGATGCATTGGTGTTCCCATTGGTTTAGAATTTTCTAGGCCAAATTTCTTGATTAGTTCTTGTGCATACTTTCCTTGGTGAATAAAGGTACCACTAGGAGTTTGTTTAATTTGGAGGCCAAGAAAGAAAGTTAGCTCTCCCATTAAACTCATCTCAAACTCACTAGTCATGAGTTTTCCAAACTCTTCACACAAGGACTCATTGGCCGATCCAAACACAATGTCATCCACATAAACTTGAACTAGGAGAATATCATCATTAGATGCTTTAATAAATAAAGTAGTGTCGGTGGTACCCCTTTGAAATTTATTTTCCAACAAGAAAGCACTAAGCCTTTCATACCAAGCTCTTGGAGCTTGTCTAAGGCCATAAAGAGCCTTTGAGAGTTTGAAAACATGGTTTGGAAATTCTTTATCTTCAAAACCGGGGGGTTGTGCCACAAACACTTCTCTATCAATAAAGCCATTAAGAAAAGCACATTTTACATCCATTTGAAATATTTTAAAACCCTTATGGGTAGCATAGGCAAGAAGCAACCTAATTGCTTCCATTCTAGCTACCGGAGCAAAAGACTCATCAAAATCTATACCCTCTTCTTAATTGTAACCTTGGGCCACTAGTCTAGCCTTGTTACGAACAACTTTTCCATCCTCACCTAATTTGTTTTTGAACACCCACTTAGTACCCGTAACTTTCTTACTATCCGGATGAGGTACTAGTGTCCAAACCTTATTCTTGTCGAATTGAGCAAGCTCTTCTTGCATGGCTTTGACCCATGATGGATCTTCAAGAGCTTGTTTGACATTGTTGGGCTCCATTTGTGACAAGAGAGCAAAATTGCTTGGTTCGGTTTGCCTTTTGGATGAGAATCTTGTTGTTACACCTTGTGAGGGATCACCAATGATAAAGTCATGAGGATAACCCCTCATGGACTTCCATTCTCTAGGCTTTCGGAGTGGTGTTGAGCTTTGATGAGCTTCTGTGGGTTGTTTTGTTCCAGTTTCTCTTGCTGGATCAGGAGACAAAATGGAAGTATCTCCTCCATTCTGACGAGACAAAACTGGACTGACAGATTCTCCATTTTGGGCAGACTTGGGATTTTCTTCGCTGGTTTCCTTGTTGACAATATCTTCAAAATCTGTATCATCTTCAATCACAGCACTGGGAATTGAATTAGAATCACAAAAAGAGACATGTATGGATTCCTCTATGGTCCTATGTTCTTTGAGATAAATTCTATAGGCCTTGCTAGTGGTAGAGTATCCAAAAAACATCCCTTCATAGGATTTTGGATCAAATTTACCAAGGTTTTCTTTATTGTTAAGTACAAAGCATTTGCATCCAAAAACATGAAAATACTTAAGATTTGGAGGGGTTCCTTTCCATAGCTCATAAGGAGTTTTCTTCAACCCTTTTCTAATAATGGTCCTATTCAAAATGTAACAAGCTGTATTTACAGCTGGTGCACGAAATTACAATCACACTTTTGCAATTCTGCACAACTAACCAGCAAGTGCACTGGGTCGTCCAAGTAATACCTTAGGTGAGTAAGGGTCGATCCCACGGAGATTGTCGGCTTGAAGCAAGCTATGGTTATCTTGTAACTCTTAGTCAGGATATCAATAATTCTCAGATTTGATTGTAAAAAGTAAAAGAACATGAATAAATACTTGTTATGCAGTAATGAAGAACATGTTGAGGTTTTGGAGATGCTTTGTCTTCTGAATCTCTGCTTTCCTACTATCTTATTCTTCATGCACGCAAGGCTCCTTCCATGGAAAGCTTTATGTTGGGCATCACCGTTGTCAATGGCTACTTCCCGTCCTCTCAGTGAAAATGTTCCAAATGCGTTGTCACCGCACGGCTAATCGGCTGTCAGTTCTCGATCATGTTGGAATAGGATCCATTGATCCTTTTGCATCTGTCACACGCCCAACACTCGCGAGCTTGAAGCTCATCACGGTCATCCCTTCTCAGATCCTACTCGGAATACCGCAGACAAGGTTTAGACTTTCTGGATCTCAGGAATCACCGCCACTAATTCTAGCCTATACCACGAAGGTTCCAATCTTAGATTAAAGACCGAAGAGATACACATTCAAGCTTGATTGCATGTAGAACGGAGGTGGTTGTCAGGCACACGTTCATAGGTGAGAATGATGATGATTGTCACGGATCATCACATTCATCAGGTTGAAGTGCGAATGAATATCTTAGAATAGAAGCAAGCGTGATAGAATAGAAAACAGTAGTAATTGCATTAATTCATGAAGAACAGCAGAGCTCCTCACCCCCAACAATGGGGTTTAGAGACTCATGCCATAGAAGATACAATATGAAACGTGTAGAATGTCATGAGGTACAAGATGAATTACTAAAAGTAGTTTTTATAGTAAACTAGTGACCTAGGGTTACAGAAAATGAGTAAGCTAGGGTGTTTAGTGTAAAAATCCACTTCCGGGGCCCACTTGGTGTGTGCTTGGGCTGAGAATTGAAGCTTTTATGTGTAGAGACTTTTCTTGGAGTTAAACGCCAGCTTTTGTGCCAGTTTGGGCGTTTAACTCCAGCTTTTATGCCAGTTCTGGCGTTAAACGCCATAATTCTTAAGCTGACTTGGAACGCCAGTTTGGGCCATCAAATCTTGGGCAAAGTATGGACTATTGGGGAAAGTCCAGGATGTCTACTTTCCAACACAATTGAGAGCGCACCAATTGGGCTTCTGTAGCTCCAGAAAATCCACTTCGAGTGCAGGGAGGTCAGAATCCAACAGCATCTGCAGTCCTTTTTTTGCTCAGGTCCCTCAATTTCAGCCAAAAAATACCTTAAATCACAGAAAAGCATGCAAACTCATAGTAAATTCCAGAAAAGTAAATTTTAAATAAAAACTAATAAAAATATAATAAAAACTAACTAAAATATACTAAAAACATACTAAAAATAGTGCCAAAAAGCGTATAAATTATCCGCTCATCACAACACCAAACTTAAATTGTTGCTTGTCCCCAAGAAACTGAAAATAAAATAGGATAAAAAGAAGAGAATATACAATGAATTCCAGAAACATCTATGAAGATCAGTATTAATTAGATGAGCGGGGCTTTTAGCTTTTTGTCTCTGAACAGTTTTGGCATCTCACTTTATCCTTTGAAGTTTAGAATGATTTGCTTCTATAAGAACTCAGAATCCTGATAGTGTTATTGATTCTCCTAGTTAAGTATGTTGATTCTTGAACACAGCTACGTTATGAGTCTTGGCTATGACCCTAAGCATTTTGTTTTCCAGTATTACCACCAGATACATAAATGCCACAGACACATAACTGGGTGAACCTTTTCAGATTGTGACTCAGCTTTGCTAGAGTCCCCAATTAGAGGTGTCCAGAGCTCTTAAGCACACTCTTTTTGCTTTGGACCATGACTTTAACCGCCCAGTCTCAAGTTTTCACTTGACACCTTCACGCCACAAGCACATGGTTAGGGACAGCTTGGTTTAACCGCTTAGGCCAGGATTTTGTTCCTGAGGGCCCTCCTATCCACTGATGCTCAAAGCCTTGGATCCATTTTATTACCCTTGCCTTTTGGTTTAAAGGGCTATTGGCTTCTTCTGCTTGCTTTTTCTTTCTTTTTCTCTTTTTTTTTTCACTGCTTTTTCTTGCTTCAAGAATCAATTTTTTGATTTTTCAGATTATCAATAACACTTCTCCTTTTCCATCATTCTTTCAAGAGCCAACAATTTTAACATTCATAAACAACAAATTTAAATATATGCACTGTTCAAACATTCATTCAGAAAACAAGAGTATTGCCACCACATCAAAATAATTAAACTGTTTTAAAATTTGTAATTCATGTACTTCTTTTTCTTTTTCAATTAAAAACACTTTTTATTTAAGAAAGGTGATAGATTCATAGGATATTCATAGCTTTAAAACATAAACTTTAAATTTTATTAATCATGGAATAACAATAAGACTCAAAAATAAATATAAGAGCAAACTAATAATAATAGAAGACAGAAAAGTAAAAAACAGAAAAGTAAATGACTCTTAAAATAGACTCTTAATAATAAAGGTTATCACAGAGTTAGGACTCAACAACCTTGATCTTGAGAAGTGGATGCTCCCTCAATCCGTGAGGTGCTTGGTCCTTCACGGGAGAGCTTCTGGCGCTTCAGCTCCTGTAGTTCACGCCCCTGCTTCTCCTGTTCCTTCAGCAGTTTGCAGAGCATGCAGTTTTGATTCTGCTGTTCTTCCTTAAGTTGTTCCATAGCTTCTTACAGCTTGGTAACAGATGCTTCTAGGTAGGTCCAGTTATTCTCTGCTTATCTGTTAGCCACAAATTTGAGTAGAATTTCTGAACCATGTTTCTTCCAACCTTTGTTTCAGGATTAGCTAGAATTTCCCATCCTCTGTTTCAAATTTGCTCTTGGATCTCCGGATATTCATCTTCTTTCAGATTGAATTTAACTTCCGGGATCACTGACCTCAGACCCATTATTTTGTGGTAATGGTCTGCATGTTCTTTGGTTAGGAACCTCTCTTGATTCTAAAGACTCTTTGGAGTATTTTCTTTCTTGCCTTTTGATTTGGTTTATTTTCTCTTAGGTGCCATGATCTTGATGAGTCTTAGCTCAGTGATCACGGAAAAACACACCAAACTTAGAGGTTTGCTTGCCCTCAAGCAAAAGAAAGGAAAGGAGAGAGGGAGGAGAAGAGGCAAATTCGAATGGTGGAGAGGAGGGGATGGCCGAATGTGTATTTACAAGAGGAGGGGAGGGATTTCAAAAATTTTGAAAGAGATATGCCATAGAGATATGATTGGTGGAAGAAAATAAAATCATGATATGAAAAAGATGAAATTTTCAATTGAAAAAGATATAAAGAGGTTAAATCTGATAATTTGTTTATGCATCTAAGAAATAAGAGATGATATGATGGGTTTGAAAAGATTTGAAAAGAAATTGAAAAGATACTTTAGTTTTTGAAGAAGATTTGGGAAAGATTTGAAAGAAAATTGAAAAGAGATTTAGAGAATTGTTAAATTTTTGAAAATTGAGGGTGAATAATGAAAGTTTGAAACATGTTTATGCAGAAAATTATGAGTTAAAACATGAAAATTTGAAAAAAAATTGAATTTGGAAACAAAATCTCCTCCCCCTTGCCTTTCTGGCGTTAAACGCCCAGAATGGTATCTATTCTGGCGTTTAACGCCTAATTGTTGGCCATTATGGGCGTTTAACGCCCAGTAGGCTTTATGTTCCAGTTCCACGGGCAGATGACAGGCCTTGCCATACACAAGCTGGTATGGAGAGGTTCCTATAGGAGTCTTGAATGCTGTTCTGTATGCCCACAGAGCATCATCCAAGCTCTTTGCCCAATCCTTTCTACGGACAATTACAGTCCGTTTCAGGATTCTTTTTAGCTCTCTATTAGAGACTTCAGCCTGCCCATTTGTCTGTGGATGATACGGAGTTGCTACTTTGTGGCTAATTCCATATCGGACCATAGTAGAGTAAAGCTGTTTATTGCAGAAATGGGTGCCCCCATCACTGATGAGTACTCTGGGAACACCAAATCTACTGAAAATATGTTTCTGAAGGAACTTCAGCACAGTCTTGGTATCATTAGTGGGTGTGGCAATTGCCTCCACCCATTTAGATACGTAGTCTACTGCCACCAGAATGTAAGTGTTTGAGTATGATGGTGGGAAAGGATCCATGAAGTCAATACCCCATACATCAAACAACTCAATCTCTAAGATCCCTTGTTGAGACATGGCGTAACCATGAGGTAAGTTGCCATCTCTTTGGCAACTGTCACAGTTACGCACAAACTCTCGGGCATCTCTATAGAGAGTAGGCCAGTAGAAGCCACATTGGAGAACTTTAGTGGCTGTGCGCTCACTTCCGAAATGTCCTCCATACTGTGATCCATGGCAATGCCATAGGATCTTCTGTGCCTCCTCTCTAGGGATGCATCTGCGGATCATTCCGTCTGCACATCTCTTAAAGAGATATGGTTCATCCCACAAGTAGTACTTTGCATCAGAAATTAGTTTTTTCTTTTGCACCCTGCTGTACTCCTGGGGTATGAACCTCACAGCTTTATAATTTGCAATGTCTATAAACCATGGTGCTTCCTGAATGGCAAAGAGTTGCTCATCTGGAAAGGTCTCAGAGATCTCAGTAGAAGGGAGGGACGCCCCAGCTACTGGTTCTATCCGGGACAGGTGATCAGCTACCTGGTTCTCTGTCCCTTTTCTGTCTCTTATTTCTATATCAAACTCTTGCAGAAGCAACACCCATCTTATGAGCCTGGGTTTTGAATCCTGCTTTGTGAGTAAATATTTACGAGCAGCATGGTCAGTATACACAATTACTTTTGATCCTACTAAATAGGATCTAAACTTGTCAATGGCATAAACCACTGCTAGCAGCTCTTTTTCTGTGGTTGTGTAATTCTTCTGTGCGTCATTTAGAACACGACTGGCATAGTAAATGACGTGCAGAAGCTTGTTATGTCTTTGTCCCAACACTGCACCAATGGCATGGTCACTGGCAGCACACATTAGTTCGAATGGTAATGTCCAGTCTGGTGCAGAGATGACTGGTGCTGTGACCAGCTTAGCTTTCAGGGTCTCAAACGCCTACAGACACTCTGTGTCAAACATAAATGGCGTGTCAGCAGCTAGCAGATTGCTCAGAGGTTTTGCTATTTTCGAAAAATCCTTTATAAACCTCCTATAGAATCCTGCATGCCCTAGAAAGCTTCTGATTACTTTTACATTGGCAGGTGGTGGTAATTTTTCAATTACCTCTACCTTAGCTTGATCCACCTCTATTCCCTTGTTTGAAATTTTATGCCCAAGGACAATTCCTTCAGTCACCATAAAGTGACATTTTTCCCAGTTTAAAACTAGGTTGGTCTCTTGGCATCTTTTCAGAACAAGTGCTAAATGGTCAAGACAGGAGCTGAATGAGTCTCCAAATACTGAGAAGTCATCCATGAAGACTTCCAAAAATTTTTTCACCATATCAGAGAAAATAGAAAGCATGCACCTCTGAAAGGTTGCAGGTGCATTGCATAGACCAAAAGGCATCCTTCTATAGGCAAATACTCCAGATGGACATGTGAATACTGTTTTCTCTTGGTCTTGAGGATCTACTGCAATTTAGTTGTAACCTGAATAGCCATCCAAAAAGCAGTAGTATTCATGACCTGCTAGTCTCTCTAGCATCTGATCTATGAATGGTAAAGGAAAATGATCATTTCTGGTGGCTGTATTGAGCCTTCTGTAGTCAATACACATACGCCACCATGTAACTGTTCTTGTAGGAACAAGTTCATTCTTTTCATTATGAACCACTGTCATGCCTCCCTTCTTGAGGACAACATGGACAGGGCTCACCCAGGGACTATCAGAAATAGGATAAATAATCCCAGCCTCTAGTAACTTAGTGACCTCTTTCTGCACCACCTCCTTCATGGCTGGATTTAGCCGCCTTTGTGGTTGAACCACTGGCTTAGCATCATCCTTCAATAGGATCTTGTGCATGCATCTTGCTGGGCTAATGCCCTTAAGATCACTTATGCACCACCCAAGAACTGTCTTGTGTGTCCTTAGCACTTGAATTAGTGCTTTCTCTTCTTGTGGATTTAAAGCAGAGCTTATGATCACAGGAAAAGTGTTACCTTCTTCCAGAAATGCATATTTCAGGGTTGATGGTAATGGTTTGAGCTCAGGTTTAGGAGGTTTATCCTCTTCCTGAGGAATTTTCAGAGGTTCTTTTATTTCCTCTGATTCCTCCAGATCAGGCTGAACATCTTTAAAGATGTCCTTTAGCTCTGATTCGAGACTTTCAGTCATATTGATCTCTTCCACCAAAGAGTCAATAATATCAGTGCTCATGCAGTCATTTGATGTGTCTGGATGCTGCATAGATTTGATAGCATTTAACTTGAACTCATCCCCATTGACTCTCAGGGTCACTTCCCATTTTTGTACATCAATAAGAGTTCGTCCAGTTGCTAGGAAAAGTCTTCCTAGAATGAGAGTTGCACTCTTGTACTCCTCCATTTCCAGCACTACAAAGTCAGTGGGAAAGGCAAATGGCCCAACCTTGACAATCATGTCCTCAATTATGCCTAATGGATATTTAATGGAGCCATAAGCAAGTTGAAGACATATCCGGGTTGGTTTGACTTCTTCAGTCAAGCCAAGCTTTCTAATAGTGGATGCAGGTATTAGGTTGATACTTGCTCCAAGGTCACATAGAGCTGTCTTGGTACAAGCACCCTCTAATGTGCATGGTATCATAAAGCTTCCTGGATCTTGAAGCTTCTCCAGTAAGCTTTTCAGAATGATTGCACTGCATTCTTTAGTGAGAAACACCTTTTCAGTTTCTCTCCAATCCTTCTTATGACTTAAGATCTCTTTCATGAACTTAGCATAAGAGGGTATTTGCTCAAGTGCCTCTGCAAATGGGATCTTTATCTCAAGAGTCCTGAGATAGTCTGCAAAGTGGGCAAATTGTTTATCCTGCTCCGCTTGGTGGAGTTTTTGAGGATAAGGTATCTTGGCTTTATATTCTTCAACCTTAGTTGCTGCAGGTTTATTCCCTACAGAGGTGGTTGGAGAAGCCTTCTTAGAGGGGTTACTATCAGCACTTGCAGGTGTCTGATCCTTCATTGGCGTTTGAACGCCATGATTGGGTGCTGGATGGGCATTTAACGCTAGCTTCCCACCCTTTTCTGGCGTTTGAACGCCAGAATTATTCCTCTCTGGGCTCTTGCTGTCCTCAGAGGGATTTTGGGCGGTGGTTTGGTCATCCTCTGTCAGTTATTCCTTTCTTGGCTTTCTGCTACTTTGAGCTGATTTATTCAATGTCTTCCCGCTCCTTAATTGGATAGCTTGGCATTCTTCTGTTATCTGTTTAGATAGCTGCTGTCTTGTCTGATTCAATTGTGCTTCCATATTCTTGTTAGCATTTTTATTGTCTTGGAGCATCTCTTTAAATTCTGCTAATTGTTTTGTCATAAGGAGTAATTGTTGATTAAGCTCAATAATCTGTTCTTGAGGATTAGGGTCAGTTGTTACTGCCCTAGCTTCTTCCTTTATGGAGGACTCACTGCTAGAGTACAAGTATTGATTTCTTGGAACCGTATCTATAAGTTCTTGAGCCTTTTCAATCGTCTTTCTCATGTGTATAGATCTACCAGCTTAGTGGTCTAGAGACATTTGAGCTTTTTCTGTAAGCCCATAGTAGAAGATGTCTAACTGTACCCACTCTGAAAACATTTCAGAGGGGCATTTCCTTAGCATCCCTCTGTACCTCTCCCAGGCATTATAAAGGGATTTATGATCCTCTTGTTTAAAGCCTTGGATGTCCAGCCTTAGCTGTGTCATCCTTTTTGGAGGGTAAAATTGATTCAGAAATTTGTCTGATAACTGTCTCCATGTTTTTATGCTTGCTGTGGGTTGGTTATTTAACCACCTCTTAGTTTGATCTTTAACAGTAAATGGAAACAGTAATAATCTGTAGACATCCTGATCCACTTCTTTATCACGTACTGTGTCAGCAATTTGTAAAAACTGTGCCAGAAACTCAGTAGGTTCTTCCTGTGGAAGACCGGAATACTGGCAATTTTGCTGCACCATGATAATGAGCTGAGAATTTAGCTCAAAACTGCTTGCTTTGATGGGAGGTATACAGATGCTACTCCCATATGCAGCTGTAATGGGGTTAGCATATGACCCCAGAGTCCTTCTGGACTGTTCATTTCCACTTATGTCCATGATGGAGAAAAGGGAATTGAATAAATTATATAATTTTTTTTAATTTTTTTTAATTAAAAGTAACCGAAAAATAAAACAAAATAAATGGAAGAAAAAATAAAACTTTCGAAAATTAGAAGAAAATAAAAGCAAATTGAAAACTAAATTAATTAATTGATTAAAAAGATTTTGGAAATTAGCAATAAAAAAGATATGACTGAAAATTATTTTAAAAAGATATGATTGAGAAGATATGATTGCAATTTAAAAAAAAGATATGATTGAAAATTATTTTAAAAAGATATGATTGAAAAGATATGATTGCAATTTATAAAAAAAAGATATGATTGAAAAGATATGATTGAAGAAATTAAAGAGATTTGATTTTTTTTTTTTTGAAAAAGATTTGAAAAGATCAATTTTTGAAATTAGAATTTTGACTTGACTAAAAAAAAAGATATGATTTTGAAAATCTTTGACTAATTTAATGCAAAATTTCAAAAATTATGAGTAAAATAAGGAAAAGATATTTTTTTGATTTTTAAATTTTAATGAGGAAAGAGAAAAACAATAAAACGACACTAAACTTAGAAATTTTAGATCAAAACAAAGAGAACAAACAAGAAAACTTTGAATGTCAAGATGAACACCAAGAAAAAAATTTTGAAAAAATTTTAAGTAAATAAAAGCACAAAAACACACTAAACTTAAAATTTTTAGAAAATCAAACACAAATTTTCGAAAAATTAAAGGAAAACACAAAGAAGATACCAAACTTAGAATTTTTTTAAGATCAGGAAACAACTAAGAGTATGCAAATTCGAAAAATTAAAAGAAAGTAAAAGCATGCAATTGACACCAAACTTAAAATATGAAACTACACTCAAATAAAAGACTCTAAACCAACAAAAATAAAATATTCCAAATCTAAGCAACAAGATAAACCGTCAGTTGTCCAAACTCGAACAATCCCCGGCAACGGCGCCAAAAACTTGGTGCACGAAATTACAATCACACTTTTGCAATTCCGCACAACTAACCAGCAAGTGCACTGGGTCGTCCAAGTAATACCTTAGGTGAGTAAGGGTTGATTCCATGGAGATTGTCGGCTTGAAGCAAGCTATGGTTATCTTGTAACTCTTAGTCAGGATATCAATAATTCTTAGATTTGATTGTAAAAAGTAAAAGAACATGAATAAATACTTGTTATGCAGTAATGAAGAACAGGTTGAGGTTTTGGAGATGCTTTGTCTTCTGAATCTCTGCTTTCCTACTATCTTCTTCTTCATGCACGCAAGGCTCCTTCCATGGCAAGCTTTAGGTTGGGCATCACCGTTGTCAATGGCTACTTCCCATCCTCTCAGTGAAAATGTTCCAAATGCACTGTCACCGCACGGCTAATCAGCTGTTGGTTCTCGATCATGTTGGAATAGGATCCATTGATCCTTTTGCGTCTGTCACACGCCCAACACTTGCGAGTTTGAAGCTCGTCACGGTCATCCCTTCCCAGATTCTACTCGGAATACCACAGACAAGGTTTAGACTTTCCGGATCTCAGGAATCACCGCCAGTAATTCTAGCCTATACCACGAAGGTTCCAATCTTAGATTAGAGACCCAAGAGATACACATTCAAGCTTGATTGCATATAGAACGGAGGTGGTTGTCAGACACGCGTTCATAGGTGAGAATGATGATGATTGTCACGGATCATCACATTCATCAGGTTGAAGTGCGAATGAATATCTTATAATAGAAGCAAGCGTGATAGTAATTGCATTAATTCATGAAGAACAACAGAGCTCCTCACCCCAACAATGGGGTTTAGAGACTCATGCCGTAGAAGATACAATATGAAATGTGTAGAATGTCATGAGGTACAAGATGAATTACTAAAAGTAGTTTTTATAGTAAACTAGTGACCTAGGGTTACAGAAAATGAGTAAGCTAGGGTGTTTAGTGTAAAAATCCACTTCCGGGGCCCACTTGGTGTGTGTTTGGGCTGAGAATTGAAGCTTTCATGTGTAGAGACTTTTCTTGGAGTTAAACACCAGCTTTTGTGCCAGTTTGGGCGTTTAACTCCAGCTTTTATGCCAGTTCTGGCGTTAAACGCCAGAATTCTTAAGCTGACTTGGAACGCCAGTTTGGGCCATCAAATCTTGGGCAAAGTATGGACTATTATATATTGCTGGAAAGCCCGGAATGTCTACTTTCCAACGAAATTGAGAGCTTACCAATTGGGTATCTATAGCTCTAGAAAATCCACTTCGAGTGCAGGGAGGTCAGAATCCAACAGCATCTACAGTCCTTTTTTAGCCTCTGAATCAGATTTTTGCTTAGGTCCCTCAATTTCAGCCAGAAAATACCTGAAATCACAGAAAAGCATGCAAACTCATAGTAAATTTCAGAAAAGTTAATTTTAAATAAAAAATAATAAAAATATAATAAAAACTAACTAAAATATACTAAAAACATACTAAAAACAGTGCCAAAAAGCGTATAAATTATACGCTCATCAACAGCTTCAGCCCATAGAAATTTTGGAATCTCATTCTCACAAAGCATGGCCCTAGTCATTTCTTGAAGGCTTCTATTCCTTCTCTCAACCACCCCATTTTGTTGAGGAGTTCTAGGGCATGAAAAGTTATGAGCAATTCCAAAGTCATCACAGAATTTTTCAAAGTCTTAGTTTTCAAATTATCTTCCGTGATCACTTCTCAAATGGGTAATTTTTAAATATTTTTTATTTTAAATTTTTTTGCAAAGGGTTAAGAAAGCATGGAAAGCATCATTTTTATGAGCAAGAAAAAGTACCCAACCAAATCTAGAGTAATCATTTACCACTACTAGACCATAGTGTTTACCTCCTAAACTTTGAGTTCTTGTTGGACCAAAAAGATCAATGTGTAACATCTCTAATGGCCTTTTGGTTGAGATTCCATCTTTTGATTTAAAAGAGGATTTTACTTGTTTACCTAATTGGTAAGCGTCACAAGTAAGATCCTTATCAAATATGATATTTGAAATTCCTCTAACCAAATTTTTCTTGACTAGCTTAGAAATTTGGTACATGCTAGCATGACCCAAATTTCTATACCATAGCCATTTTTCAGATTCAAAAGAAGTGAAACATGTTACATTTTGTTCTTTCAAGTCCTCAAGAGTCAATCCATACACATTATTGCACCTTTTAGCCTCAAACAAAATATCCCCAGTTTTTTCACAAACAACTAAGCACATAAACTTTCTAAAAATAACTTCATATCCTAGATCACACAATTGACTTACACTAAGTAAATTATGTTTCAAACCATTTACAAGAAGAACATCATTTATACGAGATGAAAAGCTTTTACCAACTTTTCCAACGACCACTATCTTTCCTTTGCCATCACCATCGAAAGTGATAAATCCTCCATCATACTCATAAAGCTTTATAAAGAAGGTTGTCTTTCCGGTCATATGTCTAGAGCATCCGCTGTCCATGTACCACATGTTGTCCTTTCTCTTGGATACTAGGCATACCTACAAAACAAGCTCAAGTGACCTTAGGTATCCAAATTTTCTTGGATCCTTTTACGTTAAACCATCTCCTCTGTTCCAAACCATTATAGTCAAAAACAACTTTGCAAACTTTGTCACCAATCATTCTTTTACCAAAGAAGCATTGAATGGGAAAGTATCCATTTCGGTTACATAGTCTACAAAACCTTGGAGTTGTTGTTTTGTTAAAGCTTGCTGGATTTTGAAACCTTGTATCATTAGAAGATGAAGCAATATTTTCAAAATAAGGTTTCTCAACAGATTTAAAGAAGCCCAAGCCAGCTTTATCATAAAGAGGTTTTTGACTAGCCAAGATTTGATTTAGATTTTCAGAACTTTGAGTAAATTTGGCTAAGTCCTCTTTAAGCTTTTGACCTCTTTAAGCAACTCTTCATTTTCTTTAAAACAATTTACATATGCAACAACAGAATGATCACTTTCACAGCTCCTAAGTTGGGCTTTTAACTGCTTATTTTCTTCAACAAGATCAACGGCAGTTTCAGCCTCCCTTAACTTATCTTTGAAAAAACTGTTTTCTGCTTTAAGAATGGTGATTTGTTGTTCAAGATCTTGGTTATCAAGTAGGAAGCATCTAATTTTTTCAGAAAGGTGGTCTATCATAAGATGAAGAGCTTCAGTATCAGGGTTATTAGTGACTACCTGTTCAATGTGGTCTACCATAAGACATGGTTGAGACTTGGTTTCGGACTCTTCAACATCTTCAGAATCGTTTTCTAAGTCCTCCCAAGAAGCCATTAGACCTTTCTTCTTTCCCTTCTTTGGCTTCTTTTCTTTCTTCAACTTAGGGCAATCTGATTTGAAATGCCCAGTTTCCTTGCAGTTGTAACATATCACCTTGCTGAGATCTTTTCTTTGTTTCCTAGAGTTGCTTCCCTTGCTTCTCTCTTGAATTTCACCATTTTTCTGAATTTTTTGGCAAACAACAAAAATTCATTTTCAGAGGAGTTATTACTGGATTCATCATCCAGGGGGTTAGTAACAGATGTAAAAGCAATTCCTTTTTTCTTTGAATCTTTTTTCAAATAAGTGTTTTCAAAAGCAAGTAGGTTTCCTCTCAAGTCATCATATGTCATGGAATCTAGACCACTACTCTCAGATATGATTAAAGCTTTTGTTTTCCACTCTTTTGTAAGACATCTTAAAACTCTCCTCACAAGCACAGAATCAGGATACGTTATTCCCATAGCATCCAAGCCGACAATGATGATGTTGAATCTTTCAAACATTTCATCTATTGATTCTCCTTCCTTCATTGAGAACATTTCATATTCTCTGTTCAACATGTCTATCCTTGTTTTCTTTACTATGGTGGTTCCTTCATGAGTAATTTGAAGTTTGTCCCAGATTTCCTTTTCCGTTGTGCATCGTGATACCCGTCGGTACTCCTCAAAATTGATAGCACAATTGAGCAAGTTGATAGCCTTGGCATTGAGCTCCACCTTCTTTCTATCTTCTTCGGTCCAGCTGGCTTCTGGTTTGAGTGAGATCACTCCTTCAGCACTTGTAGTGGTTGGAAACTGAGGACCTTCCAAGATAATTTTCCAGAGTTGGTAATCACTGCTTGCACAAAGATCTTCATTCTCTCCTTCCAATAGGTGTAGTTCTTCCCATTGAAAAGAGGAGGCCTGTTGTTTGACTGTCCTTCTGTCAGATTGTAGGACACCAGAGTTGAGCCACTATTTTCTGTCGTCTGGATCTTTTCTCCAAGCTGTAAAGCTTGATCTCTTTGAGACCAAGCTCTGATACCAATTGATGGTTTTCAGTGGCTAAGAGAAGGGAGGGTTGAATCTTAGCCCCTTTTTCACTTAATAATACTTGCTAGTCTTTGAAACTACTTCTGGAGACTTTTTTTATTTTTGTCTCGTACCCAGCCACGAGACTTTTTCTTTTTATCTCGTCACCTGGCACGAGATAATTTTTGGTTTTATCTTCTGGGCAGTAGAAACAGAAATGGAGTAGAAGAGAGAGAGAATTACACCAAGATATATCCTGGTTCAGCTGCTAAGTGCAAGGCAGCCTACATCTAGTCTCCATCACAACAATGATGAATTTCACTATAATCATCCTTGATTACAAACATCAATTCTCCCTAGGAACTACCCTTCCTATCCGGGACAAGTCCAGAATCTAAACCCCAATCCTGAACTTGACTTGGTCACTGCCAAGCTTTCAAATGCCAAGTGCTAACCCAACTTGCAAGGAAATTCCCACAGAATCATGAAACACAATACAGATGTACAAAGGACCTCTAGGACATCTATGACTTTTTCTTTTAATTTTGTATACTCTACCTCTTTCTGCTCTATGACTTTTTCTTACAAACCTCACTGTTTGCCTTTTTACATGAGACTCAAGACAGACAAAATTAAACAGAAAAATTACAAAATAGAAAACATTGAAGGAGAAGAACTTCTGTTAACTTAGGTAGCTATGAGAACTCTGTGCCTTGCACTCTCACTCCTTACTTCAATCCCTGACTGTTCTCCCTTACTTATAGGGGGAAGCCTCCACGGTTGAAACTAAATAAACCAAGCCAAACTTCTTCTTCTTCATGCAAACCGGTTCGGCCAGAGAGAGAGGAGAGATAACCAAATGCAAAACTCAACATGCAATTACCTCTAGTCCTTCCTTGGTCACCAATCTTCATCAATCCGAGCCCTCCATCTTGCCTTGCTTCCCAAGACGGATTCCTAGCCCTTGATGAGTTATGATGATGATAGCTTCATCTGCTCCAACTTCTGCCTCCTGCATCACGTAGCCACTGTAGCTACCTCCTGTGGTGGTTGAGCAAAATCAGAGACAAGCCATCCCTCCAAGGATCTTCCTCTACTGACCGAAATCTTCTTCATTCATTTTTGGTATGGAGAAGCTGAGCTTACTTCACCAAATCTTACCTTTCTTGGTTGAAGATCTCAGCCACAACATACTTTTTGTTTTCTTTTTCTTGCCATCATTACAATGGTCTTGTTGCTTGCATCTTCATCTCTTCGGTGGCTAACTTTAGCTTCCATGCTTTCTCAGTTGATATGACCGAAGTAGGAGAAGAGAGATGAGAGTGAAGAAAGAGAAAAGCAAAGCTATGAGTGTTATCTCAAATAAATTAATTAGGTTCAACTCTCCATGCTTTGTGTAGTAGCGTGTAAGCTACACTAAATGTCATCAAATCACTTTGACATTTTCTCTTTCATGTTTCCAAGGTAATTAACTCAAGCAAAGAAATTTTGAAATCCACCACATGATGAAAATAGGATCCGTTGGAAGCATGAAGCAAAACATTTGCTTTTTCTCTCAATTGGTTACGGATCAAGCATTAGGTAACCAACCAAACTTTGAGTTGGGCTAATAATAGTGTTAATAGAATCTGGCCCAACTAAACAATTCAGCCAACATTCATATCATAAATTGCATAAGGCTGAATTTTGATTTCATACTAGGCTTCGGATCTTTTCTTTTCTATTCGGCCCAAGAAACATAACTACAATTTCAGCCACCATGATCTTAACAATATAATATCAAGGTTGAGTATTTGAATTCATGTTGGGCTAGCCAATATTTTTCGGCCCAACAGAAACCTGCACCAACAAAATTATTAAATTAGCAATTGTAATTATGGAGATCTTAATTAATAATTTTGCAATAATGTTTGATCATCATCAATTTAAATTAGAGTTTTCCAAACTCATCAAGGGTAAAATATATTTTTTTTATTTTTGAAATTTATTAAAAATTTTTAAAATATTTTTAAATTTTATTTTGTTTTAATTTTGTCTTTAAAATTTTTTATTTGTATCAAATATACTACTGATAGCTAAATTTTTTATTTATCAACTATACAGTAATAATACATGATAATTATGTTTGATTTGCTTGTATTAAAAATTGTTCTTGTGAAGTTGTTGCTAAATTATTTCTAAATCTTTTGAAAAATTAGTGGTCATTGGTATATTTGATACAATTCAAAAATTTTTGAAACAAAATTAAAACAAAATAAAACTTAAGAGTATTTTTGAAAATTTTAACTTTAAGGACAAAAAAAAAATATAATTTACCCGATTATTTAAAAAGAGCACAAGGTGTTAGTTCCTTGCTAGACCACTTAATCAGTTCAATTGATTCATAATCATAATCAAAAGTTATTAATTATATCAAGTGAAATTATTATATATGCATGTGAAAGTAAACCTCAATTTTTTTTTCCAAAGTTTTGAATGTATATGGATACAAGTTATTATTAGTGATTATCTTGATACTAATATCTTTTTTTTTTTTTTTTCGTTTTTGTCAGCTTTACTCTGGAAAATATTCTCATGCTTTTTGTAAGATGAAAATATAATCTGGAATTGTTCAATAGTTCGTTGTTGCATCCTTTGTCTTAAGATATCTTCAAACTCTACTAATAAGTTCAAGTAGATGTATATCTACGAATAAACTGTGACATTTCCATATTATAAGTTTAGTTTTCATAATTGTTGTAACAACAATGCTTCATGGTATGAATTTAATAAATATGCAACAAACCGTAATGATTTTCTTTCTCGTAGTACATTTTGCACTACCAATGTGTAAATTTGCTCTCATAAACACGCGTTGTAAAGAGTTTATGTGTCGCATGCATTATCATTAGACGTATTAATGAACTGATTATTTTTAAATTTCTTAATAAATTAGAATAAAATTGATTTTTTTATAATAATAACAATAAATCCAGTTTCTTTTTAGGAATTTAATTGTAATTTTAAATTTGTAGGAATTTAAATGGCCGCAAAACAAGAAGTCAGGGATATATTTGTCTTTTTATAAAAAAAATTTAAAGATATTCGATTTAAATTGTGTAATTCGATCAGATCAAATTGGGTCTAATAATTATAATGCCAACAATTGAGTTTATTATTATTACTATAATAAATTAATTTTATTCTAGTTTATTAAAAAATAAATTATTAACCAATTTAATAAAGATATCTAATAATAATATAACACATATAAATATCTTTAAAAAAAATATTTTTAATGTCTTTATTAAAGTGCTCACCCATTCTAACACCTTAATATATATCATCTTAAACTTAATAGCAATGCTATATTGAATTATAGACTTACTATTTCTTTCTATAATTTTATGCTATTTAAAAATTTAGTTTGGATTCATATTAGGTAGATCTAAGAAAAAAAAAAAAACTACGATTATGTGTTTGGAGAAACTTGGGCCTTTGGGTTAATAATTTTGATTGGAGGGAGTGGGCTCCAAAGAGTACTTTTCCTTTTTCATGACTCCAATCTTGATGGTGTTTTTCCTCAAGAATACTTTTCTAAGTCTTAGTAAAGATTATAATTCAATTGGCAAAAATATTTTCGATTTAGAAATCAAAGAGGCCATTTTTAATTTAGGGAGGTATAAAGCCCCAGGTAGAGATGGACCTCAAGCTATTTTCTTATAGAGCCCGTGAAAAAAAGTAGTGGCCAATTTACGGGTTTCGTTATGCATCAAATTTTTTTAGCCCTTAAAAAGATTGAAGAAATTAATAAAACTCTCATCACTCTCATCTCAATGACTGATTCGATTGTTAGGCTTAAGCAAATGCACCCCCATAAACCTTTGCAATGTCTCTTGTAAGATGGTTACCAAAATTCTTGCTGACAGTCTAAGGAAGCTCATGGAAAAGATCATCGGTCCTACTCAGTATATCTTTATTCCTAAGAAATACAGCATAGATAATATTATTATTATCCTGAAAGTTATTTATTTTTTGAAGAATTAAAAAGATCCTAAGGAATGGATAGTTATCAAAATTGACCTTGAAAAAGTTTTTTTTTAAGTAAAAATAGAGCTTTGTCAAGGATAAATTTTGACATTAGTTTTCTTCCCATATTATCAACCTTACCATTTCATGCAACTCTAGAGCCAAGACGAGATTTATGGAATGGAGAAGAGTTTAAAAAATTTATTCTTACTAGAAGTATTCGTCAAAAAATTTTCATCTCTCTTTATATTTTTGTTCTTTATATTAAATATTATTCTTAATTTATCAATGCGGCTATTGAGTATGAGTTTTAGAAGTCTATCTGCTTCAAAAAAGATACACTAAAAATTTCTCATTTTTATTTTGTAGATTACCTCATTCTTTTTGTTGAAGCTAATTTGAAACAAACTAATGTTACCAATAAATTTTTTGACGTTTTCTGTGAAAGTTCTAATAAAAAAATCATAAAAAAATTAGAATTTTCTCCTCTTAGAATGTGGTGAATAATATAAGATCCAAGAAGAGTGAAGCTTTACATTTTTCCAGAAATTAACTATACAATTGTCGTCCTAATCATAATAACATATGTTACACAGGAGTCCTATACGCAGAGACTAGAGGCTGTAACTCAACAATCTCAGCAAAGTGGGGAGAACGCCAATGGCTCTGCTGCTTCAGTTGTCGACCTTGATGCGATTTGGCGTGAGACTGCCTCAGCACCATATAAGAATTGGATATACGGGCTGGGGTCTTTCTTCGCTAGTAGCCTTCTGATGAGCGGATAATTTATACGCTTTTTGGCATTGTTTTTAGTATGTTTTTAGTATATTTTAGTTAGTTTTTATTATATTTTTATTAGTTTTTATTTAAAATTCAATTTTCTGGACTTTCCTATGAGTTTGTGTGTTTTTCTGTGATTTCAGGTATTTTCTGGCTGAAATTGAGGGACCTGAGCAAAAATTTGATTCAGAGGCTGAAAAAGGACTACAGATGCTGTTGGATTCTGACCTCCCTACACTCAAAGTGGATTTTCTGGAGCTACAGAAGCCCAATTAGCGTGCTCTCAAATGCGTTGGAAAGTAGACATCCTAGGCTTTCCATCAATATATAATAGTCCATACTTTGCCCGAGATTTGATGGCCCAAACAGGTGTTCTAAGTCAGCTCAAGAATTCTGGCGTTTAACGCCAGAACTGGCATAAAAACTGGAGTTAAACGCCCAAACTGGCACAAAAGTTGGCGTTTAACTCCAAGAAAAGTCTCTACACATGAAAGCTTCAATGCTCAGCCCAAGCACACACCAAGTGGGCCCGAAGGTGGATTTTTACACTAAACACCCTAGCTTACTCATTTTTTGTAACCCTAGGTCACTAGTTTACTATAAAAACTACTTTTAGTGATTCATTTTGTACCTCATGACACTTTGCACGTTTCATATTGTATCTTCTACGGCATGAGTCTCTAAACCCTATTGTTGGGGGGTGAGGAGCTCTGCTGTTCTTCATGAATTATGTAACAACCCTAGTTTTTGAAAATCAAATAATTAGTTATTTGTGATTTATTTTATTTGTTGATAATTTTATTTTAAGAAAATTATTTTGCTAAAGGCTTAATAGTATATAGTTAATAAAGGAAAGTACGTTGGTAACGCCTTACTTTCGGTACGATCATGACGTTCTGGAAGTTGGGTCGTTACAATGACTTGTTTTGATAACAAGAGTTTGAGTTTTATATGCATGACTGTCTGATGATTGACGCTATTAGTCTACCATTGCATGCCTCATGGTATTAGGTCTGGCCAACTTAATACTAATGATTTATGTATATGGGAACACTAATGGGTTATCATAAACGAAATAGAAGAATAGGTAATACGATTCACGGGGTTTGGGAGCGTTAGAGGTTATGAAGTTAGCTTCGATTCGACGTATAATCTTTATTCGTGCCACATGAACTCGTGCCATCTTTTTCTTCGTTGCTTTTATTGGAATTCTCTAGTTTGAATTTCCTTCTTAGAATGTGATTTGATTGTTCCCAACCATACTTTGTCATTCTTGTATACCTTTGCTTGCCTATGAATCTGATTGCTTACATAATTCTTTGAATATTCATCCTTGACAATGCCTATACTTTTGTCCATGTATTCTGCTTTCTTTAATTTCAGTTTGAACTTATTTTATTCTAGCAATTTTCGAGGGCGAAAATTTTTTCTAAGGTGGGTAGAATGTAACAACCCTAGTTTTTGAAAATCAAATAATTAGTTATTTGTGATTTATTTTATTTGTTGATAATTTTATTTTAAGAAAATTATTTTGCTAAAGGCTTAATAGTATATAGTTAATAAAGGAAAGTAGGTCAGTAACGCCTTACTTTTGGTACGATCATGACGTATTGGAAGTTGGGTCGTTACAAATTAATGCAATTACTACTGTTTTCCATTCTATCACGCTTGCTTCTATTCTAAGATATTCATTCGCACTTCAACCTGATGAATGTGATGATCCGTGACAATCATCATCATTCTCACCTATGAACGCGTGCCTAACAACCACCTCCGTTTTACATGCAATCAAGCTTGAATGTGTATCTCTTGGGTTTCTAATATAAGATTGGAACCTTCGTGGTATAGGCTAGAATTATTGGCAGCCATTCCTGAGATCTGAAACGTCTAAACCTTGTCTGTGGTATTCTGAGTAGGATCTAGGAAGGGATGACTGTGATGAGCTTCAAACTCGCGATTGTTGGGCGTGTGACAGACGCAAAAGGATCAATGGATCCTATTCCGACATGATCGAGAATCGACAGATGATTAGCCGTGCGGTGACAGCGCATTTGGAACATTTTCACTGAGAGGACGGGAAGTAGCCATTGACAATGGTGATGCCCAACATAAAGCTTGCCATGGAAGGAGCCTTGCGTGCATGAAGAAGAAGATAGTAGGAAAGCAGAAATTCAGAAGACAAAGCATCTCCAAAGCCTCAACCTGTTCTTCCTTACTGCATAACAAGTATTTATTTCATGTTCTTTTACTTTTTACAATTAAATTTGAGAATTATTGATATCCTGACTAAGAGTTACAAGATAACCATAGTTTGCTTCAAGCCGACAATCTCCGTGGGATCGACCCTTACTCACGTAAGGTATTACTTAGACGACCCAGTGCACTTGCTGGTTAGTTGTGCGGAGTTGCAAAAGTGTAATTGTAATTTCGTACACCAAGTTTTTGGCGCCGTTGCCGGGGATTGTTCGAGTTTGGACAACTGACGGTTATTCTTGTTGCTTAGATTAGGAATATTTTATTTTTGTTGGTTTAGAGTCTTTTATTTGAGTTTAGTTTTATATTTTAAGTTTGGTGTCAATTGCATGATTTTATTTTCTTTTAATTTTTCGAAATTGCATGTCCTTAGTTCTTTCTTGATCTTTAAAATTCTAAGTTTGGTGTCGTCTTTGTGTTTTTCCTTTAAATTTTCGAAAATTTTTGTTTGATTCTCTAAAAATTTTATGTTTGGTGTGTTTTTATGCTTTTATTTACTTAAAAATTTTTCAAAAATTTGTTCTTGGTGTTCATCTTGATCTTCAAAGTGTTCTTGGTGTTCATCTTGACATTCAAAGTTTTCTTGTTTGTTCTCTGTGTTTTAATCTAAAATTTCTATGTTTAGTGTCATTTTGTTATTTTTCTCTTTCCGCATTAAAATTCAAAAATAAAAAAAATATCCTTTCCTTATTTTACTCATAAATTTCGAAATTTTGCATTAATTTAGTCAAAGATTTTCAAAATCATATCTTTTTTTTAGTCAAGTCAATATTCTAATTTCAAAAATTGATCTTTTCAAACTTTTTCAAAAATCAAATCTTTTTAATTTCTTCAATCATATCTTTTCAATCATATCTTTTTTTTATTATTTGCAATCATATCTTCTCAATCATATCTTTTTCAAAATAATTTTCAATCATATCTTTTTAATTGCTAATTTTAAAATCTTTTTAATTAATTAATTAATTTAGTTTTCAATTTGCTTTTATTTATTTTCTTTTTGTTTTCAAAATTTTATTTTATTTTCCACTTATTTTACTTATTATTTTCGGTCACTTTTAAATAAAAAAAATATAATTCATATCAATTTCCTTTTCTCCATCATGGACATAAGTGGAAGTGAACAGTCCAGAAGGACTCTGGGGTCATATGCTAACCCCATTACAGCTGCATATGGGAGTAGCATCTGTATACCTCCCATCAAAGCAAGCAGCTTTGAGCTAAATCCTAAGCTCATTATCATGGTGCAGCAAAATTGCCAGTATTCCGGTCTTCCACAAGAAGAACCTACTGAGTTTCTGGCACAGTTCTTACAAATTGCTGACGCAGTACGTGATAAAGAAGTGGATCAGGATGTCTACAGATTATTACTGTTTCCATTTGCTGTAAAAGATCAAGCTAAGAGGTGGTTAAATAACCAACCCACAGCAAGCATAAAAACATGGAGACAGTTATCAGACAAATTTTTGAATCAATTTTACCCTCCAAAAAGGATGACACAGCTAAGACTGGACATCCAAGGCTTTAAACAAGAGGATCATGAATCCCTTTATAATGCCTGGGAGAGGTACAGAGGGATGCTAAGAAAATGCCCATCTGAATATTTTCAGAGTGGGTACAGTTAGACATCTTCTACTATGGGCTTACAGAAAAAGCTCAGATGTCCCTAGACCACTCAGCTGGTGGATCTATACACATGAGAAAAACAATTAAAGAAGCTCAAGAGCTCATAGATACAGTTGATAGAAATTAACATCTGTACTCAAATAGTGAGTCCTCCATAAAAGAAGAGGCTATGGCAGTAACTACTGATCCTAATCCTCAAGAACAGATTGTTGAACTTAATCAGCAATTACTCCTTATGACAAAACAATTAGCAGAATTCAAAGAGATACTCCAAGACACTAAAAATGCTAACAAGAATATAGAAGCACAATTGAATCAGACAAGACAGCAGCTATCTAAATAGATAACAGAAGAATGCCAAGCTGTCCAACTAAGGAGCAGGAAGACATTGAATAACTCAGCTCAAAATAGCAAAAAGTCAAGAAAGGAACAAATGACAGAGGATGACCAAACCACTACCCAAGATCCCTCTGAGGACATCAAGAGCCCAGAGAGGAATAACTCTGGCGTTCAAACGCCAGAAAAGGGTGGGAAGCTGGCGTTAAACGCCCATCTAGCACCCAACCCTGGCGTTCAAACGCCTATGAGAAATCAGACACCTGCAAGTGCTGATAGTAACCCCTCTAAGAAGGCTTCTCCAACCACTTCTGTAGGAAATAAACCTGCAGCAACTAAGGTTGAAGAATATAAAGCCAAGATGCCTTATCCTCAGAAACTCCGCCAAGCGGAACAGGATAAACAATTTGCCCGCTTTGCAGACTATCTCAGGACTCTTGAAATAAAGATCCTGTTTGCAGAGGCACTTGAGCAAATACCCTCTTATGCTAAGTTCATGAAAGAGATCTTAAGTCATAAGAAGGATTTGAGAGAAACTGAAAGAGTGTTTCTCACTGAAGAATGCAGTGCAGTCATTCTAAAAAGCTTACCAGAGAAGTTTCAAGATCCAGGAAGCTTTATGATACCATGCACATTAGAGGGTGCTTGCACCAAGACAGCTCTATGTGACCTTGGAGCAAGTATCAACCTAATACCTGCATCCACTATTAGAAAGCTTGGGTTGACTGAAGAAGTCAAACCAACCCAGATATGTCTTCAACTTGCTGATGGCTCCATTAAATATCCATCAGGCATCATTGAGGACATAATTGTCAAGGTTGGGCCATTTGCCTTTTCCACTGACTTTGTAGTGCTGGAAATGGAGGAGCACAAGAGTGCAACTCTCATTCTAGGAAGACCTTTCCTAGCAACTGGACGAACTCTTATTGATGTACAAAAGGGGAAGTGACCCTGAGAGTCAATGAGAATGAGTTCAAGTTAAATGCTGTCAAAGCTATGCAGCATCCAAACACATCAGATGACTGCATGAGCACTGATATTATTGACTCTTTGGTGGAAGAGATCAATATGACTGAGAGTCTTGAATCAGAGCTAGAGGACATCTTTAAAGATGTTTAGCCTGATTTGGAGGAACCAGAGGAAATAAAAGAACCTCTAAAAATCCCTCAGGAAGAGGAGAAACCTCCTAAACCAGAGCTCAAACCACTACCACCATCCCTGAAATATGTATTTCTGGGAGAGGGTGACACTTTTCCAATGAACATAAGCTCTGCTTTAAATCCACAGGAAGAGAAAGCACTAATTCAAGTGCTAAGGACACACAAGACAGCTCTTGGGTGATCCATAAGTGATCTTAAGGGCATTAGCCCAGCAAGATGCATGCACAAGATCCTATTGGAGGATGATGCTAAGCCAGTGGTTCAACCACAGAGGTGGCTAAATCCAGCCATGAAGGAAGTGGTGCAGAAAGAGGTCACTAAGTTACTAGAAGTTGGGATTATTTATCCTATTTCTGATAGCCCCTGGGTGAGCCCTGTCCAAGTTGTCCCCAAGAAGGGAGGCATGACAATGGTTCATAATGAAAAGAATGAACTGGTTCCCACAAGAACAGTTATAGGGTGGCGTATGTGTATTGACTACAGAAGGCTCAATACAGCCACCAGAAAGGATCATTTTCCTTTACCATTCATAGACCAGATGCTAGAGAGACTAGCAGGCCATGAGTACTACTGCTTTTTGAATGGCTATTCAGGCTACAACCAAATTGCAGTGGATCCTCAAGACCAAGAGAAAACAGCATTCACATGTCCATCTGGAGTATTTGCTTACAGAAGAATGTCTTTTGGTCTGTGCAATGCACCTGCAACCTTTCAGAGGTGCATGCTCTCTATCTTCTCTGATATGGTAGAGAAGTTCCTGGAAGTCTTCATGGATGACTTCTCAGTATTTTGAGACTCATTCAGCTCCTGTCTTGATCATCTAGCACTTGTCCTGAAAAGGTGCCAAGAGACTAACCTGGTCTTAAACTGGGAAAAAGGTCACTTTATGGTGACTGAAGGAATTGTCCTTGGGCACAAAATTTCAAGCAAGAGAATAGAGGTGGATCAAGCCAAGGTAGAGGTAATTGAGAAATTACCACCACCTGCCAATGGTAAGGCAATCAGAAGCTTTCTGGGGCATGCAGGATTCTATCGGACGTTTATAAAGGATTTTTCAAAAATTGCAAAACCTCTAAACAACCTGCTAGCTGCTGACACGCCATTTGTGTTTGACACAGAGTGTCTGCAGGCGTTTGAGACCCTGAAAGCCAAGCTGGTCACAGCACCAGTCATCTCTGTACCTGACTGGACATTACCATTCGAATTAATGTGTGATGCCAGTGACCATGCCATTGGTGCAGTGTTGGGACAAAGGCATAACAAGCTTCTGCACGTCATTTACTATGCCAGTCGTGTTCTAAATGACGCACAGAAGAATTACACAACCATAGAAAAGGAGTTACTTGCAGTAGTTTATGCCATTGATAAGTTTAGATCCTATTTAGTAGGTTCAAAAGTGATCGTGTATACTGACCATGCTGCTCTTAAATATCTACTCACAAAGCAGGATTCAAAACCCAGGCTCATAAGATGGGTGTTGCTTCTGCAAGAGTTTGATATAGAAATAAGAGACAGAAAAGGGACAGAAAACCAGGTAGCTGATCACCTGTCCCGGATAGAACCAGTAGCAGGGGCGTCCCTCCCTCCTACTGAGATTTCTGAGACCTTTCCGGATGAGCAACTTTTTGCCATTCAGGAAGAACCATGGTTTGCAGATATTACAAATTATAAAGCTGTGAGGTTCATACCACAGGAGTACAGCAGGTTGCAAAAGAAAAAACTAATTTCTGATGCAAAGTACTACTTATGGGATGAACCATATCTCTTTAAGAGATGCGCAGACAGAATGATCCGCAGATGCATCCCTAGAGAGGAGGCACAGAAGATCTTGTGGCATTGCCATGGATCACAGTATGGAGGACATTTCGGAAGTGAGCGCACAGCCACTAAAGTCCTCCAATGTGGCTTCTATTGGCCTACTCTCTATAGAGATGCCCGAGAGTTTGTGCGTAACTGTGACAGTTGCCAAAGAGCTGGTAACTTGCCTCATGGTTATGCCATGCCTCAACAAAGGATCTTAGAGATTGAGTTGTTTGATGTATGGGGTATTGACTTCATGGATCCTTTCCCACCATCATACTCAAACACTTACATTCTGGTGGCAGTGGACTACGTATCTAAATGGGTGGAGGCAATTGCCACACCCACTAATGATACCAAGACTGTGCTGAAGTTCCTCCAGAAACATATTTTCAGCAGATTTGGTGTTCCCAGAGTACTAATCAGTGATGGGGACACCCATTTCTGCAATAAACAGCTTTACTCTGCTATGGTTCGATATGGAATTAGCCACAAAGTAGCAACTCTGTATCATCCACAGACAAATGGGCAGGCTAAAGTCTCTAATAGAGAACTAAAGAGAATCCTGGAACGGACTGTAATTGCCCGTAGAAAGGATTGGGCAAAGAGCTTGGATGATGCTCTATGGGCATACAGAACAGCATTCAAGACTCCTATAAGAACCTCTCCATACCAGCTTGTGTATGGCAAGGCCTGTCATCTGCTCGTGGAACTGGAACATAAAGCCTACTGGGCAACCAGATTCCTAAACCTGGATGCTAAGTTAGATGGTGAGAAAAGATTGCTCCAGTTAAATGAGCTAGAGGAGTTCAGACTCAGTGCTTTTGAAAATGCAAAAATTTATAAAGAAAAATAAAAAAAGTGGCATGACAAGAAATTGTCATCCAGAGTCTTTGAGCCAGTACAAAAAGTTCTGCTGTTCAATTCTAGGCTCCGATTATTCCCCGAAAAATTAAAATCCCGGTGGAGGGGACCATATGTGATTATAGGAGTGTCACCATATGGATATGTTGAGCTTCAAGATATTGATTCTGACAAAAAGTTCATTGTTAATGGACAGAGAATCAAACATTATCTTGAAAGTAATTTTGAGCAAGAATGCTCAAAACTGAGGCTTGAATGAAGCTCAGTAAAGGTCCAGCTAAAGACAATAAAGAAGCGCTTGCTGGGAGGCAACCCAGCCATTAGCAAGTTATTTGTTTTAATTAATACTTGTAGAAGTTTGATATACATTTTTCTTCAAAGGTTGATCATCAAAATTTAAGGAATTCACAGAGTTACAGAAGGATTCAGTGCAAAAAGCAGAAAAAAGGAGCTTGCTGGCAAAAAAACGCCAGTAAAGGGCATTTTGGGCGTTAAACGCCAGAATGGGTACCATTCTGGGCATTTAACGCCAGTAAAGGTACCATTCTGGGCGTTTAACGCCAGAATTGCAGCATCCTGGGCGTTCAGAAAAATGCCCAGTGATAAAGGGGTTTCTGGCGTTTAACGCCAGCCAGGGTACCTGGCTGGGCGTTAAACGCCAGAATGGATACCATTATGGGCGTTTAACGCCAGAAAGGCAGAGGGAGGAGATTTTGTTTCCAACTTCAAATTTTTTCAAATTTTCATGTTTTGATTCATACTTTTCTGCATAAACATGTTTCAAACTTTCCTCATTCACCCTCAATTTTCAAAAATTCAAACATTTTCTAAATCTCTTTTCAATTTTCTTTCAAATCCTTCCCAAATCTTCTTCAAAAACTCAATTATCTTCTTAATTTCTTTCCAAATCTTTTTCAACTCATCATATCATCTCTTAATTCTTAGATGCATAACCAAAATTTTCAGATTTAACATCTTTATATCTTATTCAATTACAAATCTCATCTTTTTCATATCATGATTTTATTTTCTTCCATCAATCATATCTCTATGTCATATCTCTTTTAAATTTTTCAAAATCCCTCCCCTCCTCCTATAAATATATATTCGGCCATCCCCTACTCTCCACCATTCGAATTTGCCTCTTCTCCTCTCTCTCCCCTTTCCTTTCTTTTGCTTGAGGGCAAGCAAACCTCTAAGTTTGGTGTATTTTTCCGTGATCACTGAGCTAAGACTCATCAAGATCATGGCACCTAAGGGAAAACAAACCAAATCAAGAGGCAAGAAAGAGAATACTCCAAAGAGTCTTTGGAATCAAGAAAGGTTCCTAACCAAAGAACATGCAGACCATTACCACAAAATAATGGGTCTGAGGTCAGTGATCCCAGAAGTTAAATTTAATCTGAAAGAAGATGAATATCCGGAGATCCAAGAGCAAATTCAAAATAGAGGATGGGAAATTCTAGCCAATCCTGAGACAAAAGTTGGAAGAAACATGGTTCAGGAATTCTACTTAAATCTGTGGCTGACAGATAAGCAGAGAATAACTGGAATCACGTTTCACACCTACCGAACCATGGTCAGAGGGAGGCTTATTTACTTCCATCTGGACAAAATAAGAGAGGTCTTCAAATTGTCTCAACTACAAAATGATCCAGAATCCTTTAATAGGAGAATGGTGAGAGTAGATAAGGGGTTGGATCAAGTTCTAGAGGACATATGCCTCCCTGGAACTAAGTGGATAACCAATTCAAAAGGTGTCCCAAACCAACTCAAGAGGGGAGATCTCAAACCAGTTGTAAGAGGCTGGCTGGACTTCATTGGGCATTCTATATTGCCCATTAGCAACCACTCTGAGGTCACTGTAAAAAGAGCAGTGATGATCCATTGTATTATGCTTGGAAAAGAAGTGGAGATTCATCACCTGATTTCTTGTGAGATTTACACAATTGCAAACAAGAACTCCACTGAAGCCAAACTGGCCTACCCAAGCTTAATTTCTCTGCTATGTAAAGATGCTGGGGTAAGGATGGGAGTAGATGAATTCATTCCAATCGAACACCCAATCACCAAGAAGTCAATGGAAGGACAAGTTCAAGACAACTCCATAAAAAGGAGGGCGCAGGAGTTCCTCCTAGAAATTTCTGAAATTGACTACTGGACCCACCTAGAAGCATCTGTTACCAAGCTGCAAGAAGCTATGGAACAACTTAAGGAAGAACAGCAGAATCAAAACTGCATGCTCTGCAAACTGCTGAAGGAACAGGAGAAGCAGGGGCGTGAGCTAAAGGAGCTGAAGCGCTAGAAGCTCTCCCTGAAGGACCAAGCACCCCACAGATTGAGGGAGCATCCACTTCTCAAAATCAAGGTTGTTGAGTCCTAACTCCGTGATAACCTTTATTATTAAGAGTCTATTTTAAGAGTCATTTATTTTTCTGTTTTTTTTTTGTTTTGTCTTCTATTATTATTGGTTTGCTCTTATATTTATTTTTGAGTCTTATTGTCATTCCATGATTAATAAAATTTAAAGTTTATATCTTAAAGCTATGAATGTCCCATGAATCCATCACCTTTCTTAAATAAAAAGTGTTTTTAATTGAAAAAGAAAAAGAAGTACATGAATTTCAAATTTTAAAATAGTTTAATTATTTTGATGTGGTGGCAATACTCTTGTTTTCTGAATGAATGCTTGAACAGTGCATATGTTTGAATTTTTTGTTTATGAATGTTAAAATTGTTGGCTCTTGAAAGAATGATGAAAAAGGAGAAATGTTATTTGATAATCTGAAAAATCATAAAATTGATTCTTGAAGCAAGAAAAAGCAGTGAAAGGCTTGTAGAAAAAAATATATATGCGAAAAAAAAAAGAAAAAGCAAGCAGAAAAAGCCAATAGCCCTTTAAACCAAAAGGCAAGGGTAAAATAAAAAGGATCCAAGGCTTTGAGCATCAGTGGATAGGAGGGCCCACAGGAATAAAATCCTGGCCTAAGTGGCTAAACCAAGCTATCCCTAACCATGTGCTTGTGGCGTGAAGGTGTCAAGTGAAAACTTGAGACTGAGCGGTTAAAGTCGTGGTCCAAAGCAAAAAAAAAAAAGAAGAGTGTGCTTAAGAGCTCTGGACACCTTTAATTGGGGACTCTAGCAAAGCTGAGTCACAATCTGAAAAGGTTCACCCAGTTATGTGTCTGTGGCATTTATGTATCCGGTGGTAATACTGGAAAATAAAATGCTTAGGGTCACGACCAAGACTCATAAAGTAGCTGTGTTCAAGAATCAACATATTTAACTAGGAGAATCAATAACACTATCTGGATTCTGAGTTCCTATAGAAGCCAATCATTCTAAACTTCAAAGGATAAAGTGAGATGCCAAAACTGTTCAGAGGCAAAAAGCTAAAAGCCCCGCTCATCTAATTAATACTGATCTTCATAGATGTTTTTGGATTTCATTGTATATTCTCTTTTTTTTATCCTATTTGATTTTCAGTTGCTTGGGGACAAGCAACAATTTAAGTTTGGTGTTGTGATGAGCGGATAATTTATACGCTTTTTGGCATTGTTTTTAGTATGTTTTTAGTATATTTTAGTTTATTTTTATTATATTTTTATTAGTTTTTATTTGAAATTCACTTTTTTGGACTTTACTATGTGTTTGTGTGTTTTTTCTGTGATTTCAGGTATTTTCTTGCTGAAATTGAGGGACCTGAGCAAAAATCTGATTCAGAGGCTGAAAAAGGACTGCAGATGCTGTTGGATTCTGACCTCCCTGCACTCAAAGTGGATTTTCTGGAGCTACAGAAGCCCAATTAGCGCGCTCTCAAATGCCTTGGAAAGTAGACATCCTAGGCTTTCCATCAATATATAATAGTCCATACTTTGCCCGAGATTTGATGGCCCAAACAGGCGTTCCAAGTCAGCTCAAGAATTCAGGCGTTTAACGCCAGAACTGGCATAAAAACTGGAGTTAAACGCCCAAACTGGCACAAAAGCTGGCGTTTAACTCCAAGAAAAGTCTCTACACATGAAAGCTTCAATGTTCAGCCCAAGCACACACCAAGTGGGCCCCAGAGGTGGATTTTTACACTAAACACCCTAGCTTACTCATTTTCTGTAACCCTAGGTCACTAGTTTACTATAAAAATTACTTTTAGTGATTCATTTTGTACCTCATGACACTTTGCACGTTTCATATTATATCTTCTACAGCAAGAGTCTCTAAACCCCATTGCTGGGGGTGAGGAGCTCTGCTGTTCTTCATGAATTAATGCAATTACTACTGTTTTTCATTCTATCACGCTTGCTTCTATTCTAAGATATTCATTCGCACTTCAACCTGATGAATGTGATGATCCATGACAATCATCATCATTCTCACCTATGAACGCGTGCCTAAAAACCACCTCCGTTCTACATGCAATCAAGCTTGAATGTGTATCTCTTGGGTTTCTAATCTAAGATTGGAACCTTCGTGGTATAGGCTAGAATTATTGGCAGCCATTCCTGAGATCTGGAACGTCTAAACCTTGTCTGTGGTATTTTGAGTAGGATCTGGAAAGGGATGACTGTGACGAGCTTCAAACTCACGATTGTTGGGCGTGTGACAAACGCAAAATGATCAATGGATCATATTACGACATGATCGAGAACCGACAGATGATTAGCCGTGCGGTGACAGCGCATTTGGAATGTTTTCACTAAGAGGACGGAAAGTAGCCATTGACAACGGTGATGCCCAATATAAAGCTTGCCATGGAAGGAGCCTTGCGTGCATGAAGAAGAAGATAGTAGGAAAGCAGAGATTCAGAAGACAAAGCATCTCCAATGCCTCAACCTGTTCTTCCTTACTGCATAACAAGTATTTATTTCATGTTCTTTTACTTTTTACAATTAAATCTGAGAATTATTGATATCCTGACTAAGAGTTACAAGATAAGCTTGCTTCAAGCCAACAATCTCCGTGGGATCGACCCTTACTCACGTAAGGTATTACTTGGATGACCCAGTGCACTTGCTGGTTAGTTATGCAGAGTTGCAAAAGTGTAATTGTAATTTCGTGCACCACCTTCGCACCTCCACGTTGAGGCCATCGTCTGCCTCTGCCACCAGTCGAGCCGTCGATCCTGAGGAAAGTATTAATTTGAGGCTGCAGGTGCAAGAGCTCACTTGGAACCTTCACTACTAGTCTCAACAACTGGCCGAGACTCAAGAAAGGTATCAGGAGATCTTCACACATGTGACGGACGTGGATGACCTCAGGCTGCAGTGAAGGGAGCAGTTGGAGCGGCTTTAGCAGATGGAGCAGCAGATGGCGGTGTACCAAGCTTAAATGCGCGCCAGTGGCAGCGGCCCTGATGGTGGCAGCGTTGCTGCTGGTGGGACATAGACATCACCACCTTCTCGGCTGGCTCAGCAGGACCACGGAAATGACGACAACGACTACCAAGATCTTTAGTGATTAGGACTTTGTTTTACTGTTTCGTTGTGTTTATTTACTTTTAATTTATTTGAATATTTGATATTTAATATTACATAATTGCTTTCTATTATTTATAATTTGACCACTAATTGTGTGAAAAATAAATTTAAATAAAAAATTAAAATTAAAAAGGAAAAAACTTTAAAAAATTATGTGGCAATATTTTAAAAAAAAAATTGACATTACTGTTGGATTTACCGAGGGCATAATCCGACGGTAATAGTGTAGAAAATAAGATATTGTGGCACGAACATTACCGTTAGAAAAGTCTGTCGGTATCCAAATTGTTTTTCGGGCAGATAATCCATTGCAAAATCCGACGATAATTACCTTCATACGAAAAAATCTGACGGTAACTGGTTACCGGAGTGGTTTATATCGCCGGATTCCTTTCGACGATAAATTGGTTAGTAAGTAACTTACCGTCGGATTTTATTCGTTTTTCCGATGGTAATTCCGACGGTACTCAGTATTTTTTGTAGTGTATGCCCCTGGACGATAGGATCATACCGTACTTACTAATGGCCGGCTTATACCATCTTGCAAGGCTGAACAACCTCTAGTTTAGGTTGAATGAGCCGCTTGTCAGTGCATTCATAGAGAGATAACATCCAAAGATGCATGTTTTTCGTAAGTCATTCGGGGAGTACACGATTATGCTACAAGATGTAATGTACCAGTTAGGCCTCCCAATCGACGATGAGTATGTTAGTGGATGTCTAATAGACTTTGAAAGGTACATTGAGGGTGGCCAACCTGCATGGACTTGGTTCAAGGAGTTATTAGGTGTCTTACCTTCTGCGAACTGCATCGATAAGTTAACTGTGAAGTGCACTTGGATGCAGGATACATTCATTGAGCTTCCTCAATGCGCAGACGAGGATACGATTAGGAGGTGTGCGAGGGCATATATCATGATATTGTTATCGACTCAGCTTTTTGGGGACAGGTATGGTGCACGTCTTCACATCCGGTGGCTACTGTACGTAGCTAGGCTAGAGAACATGGGCAGATACAGCTGGAATCCGCTACTCTTTCGTGGTTATATCAACGTATATGCCATGTAGCCAACAGAAACGTCATTAAGTTGGATGGTCCATTATAACTCCTTCAAACATGGATCTTCTGGCGTTTCTCGGGTTTCAAGCCTAATGGATTTGACACATTTCATTGGTCATTGGCATCAAGGTACTTATGTTTAAACATGTTCCTATAAGAAAAAAATTGAAATAGTTATATTTACTGTTGGATTTAGCGTTGCAGAGTGTCGGCAACTTTACCAGCGGATTCAATAATAAATTCATCGGATACAAATTTTACCGTCGGTTTCTCTTTTCCGATAGTAACATCGATGGTAATAAATGGAGGGAAAAGGTAAAAAATTGGCACCGTGATTATCTTTGAATTTATAGGCGAATAATTCCGATGGTAACCTAGAATAGTTAAACGTTGTGTTTTGGTCACACGCAAAGATTTACCGGCAGATTTTTTCTTCAGTAATTTCGACGGAAATCGTATCCTGAATTCGAATCGCGAACCTTCTTCTCCCTCAATTTGAATTGCTCTCGCTCTCTCTCTGTACCCTCTCGTCTCCCACTCTCTCTACACCATCTCATATCTCCCTCCAGCTTCTCTCTGGCAGCCCCTCCAACGGCTCTTTCTCGTCGTCTGGCGATCATTTTTTGTCTCCCTGAGGAACCGCCACTTCTGCCGTTATGCCGCCGAACTGTCGCTGCTCTCTCCAAGTAGCACCCCTTTTCCAACTCTTATTATTCAAACTCCATTATTTTTTGTGTTGATTATATTAGAATATAGGATGTTAGATAGATTTGTTGTTGATTACATCCATTAGTTTGAAATTGTGATTAATAATTTGTTGATCGTTGTTGATTCTTGTGATTAAAATGTACATATTGCTACTTTTTTAAAAATGGCTCAAGGAACTCTTAATAAAATTTTGGTTCAACTATTAAAATCAATACTTGTTATCAAAATTTTGGGGAGGTTATGTCTAATTTTTTTTGCAAATAATATAACTGTAGGAGAATTTATGTTAATTGGACGGTTCTTTGCAAATAATGTAAATGTACACTTGATTTATGTTGTATTTGCTGTTTTATGTGATTTAAAGTGTTTATGAATTTTATCTTTGCCATTACATTGAATTCATGACTAGTGTTTAGTTATATTCTCTTTGCAGACATGCCGACAGGTAGAGGTGTCACGGATCGGGCTCGTGGTCATGGTAGAGAGAGGGACTCTACTGGTACCCCTAGGACTTCTTTGTCGTCCCCCTCTACTCTGACTACCCTGGTGATGTCACATGCAATGGGTGCACTGGACCAGGCGTTCATCACGGTCCCTAACCCCAACTACAGGGCTCCTTCTACCTCGACAATGCCGCATCCATCTGCTCAGTAGCACAATACCTCGACGACGACGCCTCCATCCACTCAGCAACCCGCTATCTCGATGACGCCGGCTCTAACGATAGACATTGCGTTGCCAAAATCCTTTCACGGATCCCAGCCAGATGCCCTCTCCACCACCTCCCGTTGTATGGATAATGATTTGGCCTGATGGAACTTCGTCGTGAGTACTATTTTAAATCTTTCATATGCAAACCATTTTAGTTAGTCAGTTTAATTTAGTTACACTCAATTTTCTAGTTATAGTGAATTTAGGTTGTTAAGATAGGTTCGATTTAGTTTAGTAGATTTGAACTGTTTATTGTGTTTGTTCATTCTTGATTGTTGATGGATGTTGCTACTTGATTCTTGATTCTTGTTTGTTGATTGTTGATATATACGTGAATTGTTGATGGATGTAGTTTTTGGTGCATTCTAGTTATAGATGAAACTCTGCTGAAATTTCTAAGAAAATCTAATATAATTGAAGTTTATAGAAAATTTCAAATAACTTTTTAGTAAACTACTAATCTTAAATTTTTCATTAATAGGTTTGCTCCAAATAACAATGCATATATATAGGATTGTATTAATGTCATCAAGATAATGTATGACCACCCATGGCCATGCTATAAGAAGATCCCAGATGAGACCAGAGAGTGATGATTTCAGAAGTGAGCGGTAAAAACTCAATATATTCAAGTTTTAGTGTTAATTTATATCTTCTATTTTGTTTAATTATGTATTTAATTTCGATTAACTCGTGCTAAATGTTCTTTTTGCAGGAAATATTTATATGGGATAAGACTCACGATCTCATGATCAGGAAGATCTTCGATCATTGGATGGCTAGGCAGCTTCAGCAGATGTTGGAAGACGTATGTGAGCACTGCGACCACCTCACCATTTGGCATCGCTCAAACATTAATAAGTTACTATACGTCCATTGGGAGACTGATGAGGGATTCAAGCGTCGTTGTATCACCAACAGAGTTAACAAGACATCGGCCAGGTCGTAAAAGTATACCGGTGGGTCAGTGACTTTCATGAAGATAAGCCCAGGTTGATAAGTAACTTGTTTCATTTTGTTATTATGTTCGTTTAGTCTTAATATAATTTCATTATTACTTGACTTAACATGTGGTTTCAAAATGTGTAGTCTAACTCGTTAGATATTGAGGCGATGATGGCAGAGACCTTCAAGTATACTCATAGTTTAAGGAGAACAATGAGAGATTTGCCGATCATCAAGTCGTGGTTCATTACGTGAGTAAACATAATGCGAGATACCATTTTTATATTAACTGCAACACTAATAAAAAAATGTGTTACATAGGAGTTCTACACGCAGATATTGGAGGCTGCAACCCAACAATCTCAGCGTACTAGAGACGATGGCAACAAATTTGCTGCATCAGTCGTCGATCCTGATCAGGTTGGCGCAAGACCGTATCTGAGCCGTACAAGATTCGCATGTACGGGCTCGGATCGTTCTTTTCCGACAACCTCAACACATCCACATTGAGACATACATCCACCTCTGCCACCAATCAGCCTGTCAATCCCTAGGACGGCGTGGATTTGAGGGAGCAGGTGCTGCTCCTCACCTGGAGCCTTCAACAATAGGCTCAGCAGCTGCGGGAGTCTAAGGAGTGGTATCATGCGATCCTCTCATGCATGATAGACAAAGATGTCCTAAGGCTGGAGTGGAGGTGGGAGCTGGAGCGGCTTTCGTGGATGGAGCGACACATGGTCCCGTACAAAGATCAGATGCACACTAGTAGCAGCGGCACTGATGGAGGGGCACTGGTGTAAGAACCGCAATTAATCAACTGGTTAATTAAGTAATTAATATTGCCCAAATTAGATTCAAAAAAGTTAGAAAGAGAATTTGAGAATTTAAAGATGATTTTTGGACTCAGTGGGTTTTTCTGAGTCAGAAAATGTGCTTTCTGTGAAAAACCGTGAAAAACTGCAAACCGACAGTTGAACCGATTGAACCGGTTCAAGTCTGCCCGGTACCGCGTGAGAAAAAGTAAAAACCGGCAAAACCTTAGAAAAAAGTTAGAAATAAAAAACGGGGCGTTAATTTTAAAGGTTTGGCCCGAAGATGGGCCAAACGGGCTAAAAACGCTAACGGGTTGGACCGGACCCAAGTTGGACCCAAGCCCAACATATAAAAGGCTCTTTAAGTGAATCAAACTAGCCACAACTCCACTAAACATACACACACTTCAGAAATAGAAAAGGGGGAGGAGGGGAAGAAGAAACACTATTCACCCTATTCTTCTCTAGCTCATATCTTGAGCTACAGAGCTCCGATCGCCGCACCGTTTACGGCTACGCGTTTCTCGTGAAGAGCGCTACAAAACCCATACAAGAAACTGGAGAGGTAATCACGAAATCCTTTCTATTCTTCTCTCTAAAATTTCGGTTCTTAGGATTTGTGATTAAATGAGTTTTTGTGATTCTGGATGTTTAGGTTTGCTCTAAGCCTTGCTTAGCATTGGGTTTTGACATCCAAATCTGTTGGAAGAGGTGAGAGACATTAAACCCTTGTGAATTTATGTTTAATTGGAATCCTAGGTTGATTTGAGGTGATTTATATGTATATAGTTTGATTATTGTGACTTTGGGAGCTTTTGGAACTTAATTTTGCTTATTGGAGTGGAATTGAAAGCTTGGATTTTGATTGGGAGCTTGTTTGGGCTAAATTGGAGTTTTGGAGCCTATAGAGAATCGGCCAAGGTATAGTTTCAGATTTCTCTATGTAGTATATAATATTCATAGACATTTAGGCTAGTGACCCATATGATAGGTTTGAATTTAAATAGTTGTTGAGTTGTTAAATGATGATATGTGATGAATTATGATGAATTAATGATTGTTGGGTTTGAGTATGATGAGTGATGGTAATATGATAATGATGATTGATTGTGTAAATTGAAAAGGCATAATGATGATATAAGTGGTTTTGGATTTGATGAATTGGCATTATGGTTGTAAAATTGTGATATATTGGTATTGATGTTGAAGATGATGAAATGTGAAGGAAAATGTGGTAATGTTGGTGCATTAAGGCACAACACGTCAATTTTGATGAAAGATGGAGTTTTTGAATGGTTTGGTAGTAGTTGGCATGTGTATGGTAAGAAATTGTGTAAATTGTGAAGTTTGGTAAAATAGGGTTTTTGGTGAACTTTTTGCGATCATAACTTTTGTCTCGGTTTTCAAAACTTGATGAAATCTGTCTAGAATTAAAGATCTTTGAAAATCCTTTAAATCGATATAAAGTTTATAAAATTTAGAAATTTGTGGAGGGAGTTATGATCATTCAAAGTTGGTGTTAAAAATCTGAAATTCTGCAAAGTTGTAGAATTTCATGATTTCTGATATATGCGAGCGCACACCCTCGTGCGGACGCACACCCTGCGAAAAATTTTGACCTGTGCAGACACACACACCTGTGTGCACGCACAGGCAGGAAAGTGCGTTCTGTTTGCAGCGCTAGCACAGCTTATGCGCGCGCATATCTAAGGAAGAATGTCAACCTGTGCGGACGCACACGTTGGGAAGGCCAGTCTGTTGGGGGCGCTGGCACAGGTTGTGCGAATGAACAGACCATTTTGAGTTTTGACACCTGTGCGTACGCACACCCCTGTGCGTACGCACACTTTTAAAAATTTCCTGGGCATGCGCACACACACCCCTGTGCGGACGCACACGCCCTGTTTTTCAAATTTTGCTTTGTTTTCAACTATTTCACCTTCCCGATAAGGTTGTAAGCTTCTATAACACCATTTAAGACTTTTGGGCCTAGTTTCGAGTATTAGAACATTGAATATAACTTAAGGGTTCTAGTACATGATTTTATGATAAATTAGAAAACGGAGACATAGGTTTCTGCCATCCTGAGAATGGTTTGACGTTAGGTGAAGGATGATTGATATATGAGATGAGGAATGATGAACTTTTGATATTTGGAAACTGAGTTATGAATGGACAGTGGTTGAGATGAGTCGGAGACTCGGATTGAGATGATGGATCTCTGTATACTGAAAATGCTTTTTGAAAACCACTGAAATAATATTTTTACTGAGATCATGAGACCTATACGCCCGGCAGGGACGGTGGTTAATCCCGCCTATCGTGGTAGCAGCGGCGGTGTAAGGACGGTGGTTAATCCCGCTTACGTTGAGATGTGAAGTCTGAGGCAAGAGTATCCCGCTCGCATCCCTTCGGATCTATAGAACGTGCAGGCGCCGGTACCTGGACAGTGATCCGGGAACTATATCTCGGGGGTTCCCATATGAGAAATCCGAAGGGCGACGTCTCCATGGAGATGTGTCGGGTTGGCAGTTGAACCGACAATGTGATATCACAGCCAGTAGGGCAGGCATTCATCATATGCATTTCTATCTGTTTGTTTGCTTTGCCGACTTGTACTTGTATGCCTAATTGAATAACATGCCTATTTGCTTACTTGATATACTTTCCTTGTATGCTTTTACTTGTGAATTACTTGCATTGTTATTAATTGTGCTTTCTACTGGGATTGAGGAGGTTCAGAAGGCGGTGGCGATGGGATCGTATGGAGGGTAGGTTGGTGAAGGCTGTGAGACAGCGGTGTTTAGTTAGAATAGTATTCCCCTAAGATACAGTACCCTGTTTAGTTATGTTAAGGTTTCATATATCATGCTTATTTGTTTTAGAATGCTTAAGTTTGAATCTTGTGATGGATATGGAGCTTAGGATTGCCTTTGGCATCCCGGGGTCTTATATCCTACATCACTGGGCACTCTTACCATACTGAGAACCCCCGGTTCTCATACCATATCTTTGTTGTGTTTTTCAGATGCAGGTCGCAACCCACCTCGGTGAGTTGCTTTGGATGGTGACAGAAGCGGAGGATCCTGGATTCTTTTGGAGTCTTTTGGTTTATCTTGTTTATACATTTCTCTTTTGTATTTTGTTTAGCCTAGAGGCTTGTATTTGAGAGATCAAAACTTGTATAAATTGTTTTCGCTGTATGGTTCTGTATACCTGTATATGGCTAGCCGGCTTAAACTCCACGAGTCGAGGCTAGTTTCCTATAATATTATATACTTATATTTTGTTGTCTCTTATCTGTTTCTTGTGCCTTAAGCTAGTAGCTTCGTTAGTATATTTTGCGCTTTGAAATCCTGTTTTTGAGCCATATCTTTCATCGGGCTTCTAGATTATACTATTCTTTCTATATATATATTATGTATGAGCTTAGAATTGTCGTAATCTCTGATTAACCTTTGCTTTACAACGCGAGGTAAAGCTTAAGCTAATTAGGGTGTTACATTTAATGGTATCATAGCGGTTCGTCCTCGTGACCTGAGAGATGGACCGATTGTGCTTCATTGCATACTCTGTGTGTCTTTTCTTTGATGCTATTAGGTTATTTACTTGATATATGCATAGCATGCTTGTTTGTGAGTGCCTGTTTGGGATAATTGAAGCACTAGGCTTTTGATATTGAGACTGATCACCTTGATATCGATTGTTTGGTGTAGACAGCAACCCTACATGGCCACTCGCGGGCGAGGTCGAACACGTACACGGGAAAGTAGGAATGAGCAACCAGCTGATAACCATGCCGAGTTTATGGTGGCCATGGCTAACTTAGCGAACACCATGGAAGCGAATGCTGCTGTGACTCTACAAGCTGTGCAGAGGTTAGGCCAACCGGCAGGGAATGGCAATAGGAATAGCAAAGGGAATGCCAATGATAATGCTGAGGGAAACAGACATAACACGGGAGGAGTTCCGATGACCTTGGCGGCGTTTCTCAAGGTTCATCCGCCAACTTTCCGAGGATCCACAAATCCTACTGAAGCAGACCACTGGTTCCAGGCTATGGAGCGTGCTTTACAGGCACAGCATGTTCCCCTCAATCAATATGTCGAGTTTGCCGCTTATCAGCTAGCGGGAGAGGCCCAGCCCTGGTGGCAAGCAGAGTGTCGCTTGCTACAACTTCAGAATGCCAACATTCCGTGGGAGGTGTTTCAAACGGCCTTCTATAAGAAGTATTTCCCTGAGTCTGCAAGAGGAAGCAAAGGAGATGGAACTAATGCAGCTGAAGCAAGGTTCCATGTCTGTGGCAGATTACACCAACAAATTTGATGAACTCTGTAGGTTTTCTAGGGTATGTCAAGGCGCCCCCAAAGACTTACGAGAGCTGGAAGTGCCTTAAGTACCAGAGAGGTTTAAAGGATAGCATTATGACTGCTGTGGCGCCTATGGAGATCCGTGTCTTCTCCGACTTAGTAAACAAGGCTAGAGTAGTGGAAGAGTATGCCAAGACCCATGGAGGGAGCTCTAGTCGGGGGTGTGGCAAGTATTTTCATCCTAGAGGGCAAAGCTTCAAGAGAGGAGGATATGCACCTCAAGGTCAAGGAGGTTTCAGGAAGAACACTCAGACTCAGTTTCAGTATGCTAAGGGGAGAGGAAATCAGAGTAAGAATTCTCCAGATTTGACTTGTGTACGTTGTGGGCGTTTTTATCCTTATGACTCATGCAAAATTGTTTTAGGTGGTTACTTCAGTTGTGGGTTGCCTAGCCACATTGCGAGGGATTGCACTCGTGGGAGGAACCAGAATGCGGGCCAGAGTCAGCATCAAGGTTGAGTCTTTGCTGTGAATGCCAAGGATGCTTCTAAGGCGGATCCATTGATGAGAGGTATATGTCTATTTGGTGATAAGTCCTTAGTTGCATTATATGATACTGGAGCTTCGCATTCGTTTATTTTGTTTGCTAAAGTTGAGGAATTAAGTTTGAAAGTGTCAGAGTTACCTTTTGATATGCATGTACATACTCCGTATCAGACAGTTATGATTAGGTCAGGTTGTAGACAAGTAGGTTTCAAGCTCGAGGGTATAGACTTTGTGCATGATTTGATCTGTTTACCAATGGTGGGGCTAGAAATGATTTTGGGGTTTGATTGGTTGTCGAAGAATCGAGTTTTGTTGGATTGTTTTGAATGGACAATTCGGTTTATGCCGAACGGAGAAAATGGAGCGGTGGTAGCTATGGGATATTACCTGAACTCCGTAATGGTACACTGTAGTGGGAAGGAGTGTCAGGGCTATGTTCTGTTGGCTGCTAATGCGTTGGGTGATGCTCAGAACTTGGATCAGATACCGGTGGTTAGAGAATTTCCAGAAGTATTCCCGGAAGATATCCCTGAGTTCCCACCTCAAAGGGAAATTGAATTTGCGATTGAATTGGTGCCGGGAGCCGGACCAGTATCGATTGCGCCGTATAGAATGGCTCCGATAGAGCTGGCAGAGTTAAAGACTCAGTTGCAAGAGCTTCTGAACAAGAGGTTCATTCGATCGAGTGTATCACTGTGGGGAGCGCCAGTTTTATTGGTGAAGAAGAAAGATGGAGGAATGCGATTATGTGTGGATTACAGACAGTTGAACAAAGTGACTGTGAAGAACAAGTACCCGTTGTCAATGATAGATGACTTGATGGATCAATTACAAGGAGCTGGAGTGTTTTCCAAGATCGATTTGAGATCTGGTTACCATCAAATAAGGGTGAAAGAGGATGATATCCCTAAGACTGCGTTTAGAACACGCTATGGACACTACGAGTTTGCGGTAATGTCCTTTGGGTTAACGAGTGCACCTGCTGTTTTCATGGATTACATGAACAGAGTGTTTCGTCCCTTTTTGGACAAATTCGTGGTGGTTTTCATAGATGACATCTTGGTTTACTCTAAGACAGCAAAGGAGCATGAAGAACACTTGAGGATTGTGCTGCAAATCTTAAAGGAGCGGAAGTTGTACGCTAAGTTGTCAAAGTGCGAGTTCTGGAAGGAGGAAGTAAAGTTCTTAGGCCACGTGGTAAGCAAAGGAGGAATAGCTGTAGATCCTTCTAAGGTAGAAGCGGTGATGGAGTGGGAAAGACCGACGACCGTGACGGAAGTGAGAAGCTTCTTGGGTTTAGCCGGATATTACCGGAGATTTATCGAAGGATTTTTCTGGATTGTGCTACCGATGACGAAGTTAACAAGGAAAGAAGTGCCATTTGTGTGGACATCGGAGTGCAAAGAGAGTTTTCAGACTTTGAAGCAGAAGTTAACTTCAGCACCTGTTCTAATCTTACCGGAACCGCATGAACCATTTGAAGTATATTATGATGCGTCACTGAAAGGTTTGGGTTGCGTGTTGATGCAACATCGGAATGTGGTGGCTTACGCATCGCGTCAGCTGAGACCGCATGAGGTGAATTACCCCATTCATGACTTGGAATTAGCGGTGATTGTGTTTGCATTGAAAATTTGGAGACACCACTTGTATGGAGTAAGGTTTAGCGTCTTTTCTGATCATAAGAGTCTCAAGTACATCTTTGATCAGAAAGAGATTAATATGCGCTAGAGAAGGTGGATGGAGTTGCTTAAAGATTATGATTTTGAGTTGAGTTATCACCCTGGAAAGGCGAACGTGGTAGCAGACGCTTTGAGTCGAAAATCCTTAACAATTTCTTGGATGAGAATCAAGGAAGAGGAGTTAGTGGATAAGTTCGTGAATCTTAAGCTAGACATTAGTAAAGTTGCTAGAAGAGCTTGTTTAAATCAGTTACAGATTTCAAGTACGTTTAAGACAGATATTCAGAGGACTCAGCAAGATGAGTAGAAGCTTCAACAATTGTTCCAACCAGTTGGTGATAAGAGGCACGAAGAATTCACTAAGGATGGTGAAGGGTTATGGAGGTACAAGGGAAGGATTTGCATACCGGATGTTGGGAGTTTGAGGCGAGACTTACTGTCAGAAGCTTACAACAGTGGGTTTTCTATTCATCCCGGAAGCACGAAGATGCATTATGACTTGAAGAAGATGTTTTGGTGGCCTGGGATGAAAGGTGATGTAGCAACAGTGGTATCCAAGTGTCTAACTTTCCAGAAGGTGAAGATAAAGCATCAAAAACCATCATGAATGCTACAACCACTTGAGATTCTTCAGTGGAAGTGAGAAGGAATCGCGATGGATTTTGTGACCGGTTTACCGAGGACTAGGTCGGGATTTGATGTGATTTGGGTGATCATGGATCGCTTAACCAAATTCGATCATTTTCTGCCTATCCGAGTAAACTGTTCTATGGAGGAGTTGGCGAGATTGTACATCAGGGAGATAGTAAGGTTGCATGGTGTGCCATCGAGAATAGTGTCGGACGGTGATCCCTGATTCACATCAAGGTTTTGGGGAGATTTCCAAAGAGCTTTTGGTACGAAGCTATGTCTCAGTACCGCATATCATCCGCAAACTGATGGACAGTCGGAAAGGACTATTCAAACCTTGGAGGATATGCTGAGAGCATGTGTTTTAGATCAACCCGGAAGTTGGGACCGATACATGCCATTAGTGGAGTTTTCGTATAACGACAGCTTTCATGCGAGCATTGGGATGGCTCCGTATGAGGCCTTGTATGGACGGAAGTGCCAGTCTCCACTTTGTTGGTATGAATCTGGTGAAGCAAGTGTTTTGGATCCTGATGTAATACCAGAGACTACTGAGAACATTAAGAAGATTCGTGCACGAATTCTAACTGCTCAGAGTCGACAGAAGAGTTATGCGGATCAGAGAAGGAAACCGCTAGAGTTTGAAGTGGGAAAACATGTATTTCTTCGGGTGACACCGACAACATGGGATTGGAAGAGCAATTAAGACCAAGAAATTGAACCCAAGATATATAAGACCGTTTGAGATTTTGAAGAGATTCGGGCCGGTGGCGTATCGAGTCGCTTTGCCACCTCATCTGTCTAATTTGCATGACGTATTCTACGTGTCACAACTCCGTAAATACACGTCGGATGCGGCTCATGTGTTGGAGCCTGAGTCGGTTGAATTGAAGGAGAACTTAACTTTCCAAGTAACGCCAGTGAGGATCGATGACCTTAGTGTGAAGAAGCTGCGAGGAAAGAAAGTCCCATTGGTTAAGGTTGCTTGGGAGCGAGCAGAAATTTAAGAGCATACTTAGGAATTGGAGTCCAAAATGCGAAAGGATTATCCCGAGCTTTTCCCAGGTAATTCAAATTTTGAGGGCAAAATTTCTTATTTGGTAGGGAGAATGTAAGAACCGCAATTAATCGAACGGTTAATTAAGTAATTAATATTGCCCAAATTAGATTTCAAAAAGTTAGAAAGAGAATTTGAGGATTTAAAGGTGATTTTTGGACTCAATGGGTTTTTCTAAGTCAGAAAATGTGCTTTCTGTGAAAAACCGTGAAAAACCGTGAACCGACAATTGAACCGGTTGAACCGGTTCAAGTCTGCCCGGTACCGCGTGAGAAAAAGTGAAAACCGGCAAAAATCTTAGAAAATGTTAGAAATGGAAAACCAGGCGTTAATTTTAAAGGTTTGGCCTGAAGATGGGCCAAACGGGCTAAAAACGCTAACGGGTTGGACCGGACCCAAGTTGGGCCCAAGCCCAACATATAAAAGGCTCTTTAAGTGAACCAAACCTGCCACAATTCCATTACACACACACACACTTCAGAAATAGAAACGGGGGAGGAGGGGAAGAAGAAACACTATTCACCCTCTTCTTCTCTAGCTCATATCCTGAGCTACGGAGCTCCAATCGCCGCACCGTTTGCGATTACGCATTCTTCGTGAAGAGCTCTACAAAAATCATGCAAGAAACTGGAGATGTAACCACGAAATCCTTTCTATTCTTCTCTCCAAAATTTTGGTTCTTAGGATTTATGATTAAGTGAGTTTTTGTGATTCTGGATGTTTAGGTTTGCTCTAAGCCTTGCTTAGCATTGAGTTTTGACATCCAAATCTGTTGGAAGAGGTGAGAGCCATTAAACACTTGTGAATTTATGTTTAATTGAAAACCTAGGTTGATTTGAGGTGATTTATATGTATATAGTTTGATTATTGTGGCTTTGGGAGCTTTTGGAACTTAATTTTGCTTATTGGAATGGAATTGAAAGCTTGGATTGTGGTTGGAAGCTTGTTTGGGCTAAATTGGAGTTTTGGAGCCTATAGGGAATTGGCCAAGGTATGGTTTCGATTTTCTCTATGTAGTATATAATATTCATGGACATTTAGGCTAGTGACCCAAAGGATAGGTTTGAATTTAAATAGTTGTTGAGTTGTTAAATGATGATATGTGGTGAATTATGATGAATTAATAATTGTTGGGTTTGAGTATGATAAGTGATGGTAATATGATAATGATGATTGATTGTGTAAATTGAAAAGGCATAATGATGATATAAGTGGTGTTGGATTTGATGAATTGGCATTATGGTTGTAAAATTGTGATATATTGGTGTTGATGTTGAAGATGATGAAATGTGAAGGGAAATGTGGTAATGTTGGTGCATTAGGGCACAACAGGTCAATTTTGATGAAAGATGGAGTTTTTGAATGGTTTGGTAGTAGTTGGAATGTATATGGTAAGAAATTGTGTAAATTGTCAAGTTTGGTAAAATGGGATTTTTGGTGAACTTTGTGCAATCATAACTTTTGTCGGTTTTCAAAACTTGATGAAACCTGTCTAAAATTAAAGATCTTTGAAAATCCTTTAAATCGATATAAAGTTTATGGAATTTGGAATTTTGTGGAGGGAGTTATGATCATTCAAAATTGGTGTTAAAAATCTGAAATTCTGTAAAGTTGTAGAATTTCATGATTTCTGATATGTGCGAGCGCACACCCTGCAAAAAATTTTGACCTGTGCTGATAGACACACCTATGAGCACGCACAGGCAGGGAAGTGTGTTCTGTTTGCAGCGCTAGCACAGCTTGTGCGCGCGCATATCTAAGGAAGAATGTCAACCTGTGCGGACACACAGGTCTGTGCGGATGCACACGTTGGGAAGGCCAGTCTGCTGGAGGCACTGGCACAGGTTGTGTGAGTGAGCAGACCATTTTGAGTTTTGACACCTGTGCGTACGCACACCCCTGTGTGTACGCACACTTTTAAAAATTTCCTGGGCGTGCGCACGCACACCCCTGTGCGGACGCACACACCCTGTTTCTCAAATTTTGCTTTGTTTTCAACTATTTCCCCTTTCCGACGAGGTTGTAAGCTTCTATAACACTATTTAAGACTTTTGGGCCTAGTTTCGAGTATTAGAACATGGGATATAACTTAAGGGTTCTAGTACATGATTTTATGATAAATTAGAAAACGGAGGCATAGGTTTCTGGTGTGCTGAGAATGGTTTGACGTTAGGTGAAGGATGTTTGATATATGAGATGAGGAATGATGAACTTTTGATATTTGGAAACTGAGTTATTAATGGACAGTGGTTGAGATGAGTCGGGGACTCGGATTGAGATGATGGATCTCTGTATACTGAAAATGCTTTTTGAAAACCACTGAAATAATGTTTTTACTGAGATTATGAGACGCTATGCGCCCGGCAGGGACGGTGGTTAATCCCGCCTGTCGTGGTAGTAGCGGCGGCGTAAGGATGGTGGTTAATCCCGCTTACGTTGAGATCTGAGGTCTGAGGCAAGAGTATCCCGCTCGCATCCCTTTGGATCTATAAAGCGTGCAGGCGCCGGTATCTGGACAGTGATCCGGGCACTATATCTCGGGGGTTCCCATATGAGAAATTTGAAGGGCGATGTCTCCATGGAGATGTGTCTGGTTGGCAGTTGAACCGACAATGTGATATCACAGCCAGTAGGACAGGCATTCATCATATGCATTTCTATCTGTTTGTTTGCTTTGCCGACTTATACTTGTATGCCTAATTGAATAACATGCCTATTTGCTTACTTGATCTACTTTCCTTGTATGCTTTTACTTGTGAATTACTTGCATTGTTATTAATTGTGCTTTCTACTGGGATTGAGGAGGTTCGGAAGGCAGTGGCGATGGGATCGCATGGAGGGTAGGTTGGTGAAGGCTGTGAGACAGCGGTGTTTGGTTAGAATAGTATTCCCCTAAGATACAGTACCCTGTTTAGTTATGTTAAGGTTTCATATATTATGCTTATTTGTTTTAGAATGCTTAAGTTTGAATCTTGTGATGGATATGGAGCTTAGGATTGCCTTTGGCGTCCTGGGGTCTTATATCCTACATCACTGGGCACTGTTACCATACTGAGAACCCTCGATTCTCATACCATATCTTTGTTGTGTTTTTCAGATGCAAGTCGCAACCCACCTCGGTGAGTTGCTTTGGATGGTGACAGAAGCGGAGGATCCTGGATTCTTTTGGAGTCTTTTGGTTTATCTTGTTTATACATCTCTCTTTTGTATTTTGTTTAGGCTAGAGGCTTGTATTTGAGAGAACAAAACTTGTATAAGCTATTTTCACTGTATGGTTCTGTATACCTGTATATGGCTAGCCGGCTTAAACTTTGCGATTCGAGGCTAGTTTTCTATAATATTATATACTTATATTTTGTTGTCTCTTATCTGTTTCTTGTACCTTAAGCTAGTAGCTTCGTTAGTACGTTTTGCGCTTTGAAATCCTGTTTTTGAGCTATATCTTTCATCGGACTTCTAGATTATACTATTCTTTCTCTATATATATTATGTATGAGTTTAGAATTGTCGTAATCTCTGATTAACCTTTGCTTTATGACGCGAGGTAAAGCTTAGGCTAATTAGGGTGTTACAACTGGCATACCACCTAGGCTGCTGCCTCAGTTGCAGAACTAGCAGGACAATGACGACGATGACAACGACGATGATGATGATTTTCTATGACTAGGATTTTTTTATACACTATTTGATTGTATCATATCCTCTATTATTTGACCTTTCATTTTATTTGTACACTTGATAATTTAAAATATTTGGCTTCTATTCTTTAGAATTTGACTACTAATTATACAAAAAATAAATTTAAATAAAAAAATTTAGAACTTCACGATTAATTTCATCAAAAAATATTTTAAAAAATTTGAACTTATCGTCGGATTCTCTAGCAAAAATATCCGATTTTAAAAATGTGGGAACGAAACAGTTTGGTGCCAAAGTACCATCGAAAAAAATCTACCGGTAACTGACACCAGATATTTGTAGCTTGAAAAACTAAATATGCTGCAAGTTACCGAAATACAACAAACTCCAATGGTAAATATTTACCGTTGAGGTTTATACCGTCGGATTGGAATCAATACAAAATCTAACGGTAAATTTATTACCAGTAAATTAATTTTATTTTTTATCGGTAAATCTGACGGTACTCATCATTTTTCTTATAGTATATTATTATGTTTTCCGTATATGGCCGTTGTTGAGCTAATGTATCGGGTGACAGGTGGTCAGGATATAAGCCAACATTGAGCGAGAAGGGGCTTAGAGTCGCACATTGGAGGCTTATGATAGATTTACTTCAGGCCGAGGATGTGAGTATTTTAGCTTTCATGTTATTATTGTTAAGTTATGTAACTTTTTACTGTTTATTTATGACCTTCATCAACCATTTCTCTTTAACAGTTCGCGTGGATGCCTTACAGCTCACCAGAGGTTGCTCAGATAGTGCATCCCAGGTTATTAGATTCCCTACATATGGCGTTATGGAGGGCTGTTACAGCACTGATCTATTTTGCTGTGATCAACACTGCAACACTACCTGGCATCGTTATCTGCACACCTGGTACCTATCATGGCAACTCATTATATGACTTTTCTTAATTTTCATATATCTGCGCAACGGCCTTCTACTTAGCTAACCAAACCCTCCTGTAAGTCGGTATAAAATGTGCCTCTATCACATTCTGTAGTACCTTGGTCGACACGGCCGCATCAACTCTTATCATAGGCAGTATAAAAGCAGATATAACATGATAATCAAGCATCCTGTGATCACTAGATATCGATGTGGACAAATATGTATAAAGTCCATTATACCTTCTTAACTCCCAAATGCCTTTTTGCTGGCAAAGAGTGACCGGAATCAATCATGTGCAACCGTTTTCAAACTTCTTACACTTTCCATGGTACTTGATATGAGCAGATTCCAGCACTCTGTACTCAACCCACGACGGATGCTATAAGTCTTCACGCTTAAGACAACTTCCTCTTTATTTTGAAACTGCTAACCAACTTGGAACTCAGCTAGACCTTCTGTATCCTGTGTATCTCTGGCCCTAAATCCGAATGCTACATCTGGTAACCCATGTCGTGTCATGGCTTCCAAGTCTAAAGTCGAAAAGTGTGGGGGTATTGCTGAGTTTCCGAGCTAGATGCTCCACGACCTCTAACTGGAATACTCCTCCCTGGATCATCATCGCTATCTTCATCAATCATAGCAGGATCTACATCATCATCCTGCAATACATCTTCGACAGCATTTGGTTCCCCACCCTTCCCAAAAACCAGGATCATAACAGGAGTACCGGCCATCGCAATAACAAACTGACCTGAAGACCGATTATCACCTATTTGTCAATCACCATCGCGGTTAGATCAGCTACGAAGGACGGAGATGACACCAACACTGCCTTAAGTGCAATGACAGGCACAAATGAAAAGGCATCAATAGGCATTAAACTAGAGGCTCCTGATATTGCTAAATATTGAGGATTCTGGTTCAATCTTCCTTAACTACATACCACATCTCCAAACTTGGCCAATAGCTCATGGGTCCTCAACTCGAAAAACTAACGACAACAGTGAAACAAACTTGCAAATCTTTATCACTGTCTATCATAAAGGAGTCGTACTTTACACCATCTCGTACAACAGAAATCGGAATTTTATAAAATAACTTCTCCATCCGTTTCATGCCATGCAGTCCCAATTTTTAGATTATAGCATTCTGGAACTCAACAAAACTCATAAAAGATTTGATAAAGACATTCAACGGATCCTTATCAATAAATTTTATTTGTCCTCGCATTTTTTTAATCATCCCTCTACAATGTACAAAAACTAAAACTATCTTCACTAACCATTGTGAGACTCACTTTAATGAGAATTTAACGTTCTGCTCGTATTTATATACGTTAATTTCATTGCTAAATCAAACTAATTGAAATCAATTTATAGTATTAACTCCATATATATATATATATATATATATATATATATATATATATATATATATATTTTTTTTTTCAATTTACCATTTTTCTAACTAAATCAAATTCAATCGATTTGATTTATATAAAAAATATATAAATTAAATTGATTAATTTCGATTTACATAATTTCATTGTCAAAATCAAACATGCAAGTAAAGTTTTTGTTTTTATGACTATCATATAATATTCAAAAATGCCATTTGAATTGTTTGTCATTTACCCATTAGTTTATGGGATGATAGGTTTCTGACCAAGTCAAAATTGACTATTCGCTCACATTCTTGAAGATTTTTTTTCCTTCCTTCTTTGACTCCAGAATATGGTATTCCATATGTTCAGTAAGGGAATATCTTTGAACCTTATTACAATAGTTTTAGAGCTGATTTTAATTCCACGGTTAGAGAGGAAAGAGTGAGTATGTGCATATAATGATACAACATTTCATGACTGATGACACAATGCGGAGATTGTTTTTTCTTCTTTTTCTATCATTTTAATTCCTTGTAAAGAATCTAAGAATAACGAGTGAAAGTTTAAATTACTGCTCCCTAATATGTTTTGTAGCATAAATTTGTCCATAACCAAAATAAAATTGACAAATTAGTTTCTAATTTTTTAACATACTAAATAAATTAGTCTTTAAAAGAATAAATAGACAAACTTATTTTTATTTTTGAAAATTTTAAACTATTTAATTTGTGAATCATACTACTTTTTAGAATAGTCAAAGACTAATTTATCTTTTTTAAAAAATTAAGAATTAATTTATTATTTTATTTTGTCAAAAATTAAGTCTTTAATATTTTAAAAGAATAAAGACTATTTTGTCAAGGTTTTTTTGTTAAAGACTAATTTATTTAATAAAAATGATATGTTTTTGTATAGTTCAAATGCAATGTCAATGAGATGTCATTGTTGTATATTAGAAGAATGTTAGTCGCAAAGACTATCAATTACAAACCCTAAGACTGTCCAACAATTTAAGTGTCAAAGGTCAAACAATATTGAAATCGAAATATATCTGTACCGATGTGCTATATACACCATGAATAGATGAACTTGACCGCTGATTTCAGTTGCGTGTCTTTGATTTTTTTTTTTTTTTTTTTTTTTGAGGAAAATGTGTTATTATTAGTTCACTGCAATATTCAACTTTTTCTCGGATTGTTATACTAAAGAATTTATATGTTTTCTTTATTAGTTTAATTTTTTAAAAAATAGTTTTATAATATAATATTAAAATTTTTTATGATTGAAAAATCTAAAATTTTATTCTTGTTAAACTTCAAAAAAATTTTAGAAAATAAAAAAAAAAAGTTTTTTTTAAAGAAGAAACAAACTCAACACACACGGTAGAAAGTATAAAAGACAGAAAAAAAACGATATAATTTTTATGTTATCTTCGATATAACCATCAACAACATGAGTAAGTTTTTACATCATTCTTTGGAGCAACAAAACGATCTAACAATGCAATCCACTACAACTATTGCCTTATTCTGAAATATGAATTTATTTCTACACAATTAGATATTCTATATAACTGAGAAGAATCTCACTAACCATGTTTTACACTCGTCTTTTTTATAGGCGTCATCCTCCAACTCTCAAAGTATTCTTTTATGGACCCTGGAATGCTCCAAATACGACCCACATGAGTAATCCATGTGCACCATACCTGGCAAGCATATTCACACGTAACAAATAAATGTTGTACAGATTCAACTTCTTTGTTACACATAACACAAACGTTATCATTCTGATCAATGATACCCAATCTACTCAAACGATCCTTTGTATTAACTCGACCTACTAGCACAAACCAAGTAAACAACTCAACTCGAGGGGACACTAGTCCTTTCCAGATTTCATTTGTGAACTTGTAGCTAAGGATATCATCCGTCAAAGTATGTTCTTGCAAAACCTGCACAAATAAATTAGTAGTATAAATGCCTTTTTGTCAAATTTTCACACCACTCTATCTTGTACACCTGCTATCAATCTCATAACGTATAAGATATCAAGCAGTTGATTCAAACTGTCTGTTTCTCATTGACGGAGTTTCCTCCTCTATTGAAAATTTCATACCCACTTTATCTCATCTCAAAATCTACAGTCCCCAATTAGGGTTAAGTACGATTTTGGTCTGTAAGATAGGGGCTGAAATTTTTTTTCGTCCCCGACCTTTTTTTTGCTACAAAATGGTCTCGAAGGTTTAACTTAGTTTTAAAATCGTCCTTCGGAAGAAAATACCCTACCCCCTTCTTCCCCAAAACCAACCAGAAAGCAGAAGCAGATGCAGAGGCAGAAGGAGAAACAGAAGCAGAAGCAGGAAGCAGAATCAACAACAACAACAACAATAGTGAATCAACAACAGCAATAACAATAAAACAACAACAATGGTAAATCAACAAGGGTGAATCAACAACAACAAAAGCAAAAAAGAAGCAGAAGTAGAAGCAGAAAGCAGAAGCAAAAAATAGAAACAGACAGTAGAAGCAACAACATTGAAACACCAATTTGCTGGCGTCCGGCAAGGAGCATCGACGACCGTCCAACCTCGCGGATCTGCTGGCGTTGACGCAACCTCACTCCAGCGGTGGCGAGGGGACAGGGCTCGATGGCGACCGACGACGACGGCGGTTCGCGAACGACGACAGCAGTTCAGCGCCTCCGTTCCTCTCTTCTCTCCCTCTCCGCTTCTCTTCCTCTCTCCCTCTACTCTCTCCTCTCTGGCCGTTAGTGCGAATGAGATCTGGAACCCCTCCCCTCTCCCGTTAGTATGACCAAACGATGAGGAGCAGTAGCGGCAGCGACGAAGAACAGCGGCGCTTTCCCTCCCCTTCCGCACCTTCCCTCCCCTGGAACCCCCACCCACGCCCCCCCCCCCTCCCTGGCCCATGAAGCGTGACCCCCCTTCCCCCTTAACCAGTTTCCTTTTTTCTTTTTATTTTTTATTTTTTTAATTAAGGGTATTTTCGGAATAAAAATTAAAAATTTGGTAAAAAGGACGATTTTAAAACTAAGTTAAATCTTCAGGACCATTTTGTAGCAAAAAAAAAGGCCAAAGACGAAAAAAATTTTTAACCCCTACTTTAGAAACCAAAATCGTATTGCCCTCAATTATAAATTTTTTGTTATTTGAAATTAAGTAAGAGCTTCAAAAAGTTCATAAAAAAATTTATACAAATTCAAAAGAGGTTTTTCTGTAAAGGGCGTGCTACAATTGTTATTAAAAGCTTGTATGTGTATTTTTACTTAAGTCAAATATTATTTTAGGGTGAAATAGAAAAAAAAAAAAGAATTTATGTGATAGTAAAAATACTAAAATGAAAATTATATACACTATCATAATAGAAATATGCAAAGATTATTAAAAGTAAATATAACTAAAATATTTTAATAAACAAGATATATTTTAATATGTACATTTTTTTATACTCTTTGCAATATATATATATATATTGCAAAGAGTATAAAAAAATGTACATATTAGCGCTGATTAAAATAAAGTAGATAAAGCTTGTTATCATTTATTTATTTATGTTTTTTGTTGACTGATGTGTTCTTTTTAATATAATTAACACTCTTAAGCACACCTTTCATAATAGTTTCATAGTAATCAATAAAATTTAGCATAAACTATTAAAAATAGTACTAATCTAGTGATAAAAGATTTATGTCACCCCCTAATCTAGTGATAAGAGACTTATGGATAAAGTTCTAACTTCAATCCTCGTAACTGTCCATGTAGTCAAAAAATGAAAAAAAAAAATATGCATTATTTTAGAATTTAGATAACTCTAACCCTACCAACACTTGAAGTTTTAATTGTTTTAGGTTTGAGATTTTGTAACAAAAATGACACATTAATACCACTTCTAGATTCTCTCATTGTTTCACATAATGATTTCAACGTGTGCGATTACAAATATTTGTGACTAGCAAAATCCTAATAATTTATTTATTTATTTCCTTCTTTCGGTCTATATAAATGGAAAACGATGGTCATACTACATTTGATCATTAAATTACATCATTAATTACATGACCCCAAACACAATAGCAACATGAGTCGTATCTATTTTATTCTTTGGCCGCATTTTTTGATTATCAAAACCTTGAATACAGAGTATTGAATAATCAAATTCACTCTCGATGTACATTACATTTAATCGCACACGTACGACGGACGCATCCATAAATTTTTTGTAGTGGACACAAATATTATATACACATTATGATTAAAAAAAAAAAGTTTACTATTATAAAATATAATCAATTTTAAATTATTTGACTAACACATAAAAAACTTAATAATCTAAAAATATAAAATATTATTTAAAATTATTCTAATTTTTGTTTTATAATAAAAAAATAAGATATTTTTTTATTATAATACAAACAAGACTAACTCTATACCTTCTATAACTGTATGTTTGTGTTGTCAAAAAAATAATGTGATAAATGTCTAAAAAGAGAATAATTAAAAAGACAAAATTTAATATATATGTTGTAAGTGATATACAGTATACTGTGTCTTATGCGATATGCAAAAATCATATTATTTCAATAGGTTAGTTGTATTTATGTTAATTAATTATTGAAAATAATGTTAGGCCTAATATGTGTTTTTTAAATATACTCACCACACATTGCAGTAACAACCGAAAAAAAAAATTGAACCAATAGATCTAAGCTAATATTCATACAGAACAAATCTAAACTAATAATTTTTTTTCCAACATATATATGTCACTTGAAAAAGAAAATTTAATTAATTATTTTTATTTACACAATAAACACCATTTGAAAAATTAACTTTTACACACAATAATTTATTAATATTTATTTATTCTAATATATATATCCTTTTGTTTTTTTTATGACTTAAATATATTTAACTTCACAAATATAAAAATGTGTCTACATATTTTAACCAACAAAAAACATAACTTTACGTATTTACATACATTTAAATTAATGATAATATTTATACGTATTTAATTTAAATATTATATTAATATATCTGTCAATATTTCTCTAAATACATATAAATATTTATTAAAAAATATTATTCAAACACCACATATTCTTGACATCTTATAAAAAATAATTTGTTATTAAATATTTATATATTTAAATTATTTTTAATTAATAAAACAAAAAAATTATATTTAATTATTAAAAAAATATTGATGACAAAACAACATTTGTAATACGGCCATTTCTATAATATAGAAAGAGAGAATATATATTTTGGGAGGGTTAATTTTTTTAAGAATGGAAATTGTAACAAGAGATTTTATTTTTTGTTATAAAAAAATTAAAAATAAATTTATTTTTGATGTAGTGTCAGTATAAAATAATTTTACACGTATATCTAATGACGTAACGCTACATTAATAAGAATAACTACTTTTTACATCGACTGCGTGAATTGTCGTCCAAAAAATCAAATATAATTGTACAACAGTGTAAAATATTTTACACTATTAATATATTAAAATTAAACTACTAAAAATATGCGTACCCAAAATTTATGTAATACCAGACATATAGAAAAACATGGTAGACACAAAAAAAATATACAAAAACATGGTTATTTTTTCAGTATTATGTAGACGTTACCTTATTATTTTGTTTACGTTAAAATATCTATTTACAGTTGTTTATAAAAAATAATTAAAAGAAAATTTCAAATGCCACAAAAAGAAAAATCTTTTAATATTGTATATTCCAAAAAAAAATATTTTTTTTCTGAAAAGAAACATTAAATACTTCAAGTTATTATGGAACATTTTAGATGCAACTTATTATTTATAATTAAATTATTAATTTTTTACAATGAATAAACTATGTTATTGAATAAATATTTAATATTTGTTATTTTATTAAACAAAAAAGGTATGTCTGAAACGAATTTAACAAAATTGTATGATTAATTTTTTTTGAAATGATGAAGATGTGTTGAAGAAGGATGATAATTTTTTTAATATATATCATACATTCATTAATTTAAAATAAAATAAATATTAATAAATTTTTGTGTGTAAAAATTAATTTTTCAGATGATATTTATTATATAAATAAACATAATTAATTAAATTTTCTTTTTTAAGTGACATGAATTAGAAGAAACTTTATTAGCTTAGATTTCTTTTTGTATTAACTTTAGTTTAGATTTATTAGTTTAAAAAAAAAAAATTTTAATTGTTACTGTGATATGGAAAGAGAGAGAGAGTATGCATCCAAAAAAGTTCAATGATTAAAAAAAATTATACCATGCTCAATATTATCTTCAATAATTAATTAGCATAAATACAATTAACTTACTTAATCAATACATTATTTATATGTGGCATAAGACAAAGTACACTGTATTTTACCTGTAATATATAAATTTTGTCTCTTTAATTATTCTCTTTCTAAATACTTATCACACTACTCTTTTAACAACACAAATAATTTTTTTTATAATATAAAATTCACGTACAAGCAAATGCTTTTCTTTTGAAAAAAAAAAAAGATCTTTTAAAATAAAAAAATAATGACTAAATCAGGCTAAAAATTTTACTTACAAAATTTTTATTCTTGGAATAATATCCCAAAATAGAGTTTAGTGGTGATGATATAATTGGTTATGGGATTTCAGCTTTTTTTATTTTTTATTTTTTTAAAAAATCAACTCGCCAACTACGACAAGCTTCAAGAGATAACAAAAAAAAAAATATTAAGTGGTAAGAACTTAATTTTGTGGACAAAGATGTATTATTTTGCAAAAAAAAATTGTTCTTTTTTATGTGGCCATAACATGAAGAATCTAGGAAAGAAAAAATAAAGAAAAGAATTTTTTCTTTTTTAACCTAAGAAAAACTTCAAAGTCCACATTCTATGAACAAAGTATAAGCATAAATTTTAAAAAAATATAATTCAGATCTAACAGAAAAAGAAGAAATCATTACAACCCAAACTTATTAAAAAAAAACAATTTTGTTACGTTACCAACAAGAATTCTCTATCAATTTCTATCAATTCTTGTTTATGATTATGTTTAATAGAAGTGTCTTTATGGATGTGTCTAATAAAAATATTTTTTTATGGCTGTATTTAATAGAAATATTTTTATAGATGTATTTTTGGATGTGTCTCCTTATACATATATTTAAAATATAATAATTAATTATTATTGATAATAAGTTGGCAAATAATATATTAGTACCGTATACTTTTTCTATTCATAATAAATCTTTTTTTAACTGTAGTTGCTGCATGTAAAATTAAAACTAATTTCAACATAAAGATATTAGTGGATAAATATTTTCTTTTTAATTTTAAACAATTTGTAAAAGAAATACAAATTTCATAGAGAAACCATCGCTCTGGCACTCAAGTGAGTGTTAGGTATTATCATCCTCATTGAAACCGTACTCATCAACATCTATCAACGAGATAGAAACTACCATCCTCAACGTGGATTGGGGGATGAAACCATCACCATGCCTATTACATAATATTAATGATTAAACAGAATTTGATAATTGGTGTTAGAGAGAGCTATGTGATAGGTAAGGCTATCATGGGATATAGTAAGCTATAACTTGACTGATCAATGATTAAACAGAATTTGATAATTGGTGTTAGAGAGAGAACATGAAAACACAATAGACTGAAAAGGAAGTGGACGAGAAGATGGCGTTAGGGGAGAAAGCTTTCTAGCGTTAATTATCTTCATCTAAATATCTTCACATCAGGTACTATTATCTAAACCCTCAAACAATCGAATAGTACCATTCTGATCAGTTCACCAAAAGAATTTTAAAATCCACTTAAACTTTTAACTTCACACCTAAACCCTTCATCAAAGCATCCAAACCTATAAGAATTCTTAACCTTTATCAATACATCAATTTAGTTATTAAACCGATGATTTAATTAACTTGAAACCAAAGAGGTCCCAAATACTATTCCATTTAGAAACCTACTCTCAGCTTTGGACCACCCTAACATCCAACACCACCATCGCAATGATTCCAAACAACCATCACCAAGGTTCATAACAATCCCAATATATTCATCAATTTTGTCAGATCACATTCCATTCATAGATTGATCGACGTCCATGCATCACTAACATAACAATCACACCATTCATTTATCCACTAAACAATAGAATCTACTTTAAGTTAGTTAGGAATCAAGGAGTTAGAACTTAATTTCCCTAAGGATCTTAGAAAATCCTTGGCATAGTCACTCCTAAAACTTAGACATATCCACCAACCTTGGCATTTATTATTAAAAAAAAAAGAATTTGTCAAACATTGGTCACTAGCCTTTGTTAGAGGTATGCATTGTGTAATCATTCCAAAATCAACCATGTTCTTCTTCTTTCTTGGTTCATAAAGATCAAAGTACTTCTGCCCAAGCAGAAGATAAAGTAGAAATTGTAGAATACTAAAGTATCTCAAAGAATCAGTTCAAACATCTTAACCTTGACAAGTGGAGGAAAGCACTTGCTCTTCAAATACATTATAAGGTTGATCGATAAATTCATATTTTATGATGATTTTTAGATTGAAAAGAGTAGAATTTATCAACTTAATTTGTACTTATTCCTTAAAAATGTATGTTTTTATGATTTTTTTTCTAATTGTGCTTAATTGATTTAAACATACTTTTTATACTTCAAAAATTATCAAATTAATTATACCTTTATTCCATTCTATACCTTGATATATTTATTCAAGTTGTTTAAGATTTAAGAGGCAATGATGGCTTGGAAAGATAGGTGAAAACCATGTAGAAGTAAAGATTTTGCGAAAAAAACGAAGGAAGAAGGAATTTAGACTGGTACACGCGTACCACTTAACTTATGCGAACACACAAGTCTGATCGCGTGCCTCATTTAAAATGGCACGTGACTCGCGATTTAGGGGCCATTTTAGCCCATTTCAAACTACTTGGAGGCTATATTTGAAGCCATTCATGAAGGAAACACATACACTTTCATACACACTCATTTTTTTTTTATGATTTTAGGATCTTAAATTCTAGATAAAGAAATTTCAACTTTTCTTTAGAATGTAAAGATTTCTTATGAATTTTCTTTTTAGTTATAGGTTTTAGTTTTGTTAATTGTAGTTCTTAGTTTATAATTTCTTATTTTGCTATTCTACTTTGTTTAGAATCTGTTGTTAATTTCTCTAGGTTATTATTTTAGTTTATGAATATATTTAATTCTCATTTTTTTCAATGAAATTAATATTTTATATTTTATTTATGCTTATCTGAGTTGTTATCATTGATTTTTTTTATATTAGGTAATTCTAGTTTTTACTATTTTTTGTAATTTTTTATATTTTATGTTTATGTCTTCTAAGTGTTTGATAAAATATTTCACTTAATTATAAAGTAGATTTTGCATTCTTAACTTAGGTTGAAAATTGGGTGAACTTAAATCATTAATGTCTAAATTGATTGATAATTTAGAGATATTAATTAATGTTTTCACTAACATTAATCTTTTACTAATTCAATGAGTAAGTTAGTTAGAACTTATAGATTAGGATTACTTAAGTCTAATTAACTTTTCTTAATTTGTACAGATTGACAAATTGAGTTTGTTCATTGTAATTATCATGTTGTGGTTAGTAACGAAGATAGTGATTTTCAACTGTCAATCCTTGTCAAAATCTTTTAACATTTAAATTTACTTTCAATTCTTAGTTAATTGCTTTAATTGTTCTTAGTTTAATTTCTCTTGTTATTTAGATATTGTTTATTCTTTAATTTCTTGTTATTTAAATTTTCGTTAACTACGAATAAATTTCGGATTTTTTCATAGCCAATGATAATACATTCGATTGTAATTCTAAAAGAGAACAATCAGAAATTAAATTTTTTATTATTGATTTAAAATTATGATATTTTTTACTAAATTTTAGAGAGTGTTAAATTTCAATTTAAAACTACAACAAATCTTAAACTTTAAACTTGTAAATTTTTTAAACCGATTTTTAGCACTCGTAACGATCATCATCATAATTCCTGTCTTTAAAATCTTTGCAGCAAAGTAAATTATCATTTCAAATGTTCCAACAGAGTATAAACACCTTATCCTCTTTATATCACCTTTATATGGACTTTCATGACCTTGAAGGTTGCAATCTCCACCATTTTTAATTTATTTGAAAATGATATCCTCCAGAACAACAATAACCTCTTGTTTCGAGTAAGAAAGACAACAAGGAACAAAGTACCATTGTAGATAAAAAGTCCTTCTCATTTAACTCATAGTTCGGTCTATCAAGATCTTAACTCTATTCACCTCAATCATAATCCATCCAATCATAAGCCTAAACTATATATCCTCTGAATCATGAACTTGAATGTACTAACTATCATAAGAACTTCGATTGTCTAACTGATAACTCACCAATACTATGCATATAAAAATAATTAACTTAACAATGAAAAATAAAAAATAACACTACAAGGAAAACGGGAAATAGCGGCGGTTCCTGGAGTTATTTGCGGCGGTTTCAGACCGCCGCGAAACGGGATTCCAGCGGTTTGTTAAGCGTCGCCTATTAGGGGGTGGTTATATGATTTTGCGGCGGTTCTCAGGAACCGCTGGCACAACCGCCGCAAAACCCAAGATTAGCGTCGCAATGTTTAGCGGCGGTTTAAAACCGCCGCGATCTGAAAATCTGTGATCGACACGAAATGTTCGGCGGTTTGAAACCGCCGCTGTTTAATGGCCACAGTTTAAAGACTAATGCATTTACCGGCGGTTTGAAAACGTCGCGGTTTAACGGCCAATGTTTTTTGAAATGTAACTGGCGGCGCCGCTATCTTCTAACCTGAATTTTCATATTTCTAACGGCTAGTACGCAACCGCCACTATTTTCCGGTTAAATGGCCGCAAAAATACTATTTTGTACACTGGCAATCCACGCTGTTTTTTATTTCAATGTACATTTTTTTCGTTTTTTTTTAAATCGTTCTTAATATTAATAAGTTAAATTATTTAAAATCCCGAAAAATAAATTGCAGGGTAAACGACAATAGAAAAACCATTAATTTAATTAATATAATTATCCAAATATCAACAAAGTGTACTCCTTACTAAGAGTTGCATAATCAACAAAATAAAAGTGTATATCTGAAAGAAGAAAAGGTTTCACAATCCTAAGATCTACTTTCTATTCTGTCCCTCCAACGCACACATCCATGTGGCGATGTCTGATGGCAGCTTCCTACCTTGCCCTTGAAGTAGACATAACAAAGCACTCTCCATTGCCTGCATCCTGACCTTCCCAGCTGCTACTTCATCCTCCACTGCCTGTCTTTTGGTCTTCTCAGATGCTACTTCATCCTCCACTGCCTGTCTTTTGGTCTTCTCGGCTGCTACTTCATTCTCCACTGCCTTCCTTTTCAATTTCTCTGCTGCCAACTCTGCTTGTAGTTCAAGCAACACCCTTTGGGTCTCCTCCCTTTCAAAGACATTACTCGGCTGATGGGAATTCATACCGAAGACTTGACTAGAAGTCGGCCCCAACCCCATGCCACGCACCCTACCCGGGCGCTCTTTTCCGAGAGCTTGAGCAAGCAAATCATTTTGGGATAACAGTCTAGAAGATTCATCGCCTTGCTCAATAGCCTCAATTCTTTCCTACACACATAGATAAGCAATTAAGAGCATTTATTAGCTAGTCGCTAACCGCACAGACTTCCAATAAAATTTTAAAAACTAAAACATAGGATTGAACACATTACTTACTCCAATAGCGCGAGCTGCATCATGGATATAGGAGCCATTAGTTCTTTTGTGCGTTATGAGATACAACTCTCCTCTACTAACTATCCTCCCTTGTCGTTCCGACTGTACCAATAATGACGACAAAGTGAATAAGGTAGAGGAACAGATAGTTCTAAAACATTCCCAAAATTAGATTACCTCTTCTTCTCCGAGCCTTGCCAAGCTTTTCGATCCGCCGGTGTGGGTGTAAAGCTGCTTTGATCGATTCTCGGCATTTTTCTTACACTTCTCCTGTCATGCCATCAAATTAAGAATTACTAGACACTAGTTCAGACAAACTAAATGAAGCATAAATGGACTTTGTCTGTTATGAAACAAAAGTATATTACCTGTGTCTCTTCGCTATTGCGATAATCGAGAAACTTTCTCCAATGGTCCGCAGTAATTCCATCTGGGCATTTTTCAATATTTGCTGCAAGTGAAAGTTTGGGGTCATAAAAGTGATGGTATAATCTGTTCCTCGTTTCCTTCCAGGCCCTTCCTAGCATTTTGAATATTATAGACTTTATAATTCCTCTACTATCTTCTTCAAAATGGAACATTTCCTGCAACATTAAAATTAAGCTGTGAGTAGTGTTCAAAGTATGAGTTTGGAATGGTACGAAGAAATAAAAATAACATTTTACCTTTACTATTTCATTATAAGGTTAATTAACTTGAATAAAACTCAATCTGTTATAGAGGAGTACGGTTTTTGGGATGGGTTTGAGTGGATTTAGAACTTTCAATAGAGGCGAGAGCTCTTTCAATGGGAGTTGGAACTCCTGAGTGAATTGCATGAGGCGTTGAGACATGTGAAATTAATATATAACAGAGAGGACAGAGTGGTGTGGAAATATGATAGACGAGGTGTTTTTACTATTAACTCATTTGTGCAGGTGATGCATGATGAACTGATCCCAGAGGAGGTAACTAACTACAGCTTCACCAAGACTATTTAGAAGGGGCTAGTTCCGCCTAGAGTGGAGCTGTTTGTCTAGTTTGTTCTGATAGGAAGAGTGAATACAAAGGACAGGCTGAGCCGGCTTGGAATCATCAGTCAGGAAGATCTTATTTGTGTTCTTTGTAATAATGATGTGGAACATGTACATCACTTGTTTTTAGGGTGTGTATTTGCTTGGCAGGTGTGGAGTGTTTGGATTTCAGCCTTTGGCCGACGATGGTCTTATTCGAGATCGATGAAAGAGCATTTCCTTAGTTGGACAGAAGAACCGAGGAGCATGGAAGAGCGTAATCACCGGTTAAGGTGCTTCTGCGCGATTGTATGGAACCTGTTGTTGGAAAGGAATAGGCGGATTTTTTAGCACACAAGCAAAGGAGTTGAAGAAATTATCAACATGTCTTCGAATAGAGTGGTGGGATCCCTTTAGTTGTTGATGACTATGCCGGAGATGACATGGAGATCGTTTTTGTGTTGTTGTGGTTCTTGTTAAGTTTGTGTGTTTTTTATTTAGTTAATGACTCTTGGTTGCTCCATTACAATTGTGTTGAGCTGTTTGCTTTAAAAAATATCTTGAATAAAACTCTATTGGAGTTCAAACATAAATTTTGGTATTTGTAATCTCGAATGAATAAAAAAATTACTCAAACATAAAGAAAATAATTATAACCATGAAATAGAAATATAAAATAAAAATTTATATTAAGAATAAATTTGAGAAGTTGGAGAAAAACTCCATTTTAAAATCTAAATTCCTAGGTGTAAAAAATTTTAAAATCCAAGATAAGAAAAAAAGAGGAAATCATCATTTGCTAAAATCTAATTTCTTAGGATCGAAAAGCCCTTGGGTGATTCACCTAAAGAAATAAAATAGAATTTAATATTATCTGAATGTCCTAAATCAAATAAAGTTACATAGATGTCCTTATTTTGTATAAATTGAAGTTATTAAACTCAATTTAAATTATTTCATGTAAATCAAATTGAGTACATTTAATTTATGTAAATCTCTAGTAAATCAGTAAATTGAATGAATAGGCATCGAATTAGGGCAAAACCTAGTAAATTGAAGTGACTAGATTAGATTTATTAGTGGAGCCACGTTGGGGAGTTTCAATCCATGGTAAGTAAAATTTATTATTTTTTATCATTAATTAATTAGAAATATTTAAGAGCGTGGATTTAAAATGTATTATTAGATTATTAGATTAAAAAAATTAGACTAATAAATAAAAATATTAATTAAAAATAATAAAAAATTGAATTGTAAAATTACTTTTTGATCTTCTAATTTTGGAAATTGAGTTTAGAATTTAAATTAATTAAAATTCAAAATTTAAGGTTTAATATTTAAACTTTATAATAAGAATATAATTAAAAAATTGATTGGTATTTACTAAAAATTACTAATTTTTTAATTGAACTCAAAAGAATAAAAAAGTAAAAATATAACATTAATATCCCAAACTGCAATATTATATACCTTAAATTTCATACCCTAAATTGAATTAAGAGAATTCGATTTACATTAGTTCATCCTATTTAGTAAATCGAATCTATTAGACTCGTTTTATTTTGTCTTAATAATTTGAAGTAAATCGAAACAACTTCATTCGATTTATCTTGGACTAAAATTTTTCAACGTGATTTGACTAATAAATCGAATCTAATCATTTTAATTTATTAAATTTTGTTTTAATTTGATGTTTATTCATTCGATTTACTAGAAATGTATATAAATGTAATATATTTAATTTGATTTACATAAAATAACTTAAATTTAGCTTAATTGCTTCAATTTATATAAAATAAAAATATGCACATAACTTTATTTGATTTAGGATATTCAGATAATATTAAATTTTATTTCATCTTTTAGGTGAATTACCCAAAAACCTTTGTAAGTGTCTTCGATCCTTAGTCATTTGGAGCGGGATTAGGAGGCTTTTCAGTGTCAAATTGGGGCTGAAAGCAAAAAAATACTAGCCCAAACTATCAAACTCACGAAATTTAATCTAACAATAGTTTTAACCAAGTTGGGTTGGTCTAGTGGTTAGCTCACTAGTCCGCTTAAGCAAGTGTCGGGGGTTCGAATCCCGCCTTGTGCATGCAGCAACCCATTGGCCAGCGGCAAACCCTTAAATGGAGCTCAGTACCGCGACGGATTAGTCCTTGACCTGCCGGGTTAGGGGATACCGTGAAAAACCAAAAAAAAAAAAAAATCTAACAATAGTTTGATCGAGTCAATAAACTTAGTGTGTGTTTAGTTTAACTTTTGTAAATTAAAGTTGAGTTTGTTTTAACGTGATTTATATTTAGATACTTTAATTTAAAAATAATTAATAAAATATTATTTGAATAATAATGATTAAAATTATTTTTAGATGTGAAATTATCAAAAAAATAAATATTAAATTAAATTTTAAAAATAATTTTATATTACAAAATTTTAAATTATAATATATTACATAAAATATTATCTTAAATATTATATGCATATTATAATAAATTATACATAATTGATAATGTCTAATAATTATGAACTATAGCCAATGAATTATAACTCAAATGGCATAGTCTCTTCATATTTATCTAAGAGGTTACGGGTTCGAGTCTCCTATCTTTGATAAAAAAAAATAATAATTATGAACTATAATAATAAAAGACAAATAAATTTATAAAATTAAACAAAAATAAAATAAAAGAAGGTAAAATAATAATGAAGATAAAAGTTGAAAAAAAATTAGTTGAGAAATAAGATAAAGATGATTTTAAATGTAGAAAAAATGAGAAAAGTGAAGAAAGATAGGTGAAAAATAAAATAAAGATGAATCTATATGTTAAAAAGGAAGAAAGTAAAAAAGAAGAATTAAAAAAAATAAATTTTACAATCAATTCTCAACGATAAATATTAAAAATAAAAGATACAAAATATTACTTCAAACAAACACATACATTTAAAAATAAAAATCATGTTAAAAAAATCATCCAAACAAATTTAATCTAACTTCAAGCAAATGAATTTCATCCATATGCAGGTTTACACGTAAAACTTATTGAAATAAGATTTGCTCTTTTTTTTATCTCTATCCAAATAAATGATAACAAAAAAAAATCCTACTCGAATGTTAAAATAGTAAAAACAAAATTGAAAATTAATTTTGTTAAGAAAATAATCCGTTAGGATTATCTTTTTCTTTAAATGTCTATTTATATATGTATAATAATAATTTATAATCTTAATTTTATTTATCTATTGTATTTATTTTTAAAAAATTATTTCTCCATCAAAATTATAGTTATTAATTCTAAATTAGATTGACTGGTTTAATAAAAAAACTGATCAAAAACGCGGATCAAAAAGTCGTGCGGTTCGCTATAAATCGCACAGCGATTCACTATAAACATGCACAGTAACTGACGCGGAGGAGGGTTTCTGCTCCAAGATAGACATCAAAGACTTGTACATTATTTGGATCAAAAAAGTTTGAAAGAAAAGAAAATGTAGGGAAAGAAAATAAATGAAAGAATATTTTTTTGTTTAAATAAAAAAAATTGAGTGAAAAAGAAAAAATAATGTGGAATCTGCATAAAAGTCAAAGATGAAAAGAAAGTTGACGAAAAATGTGCAAAGAAAAATAAAATTATAAATTTACCCTTTATAATTATATTAATCCATTATAATTTATATAATATATAAATAAAAGTATTAATGTAATTTTATTCTATTATAATTTTTTCTTTTATTTTTTTTTCCATCCAAACAAAAAAATATTCTTCTTTTATTTTTTTTCATCTATTTTCTCTTTATCTAGATAATAATTTTTTTTACTTTTTTTTTTCTCTCATTTTTTTTTTCATTTTTCATCTTATATCCAAACATTGCATTAATCTTTGCCACCAAGCCACGTTATTTTAATTCATATATATATATATATATATATATATATATATATATATATATATATATATATATATATATTCGATTAATAGTTATTTAATATTAATTTTGGTTTTGTATTGTTTTTTTTTCAAATTATTCAATTTTTTATTATGCATAATTACTAAATAAATATTAATTTTTGTTAAATATTTACAAACTAATAAAAAGATAAAAAATACCTTTATTCGTAAATCGTAATATATTTTCTCTTTTTATGATTATATAATATTTTTTAATAAACATTTAAAATATATAATAGGTATATTTCGAGAGTTACCTGAAACTGAGTTGTTTTTGGGCCTGAACGTGAGGTTCAAGCTCTTTGAGGGGCAATGTCTGACTTGTACCGGAGTCGAGATGTCGCTGTCCGAGTTCCTCGTGAGGAAGTGGGAGGTGGTACCTGTAACACCCTCACTACTAGAATGTCACGCTTCCAGTTGCGCCACTCTGATTGCAAGAAGTATACGACTACTTTATATACTTAATATTAAAATAGGAGTCTGTGACTCGACACCGTATCGCTGATTTCTTTGAAAACCGAAAATAAATACTTTATCTTAAAAAAAAACATAAGCAGGCATAGATTCATATACAAGACTTCTTACATAATATCTTATAATATAATATACATATAAAATATACAACTCCTATCCCTCTTACAAAATTGTAATTACAAAGACGAGGGAAGAAAATAATCTAATTAATACAACAACATATAAACCAAACGCAGTATAACTCTTCATAATGTTTCTTCATCCGGTTCCTGAAAAGGTAAAGTTGTAGGGGTGAGAACCTAACCACACGGTCTTACCACGGAGTTTCAGAGTTGTCATAAGAAGATATTTAATAAGAAAACTGTTTTCAAGTTCAGTGATTATCACTGCTTATGAATCTTTTAAAAACCAATAGTTAATCATTTCAAACCTTTTCAAAGAGACAATATTCAATCTTTCAGAAATCCAAAACCTTTCTTTTTTATAAGAAAATCTTAATCAAAGACCAACCACGAAATCAATCAACACAATCATCAATTCAGCACCAAAGCTCATTCTTAAAAGTAGCACACCAGAACAAACACAGGCAAAACATATAAAGAAAGCACAGGTTTAGGTAACAGTTACAGCAAATAGTTCAGGTAGCAGTTAAGAACAGTTTAACAATTAGGCAAACCAAAACAAGTTCAAACCCAAGCAAACCATACAAATGCATATGATGCATGCCTGTCCTATGGCTAATGAGCTCATCTGTCGGTTATCCAGCCAACCCGACAAGTCCGAAAACCTTAGACTGTCCCCCGACGCAAATTCCCCATGAGTCTATGCATAGCTTTTATATATATATATATATATATATATATATATATATATATATATATATATATATATATATATATATATATATATCAAATCGCTCAATGGGGGTACCATTCCCGAAAATTTATAAGTGCCTGGTCACCCTTACGTCGTAGGGTCAACAGAGTATCGAATTTCAACCTAGTACACATGGTGACAAGCCACGGTACTTTACCTAGGGAACTCGTGTCTCAGATAATTCAAATTTATAAGCCATATGGATAATTCATTCAACATTCATCGACATCTAAGTCATTCTCAATATCATCATCATTCGTCAATCCATATCTCATTTCCAAATTCATTCGAAAATCATATTTCAAAGTCAATCATCATCATCCTTCTTCCCATTCTGTTCATCAATAATCCCAATTCAAAACACAATTCTTTCTTTGTTAAATAAATCAATCTTAAAATTCCAAATCTTTTTAGATAATACTTTAAGCGAAACTTCCAATTTTATAAAATTTTGGCAGCATCTCCTCTAAAACTCAGACACTGCCACCCTTTTTCGAGTCCCATCCAAACATTTCTCAAACCTTTTTTCAACCATTTCCAAATCTCAATCATTTTTCAAAATTCAACTATTTCCAATATCAAATTATTTTCAAATCGAACCAATTCTAATAATAAAACTCTTTTTAAAATCAAACCAACTCAAATATTAAATCATTTATAAAATCAGACTAACTCAAAAATCAAACAGCTTCGAGAATCAATTTATTTTCATATCTCAAATCATTTCCAAAATATCGACTCGTTTAAATTACCAAATAAATTCCAAAACCAAAAAAATTCACTTTTCATAATAATAAAGTAAATAACATTTCAAACCAATTTCTTATCAGCAACCATATACCACTCACACAATCAAGCAACCAATAATTCAGTCTAACAAATCATCACATCCACAAGACAAATATAATCATAGAAACATATCTTTTTGCATCAATATCTATTTATAACAACTCTGTAATATAAAATAGATTTTAAGAAAAACCCATACCATGTTCGCGATTCAACTACGCGACAAACTGCATTTCTATTCCTATCGCACAGCAACAGCATCAGTACTGACCGTCCCCGCAGTAGCCACAACCTCTAAACACAGCCTTAGCTCAATCCTAAAATATTAATGTCATGTAAAACTCAATAATCTATAACAGAACAGCAACTAAAAGAGTTTGGAACAAGGAACGACTTACTGGGCTTACGAATAATCGAGAAAACGGAGCAACAGCAGCTCCGGTGATGACGCAGCACCTTGATGCTATATGCAACAGCCATAGAACTCAGCAATCAAGACCCGTAACTCGATCCTATGACACCAAGACCTCAGATCCTCAAACAACTTAAAACAGAAATACTAATTTAAAGGTTTCGGAATGCATCGCTTACCCAAACAAGGATGAACGGCTGAATGAAATAACGGTAACTCCGATGGTGGTTCCGATGATCACCGCCACGTTCCTAGTGACCCGAACAGCGGTGGAGGAGCTCAACGGCAATGGCGCCCGCAAATCAGTGTTGGCAGTAGGGTTTCGGGTGGCAGAGGTAATGTGGAGCTTCGGCAGCGGCGGATCTGGCGGCGGCAGCTTCTCCATGACGGCAGAGACAACTGGAAGATGCGACGGCAGCAACCTACGCGACGGCGTCTTCTCCTCACCAGCGGTAAACCCTCGGTGGTGACGAGCACGGACGACAGCAAGCCAAGCTTCACAGACGGTGTGGTTCCCTCCTCCTTCGCGGCTTTCTCTCTCGCCTCAGATCTGACCCGCGACGGTGACGGTGAAGACCTCGACGGAGAGGACGGTACGGGCTGGACGCAGGCTGGGCAGCAACGGATCTTCGAAGCCTCCTCGGCGCTGCTCGCTCTCTCCTCTTCGTCGGCAACGTAGCGGTGGTGCGCGACGGTGGCGTATGCGGATAGCTCCTCCTCCCCGGCGCTCTCTTCCTCCCTTTCCTTCCTCCCCTTTCCTTCTTTCTTTTCTTCATTCTTTTGCTTCTTTCTTTCTTTCTTTTTCTTTTTCTGATGGGTTTTATTTGGAATAAAGGAAAAATGTGTGTTAATTAGGGTTAGGGTTTGTATATGGAATTGGTGATTTTGAGTTTAATTTGAGTAAAATAATTTTAATAAAATTGAAGCATAAAGTATTAATATTTGAAAAACTAATTTAATCTCTAAAGTTACTTTAAAATATTATTTGTGGTATAAAAATACTAATTGATTCTCAATAAATTACTCTAATTGAAAATTCATGGTAATATAATTAATTTTCTTTATCTTTAACTTAAAGTATTAAATGATATAAATTAAATTATCTAAAATAAAATCATATAAAATTCTTATTATTTCATAACTACCAATTTTATAATTTAAATATAGAAAATAATTCAATAATTATAAAATTAGACAAAATTCTAATTTAAATAGTCAAACCTCATTATTTCTCGAATTTCTAGAACTTTAATCATGAATAGAAAAATAATCCATAAGTATAGAGTTTGGATAAAAATCTTAATTTATTTCAAATCCAATTAATTGCCTTTAATTATTTTCACTAAAAATAATTTCTGAAATTAAAACTATAAATAAATATATAATTTGAGATTAGTTTAAAATAGGACTTTTCAAAAGTCTTAGGTCTTATAGTACCTATAAGAGACTTCGGTGCTTAAGTTAGCAAGGGTTTTGAGCAGGTTTTAGCATATTGAGATTTGAATATATTGAGGAGTGTCAATGTACTTGTAGTAGAATAGATAACTAGCTTTTTAAGTAGTTCCACCATTATTGGTGGATAACCGTTCCTTTTATCTTGGGAATTTGTTAAGGTTTTCCTTTTAGATAGAGTAGAGAAATAGTAGGAGATATTTTAGGATTTGGTTGCTTATTCAAATGAGTAGACCCAGTCTTATGTCATCGTACCTGACTTCTTATGAGGTCAGGTAGGTAGAAAGGGGACACCTTATTTAGTGGGCCTTTATTTTTATTGGACCTAACTTTATGTTTTTGAGACAGGGTATGAACAGTGTCTCTGCTTGAGTCCGAGTTTTTTCACAAAGCCGAACTCAAGTATTTGTGGTTCTAGTTTTCTTAATCGGGTACACCACCTTCAAGAGGTCGAGTACTCGACGTGTTTCAAAATTTTGAAACGCTGCCTCCCTTAATGATGTGGCATATGTTACACAACAGTTTTCTAGGGATCCATGCGTGGCCTTTAAAGAGGGATACAAAATGTCTTTTTTGTCCCTTATCTCTTATAAATGCTTCACTTTTTTTCCTCCTCTTTCTTTGGTCATCTGATCTTTTGGCTAAGTACCTGTCTAGCCGATCTTCTCTGGCCAACTTCTCTATGATCCATAAAGTTTATGGTGCTCGCAGTATTCTGTTCGACTTTCTACCTTTTTATGTTTGATAGGGCGATGAGGTGGAAGTTTCTTAGTGTGGCATATCTCCCTATATACATCTACAAGAGAAACTTGGAGTGGGATGTAGTTACGATACCTTTGAGATTTTTCCGAGTTGTACTCTTCCTTTTTCTTAGCTTCTTTCTCCTTGTCCCGAGTTGGGTAAGACAGGTTGGGCCTCAAGGGAGGCTCTCTAAGTCGGGATTTTTCTCCATGTTGATGTATTTTTCCACCTACTCTTGTACTTCGTTCAAAGAAAGTCAGGTGTCGCTTGGATATGAATTGGGAGAAGAGCCCTTCTTTAAGGCCATTAACCAACTTCATTATCATTGCTTCAGTAAGTAGGTTTTTTATTTTCAAACAGGCTTTGTTGAATCTCTTCATATAGTCTCGGAGTGTCTCTCCGACCTCTTGTTTGACCTCTAGCAGGCTTGGAGCGTGTTTCACTTTGTCTTTTCATATTGAAAATCTGGTAAGGAACTTCCTTGCTAGGTTGTCAAAGAAGCTACCAACTTGGGAGGTAAGTTATCGAACCACTTCATTGCAGCTTTGGTCAAAGTTGTCGGGAAGGCTTTACAACGAGTCGCATCAGAGGCATCGGCTAGGTACATCTGACTTTTGAAATTGTTGAGGTGATGCGTCGGATCGGTTGTTTCGTCATAGAGATCCATGTCGGAAGTTTTGAAATTTCTGGGAACCCTGACTTGCATGATCTCTTCAACAAACTGATCTTCTCCTCCCAGAGGACTTTCTTCCTGATCTGTGCGATTACTTCATCTTCGGAGTTCGGCTTCCAGTCTCAAAAGCTTTTCTTCCAACTCTTTTCACCGTTGTATTTCTTTTCGTAATTTTTGTTTTGCTTTCTGTTGGCATTTAGCTTCCAGCTTGAGTTGTTCTAATCGTCCACGGTGGCCGTGAACTAATCTTAGTATTTCTGTCGGATGGGGAGGTTCTTCCTCTTCGGGCGAGTGGATTTGTGAATGAATCCGCCACAGTTGAGAGTTTTCCAATGTTCCTTCTTCGTGGGTGGAGTTTGTTCTTTCCCTAGGCAGAGGTAATGCTAGCATCAGGTCGTCATGGTGGGGCTCTGGTTCCGATTCAGACACTGTGTGACCATTTTCGTAATGGTTGTCTGCCATACGGGGACGTAGACTTCTAGGTCTCCGGCAACAGCGTCAATGTTCCGAGTGTTACCTGAAATTGAATTACTTTTGGGTTTGGACGTGAGGTCCAAGCTCTTTGAGGAGCAGCGTCCGACTTGTACTGGAGCCAAGATGCCACTATTCGAGTTCCTCGTGAGAAGGTGGGGGTGGTACTTGCAAGAGATTTTGGTACTTAAGTTAGCAAAGGCTTTGAGCATGTTTTAGTAGATTGGGACTTGGATATACCTGAGGAGTGTCAGTGTACTTATAATAGAATAGATAACCACCTTTTTTAGTAGTTTCACCTTTATTGGTGGATAACTATTTCTTTTATCTCAGAAATTTGTTAAGATTTGCCTTCTAAATAGAGTAGAGAGATAGTAGAAAATATTGTAGGATACAATTGTTTTTTCAAATGAGTAGAACCAGTTCTATGTTGTCGTATCTGACCTCTTATGAAGTCGGACAGGTAGAAAGAGGTTACCTTAGTTGATGGGCTTTTATTTTTATTAGGTTTAACTTTATGTTTTTGAGACAGGGCATGAACAAGATATAAATTAATTAATAAATTATTAAAATTTAAAAATAATAATAAATTTAATAAAAATAAAATAAAATATTAATTATAAAAAATATAAATTTATATAATTGTTTAATTAAATTTAAATTAACTAATTTAATTAATAACTCAACAATTAAATTAATAATTCAATATTTTGATGGGATGAATTATTGGTTCGATTCAATAACTATGGTCAAAACCCGTATCAAAATACAGGGAAATAGATTCTTTTCAGTGGAAAAAAAAATTTGAGAGAATAAAGTATGATCTTTTACTTTTAATTCTCTAAATGGAACTAAAATTAAATAAAAAAATAACAATAAAAAATTATATTAAATACTGGACAGCATCTAATTTTTTTTTCATTAAAAAAGATCTACTCTCAAAATACTATCCTTTAACCCCTAATACCCCACTTGGTCAGTTCATAGCTACAAATACTGCAGTACGTACACCACCTAATCATCACACATTTTTTTAGTCAAAATATATTATCACCATCCCTATCCTCTCTCTAATTGCCTAAATCCCCGCATCAATCCCTGTCTCACTCTTGCTCTTGCCTTCCAATTTCCAAATTTATACTTTTCAGATTGAAATTGTGGTAGTTGGACAATAAGCCACTGAATATATACTAGTCGTCGAATTCATTGAGGAAAACTCAATCTCGAATCTCATCTTCAAAGTCAGATACAAGACTATTATGCGATACTTTTATAGACTAGTACGTAAAATGAAAAATTTGTCCATAACTAATTAGATCGACCTGTATAACTTATTTGCTTAAAAGATTTTTAGTATTTTTTAACATGATATTAAATTAAGTTTGTATCTCGAACTAAATATAATTTTTTTTACTTTAGTAATAATGTCAAAATAATTTACATCAAAATTATTAGTGGTAAATTTATAATAAATAAAATAAAAGAATAAATTAATCAAATAAAAAAATCTCAACAAATGAAAGAGTAAAAATTCAATAAAAACAGAATAATAACAAAAATGTAAAGAAATGAAATAAAATAAATCAAATAAACAAAAAAAATAAATTAAAAATTGACTTCTAACACTCATATACATTTATATTTCATGTTCTGTTACGTCATTGGGACTGAAAATTTTACGAATTATGTGATAATATAGTGTTCTTAATTGAAGTCCTAGAACTCTTTCGAATTCGACTCTCTTTGTACCATCTTTCTTCGACTTCATCTTACCTGTCTCTGCTTCTATAGTCGAAACTATTAGCAGTCAAAATGCTCCCTTGTCGAGAAAAATATATTTTTTGTACCAACAAATTATTACATCTTTAAAATTTGTTATTTTGTTCAAAAATACAAATTTTAATATTTCTCGTGTTGGGCACATGCAATTTTTTCAAATTTCTAAAGACAAATAAAAATTATAATTTTTAAATTTACAAAAATTAAAGTCATTAAAATTATGAATATGTAATAAACATAATCATAAACCAAATTTTTTGAAACAAAATAATAAAATTAACATTGTCTAAAACAAAATAAACATTGTCCAAAATATATAATTAAACATCTTCAAATTTATAGTCAGCCCAACTTGTGCATACGGCTAAAGTCCCTAAACAATCAAATGGGTGAGTTGCATCGAAACATACCAATATCTGCATTTGTAGTTCACCCTCCTGATAAAATCCATCTTCTCTATTTATGTAGTTGTGATCGTGGCATCTATGCCATAAAATTCATAAAAAAATGGACTGAAGATGGTCAACTAGATAAATGGGACAATGTGAACTTATCAATCCTACTAGAATTATCTTATGTTCTGTGCAATATACATTTGTTTGATGCTTCTAACCTCTTACTTGTAACCAAATTTATCATACAGGATATTTTAAAGCCATTTAGATTGGAATTGATGCTAGACATCGTTTTAGGTCCACAAAATTCATTGGTTGATTAAGTACGAAAGATGTTGGAAGATTAAGTTGAACCTCTATACCACAATTATTCAAGAAACAAGTGTAAAGAGGTGAGAACACCATTTACAGTACCAAACATGAGGACCAGCGTGATACAACAGGCTGAAGGATTACCCATGAAAAAGACTGTCAAGAGAAAAAAATAACAGTCGAAGTTGAATAGTACAATCCTCTTTAATATGTTTTAATTGTTGAATATTTGAGTTTCTTTATAAGACACAATGTGGTATTTTTCAGGCACAAACATATAGATATTTCGTTCTTTTTTGAACTCGGGTGATTCTATTGTTATAAAATTAGGCAAAATTAAGTTAAATTCAATTCAAATCAAATAAACATCCACTTTAGAATGAAAAGAATCATCCGTATATCTAGTAAAATGAACATCCAACATATTTCAGATTGACTACAAATTCTAACATACCCATTAATTTTCTCATTTGTTAGACACTTAATTTAATAGTAACATATATTTTGGAGAAAAAATCCTAAACGGCCCTTGACAATTATCTCGAAAGGCAACGACGTACTTAACAAAAAATACCCTTTTCGGCTCCTGATATTTACTTCTATAAGACTGATTAGTCCCTCTGTCAATATTTTCTCTCTATATTAACAGAATAAGCTTATATGACATGTTAAACCGTTGATTTATCCATTAAGAACTAACTAGGATTGATGAATTTTTTTTTTGTTGGAAGTCTCATTGTCTTTTAAAGATAATTGTCAAAGTCGTTAGTTTTTTATTTTTTATTACCTTTTCTAAATACAATAGCAAAATTTATTGTGTAAAACTAAAAAATATTAGTTATTTTTAAATTATTTACTTATAAAAGTTAAATGAAAAATATATTAGTAATTAACATGTCACATAAGTATGTTCTGAAGAGAGATCATTAATAGAGGGCTAACCAGTCTTACGAAATTAAATATCAAGAGCCAGAAAGAATATTTTTTATCGGGAGGCCTCGTAATTTTTCAAAAGAATTATCAGAGGCTGAGATGGGTATTTACTCTATATTTTATAATATATTAATTTATATTTCAAGTAAATGACAAACTTAAATAAGATTTAGCCTGTTAGTAAAATTTTTGTGATAATAGGCCCATGTTCACAATATTTTTTGGCAAAGTCTTCTAACTTAATTATTTATATCTAAATGGCATAATTCGAACCCAACTTAAATTCAAGAAACGTTAAACTAAATTCAATCCAAACTACATAACAAGAGAAACATGTGGAGCATGTGCATGCAGCACGAACCAAATCAAGTAAAATACTAATGGTATACCCAAATAAATATCCACATCAGAATGAAAAAAATCCATCCGCAAGCATAAGAAAATGAACATTCGACTTATTTGATAAGAAACAACTAACGAATTGGCCAAAAAACATTCTGTTTAACATAAAAATTTACATTCACCAGCACAAATGTTATGATCCTAATATTACTTACGAAATCGACTTTCTTTGCATAGGTTGCATAAAATTTCTACGCCAGTTGCAAAGAATTAAACTGCAATTCAACCCTTGGTATTTCATCTTCACGAAGACTACTGTGATTTAGAACTGTGTATGAATTCACAACAAACATTGCTCAATGCCGCAGATGATTAATATTGGATTCTAAAATCTCGTTATTGTTAAATCAACAATAAATTACAATTTGAATCTCATGGCTCAGTTCTATCTCATCATTTTTTATCTCAGTAACGTCTATATCTTCTACGACCTGCAATTGAACATAAAAAATAAAGCCAAACAAATGAACCAATTGAGATACCGTTTCACGAAGTAAATATCAATCACGAAACAAAAAAAACATGCAACCTACACATGAAATATCACATACAAGAGACATCCAATTGCATTAAATCATTCAACGACAAACATCCTACATAAATTTATATTTTTTAAACTCCGAAATATTAACATAAAATCAAAATTTTTGTTTATTTAACATGGATAATGATTTTTCAAACAAAAAAAAATATTATTTTCATCGGAATTGTTTCGATTCTCAAGTTACAATAATAAATGTAGCTCCAAAAAGTAATAGACATGCACAACAAATTCACATAAAATACAAAAGAATAATACATTTGAATTATGAAAAAACATCTCATTTGCATGAAAAATAAACATCTGCGTCCATATAAAACTTTCACTACATATCTTGTCATCAAGTTGACCCTCGTTAACGCTCAAATTCTCAATGCTGCTCTCTGATTGATTAAAATGATCACTGATGTCGGAAGTTTGAGGCATTAGAACCTTCTTCACCAATTGATGACTCCATTTTCGATAGTTGGAGGCATTAGAACCTTCTTCACCAATTGATGACTCCATTTTCGATCCTATTCACTCGCATTCAACAACAACAACATTAATTGTATCATTACAGCAGCAACGGCAATGTGCTCATTGATCACGAGACAACAGTTGCGGCAGCCATCTTTAATTTGAGTCGTAAACAGCAGTGAAGGCGGCAGTTCTAAGGTCGTAAACAACAGGAAATGTGAAAGAACAAAATCGTGAAACAACTATGACTGCGGCTGTGCAGATTTCGCACGACAGCAACACTTTTGGAAAGACAAACACCACGGATGATGGCTGCCGCGGTGAAATGTGAATGTGGACCAGTAAAGGACTGTGCAGGCTGCGTGATAAAGGTTAAAAAGGGATGGAAAGAACCGTTCGTAATATGAATGTGTTTAAGGGAGTTAATTCTAATTTTTTAAAATTTAAAATATGATAATAATTAATTAATTAAAAATATAAAATTTAAACTTAATTTTATCTTTTTTTTTTTAATTCGTTGTTTGTGTTGTTTATTATATGCCTTCTCAGCTAACCTTTTCTTTTTTGATTTAATTTGATATTTAATTCAGCTGTTGAATTTAGAATTTTCAGTGCATCGGCAAAGCAAATTGGTCCGTCTTTATCAGTACAGTTGCGTTCTTTAAATAGTTTGAGCAATGAATGTCCTAGATTGCACAAAGAGATTGTTTCTTTTTCCCTTTTTTGTCTTGCATTTTCAGAATTTCGCTCCTATTGCATTCTTTGTTCTTTAGATTGAATAATGGCTTTTGGGCTTCTAGGGTCATCATTTCCTACTACTCCCACCACCACCGGTATCTCTTCTTTCATTTTTATTATTATTATTATTATTATTATTATTATTATTTATTTTCTTTTTATTTAATTTCTTGAATTGTTGTGTTTATTTTTCTATTCTTTATCGTTTACAATAAGATAATGGAGTAAAACCTCAAATTAGATTTTAAAAATCTTAATCGACTACTTTAATTGTCAACAAAATTTTAATCACCAACTTAATCTTTAATTTTTTATTCTATTAGTTAAGTTAATCTTCATATAAGATTGTTCATTTATGTGTATGGATGAATGATTAAAATTTTTAACGATTGTTATGTTTTTATTAAATAATAATAGAGATTAATCAGGTTAGATAGTTTTTCACTTTTTTGTTTGAATAAAAAATTAAAATAAAAAGAGTCAAATCGACTCACTTGATCTGAATTCAGCCACTCAACTCATCACAAGACACAAGTTATCTAAATTGAGTAAAAACTATAAGCATCTAAGTGAGTCAACCAATCTAACTCACAATTCCAACTTGTTTTGATGGTCAAACATAAGAGAACCCTAAAGTCCTGCCACTAGTATATAACTATATAATTATATATACAAATTCCGTGGATGTTACAATATTCTTGTATTATTTAGAGTTTTAAAATGTTTTTACATTATTAATATTATAATATATTAGCGCAATATTCTAAGGGATATTATATTAATGAAACTTTTATTATATATTGATAATATCATTAAACAATTAATGTCAAAAAATTATATTTTTGTAAAAAACTTAGTATTTAAAAAATTAACACTAATTTAAAATTATACTTTTAAATAAAAAATATAAAATAATTATAAAAATTAATCTCTTATTTTTATTTATTTATTTATTAAGCAACGTTTTTTTTATTTTAGTATTTTATTAGTGTTAATTTTTTTACTGAAATAAAATAAAAAAAACTATTAAAAAAGGTATAAAAGGGGTCTGTGCCATTTGCAAACCATCCCACTCTCAATCACTAAGCTAACAAATAAGAGTTGGTTATAAAAATAAATACTGTCGATAAATTTGAAAATAATAGATTCGATAGATACTAATTTAAATGAGTTAGTTTCTAAAAGAATAATGTGTTAATTTTAAATGGATAATTTTTTAACTTTTAAATTATGTGATATGTCTAGTTAAATGTGTTAATTTAACTTTTAAATTATCAAAATCGTTTATCTTTTCTATTATTTGATTTCGTCCATCTTTTCTATTATTTAAAGCATTCTATTTTTAATAATTTGGTCTAACTTAAATTATTAATATTTTTATTATTTTTATATTTTTATTATTCTCGTTTTTTTATTTATAAACAAAATGCATTCATAATTATCTCGTTTACATTGTAAATGAGATAAATCAATGTGATGTAAATTAGTAAATATGCTACAAATTACATATTTTGGTAATTAAAATAATTAAATTATTTATTTTAAAAAAATTCCCTTGGATAACTAGTATTTTTGTAATTTTAAAATTATTTAAAAGTGTATCGTAATCTATGAAGTACGGACACTTTGTTGAGTTATCGTGTCCGTGTGTCGGACACATTTCGGACACTACACTCACCGATACTCGTCCGACATGCATGTCTGCTGTGTCCAATCGTGTCTTAATAAAAAATAAAAAATTCTTTTCCGGACACTCCTGGACACACCTAAATACAATCACGTGTCCGCGTGTCCAGTCTTATTCTTAACATATATTCTTAAAATAAATTTAGATATAGTATATGTTATTATTTATTAAAACAAAAAATATTTTAAATACTTGATATAATTAAAATAAAATATTAAAAATAATTAAAAATTTTAATTTATATTTTAATATCAATAAAATATCAAAATATCATTACAATTTATCTAAAAAATACTTTATATTTTATATATATGTGTGTCCCTATGTCATGTAAGATTTTAAAATTCGCGTATCAGCGTGTCCTGTGTCTGTGTCAGTGCATCATAGATCATAATCTTTTTAAAATTAAATTTGAATTTTAAAATTATAATTTAATTAAACAACAATACTCTTAAAAAGATATTTTTGTCTTTTCAAAATTAATCTTAAATAGTATATTTTTATTTTTTTAATATTCAGGACAAATTTTTTATTTTTAAAGCATTTAAAGACCATTAATACTAAATAGATATTTTAGACTTTTAAATTTTAATGTTACTCTTCAAATTTCAAAAAGAGTACTTTTATCTTTTTAAATTTAATATAAATTTTTTATTTTTAAAATAATTGAATAACTCTAATCTTAAAAAGAGTATTTTTGTCTTTTTAAAATTTATTACAAACTTATTTTATTCTTTTTAAAATTAAATTAAATTTTTAGTTACTTTTAAAAGATATTTTAATCTTTTAATATTAATTCTAAAACAATATTCTTGTCTTTTCATTTTTTAACTTTTTTTTTTATAATTTTATGTAATCTAATATCAATTCAAAATAAAGTAATGTAATTTAATTTGAGAATGATCCAGATTTTTTTACCGGACAAAAATATAAAAAAGTCTTGGCCCAAGTTCATTTAGTTTTAGTATACTAGTCCAATACAAAAAATAAATAATGATAATAATAATAATAAAAACAAATAAAATACAACTTGTTTTACTATTTTTTTTTTGTGTGGAATTTTGATGCTCCAAAAGTTACAAGGAGCATTTAATCGGTCCCTACAAACTCAGAGAAACATAAGTCCACCTTGTTTTGACGGTCAAATGTTTTGATATGATACAAAATGACACCTTCAGCAGCTATTATTTTATTTAATTTAGTATTTATAATTTTATATATGTAATATTTATAATAACATATTTATTATATTTAATATTATTTATTTATTTATTTTAATAATAATTAATAAATAAAAATCAAATTATTTTAGACTGTTTTATGTTATTTATTTTTATTATCTTTTAAATATTTTTGTACAAGCAAAACAAGCCAAATCAATGCATACTTACAATAAATATAATGTTTTACTATATAATTTTTTTAAATATATCTTTCAAACATTTGATTTATTATTTCATGATACTTTTAGATATTATATTTTCATAAATAATAGTACAAACCCTATTTCTTTTTATATATTTTTATACACACAAAAAATAGTAGACATTGAATAATTTATTAAATAAAGGATAAGTCACCTACAAAATGGAAACCACAAAATTAGCACCTTACATAATTATTATATAATCATATTATATGTAGATAAAAAATAGTCACTAAATTAATTATTTGTATAAAATATATTTTAAAATACAATAAAAGACAAATATTAAAAATTATTATTAATAGAAGTTTATAAATTTTTTATTTTTAATAAATAAAGAATAAATAGATTAAAAATTATAACTTTATATTATTCTATATATAAATTGTCTTAATTGGTAACATTAATATATACTCCTAGAGCACATCTGCACATGTATGTTAGGCAAACCAATAAATAATTATACTTGTCTCAATTTTTAACACCAGTCCTAATGTGAAATTTAATTTGGATTTTTTTTATTTTTTTAGGTTCTTATGCAAAGAGAGGTTTGTGGTGCAATAATAGGAATCTCACAAAAGAATACAGTATTAGGAGATCCTTGCAGTATAATTCAAAGCTCCATTACAAAGGCATTGAAGGAGGATCATCTAGAAGTGATAAATTTGAGAAAAAATACTTAATGAATGCATCTTCTGGAGAATCATATGAATCTGAACTAAAATCTCATGATGAATCAAAAAGCACTTTGGAATCTATCAGAAATGCGCTGAATAGTTTTGTCAAGTTTACAAGATTGTATGCATTTGTTGGCGTGGTTAGTTTCATAAATAAATAATTAATCATTACCATGATTTTATTTCCATAAAAAATTTTAACTGATAATAGAAAATACATGAATAATTAAATTTTTAACGGTTATTAATTACTAATTTTGTTTTCTTATTTTTGGACAAAGACTTCAGGTGCACTGTCTTCATCGCTTCTTGCAGTGGACACTTTCTCAGATATATCTCCAGTGTTATTTTTAAAAGGATTTTTGCAGGTGATAAACTCGAGTAAAAAGCGCACAATTTATTTAATACTATGTTTTGTAGTTAAATATAATAATAATAGCTTCATAAAAAAATTTGATACTTATCTAAGGAGAGATGAGTATTCTATGGTATATATAACATAAACTTGAATTCATAGAGTAATTATAAATTTAATACAAGTTCGTAATTCTTGGTTTTAATTATTAGAACTTCCAAATTAATTGTTTATTTTGAATTTATATTATTTATGTTTAGTTAATATATGAATTGATTAATTTCAAATTACTTATTTTTTGAATAATTTAAAAACCCCAATAATTTCTAGTCATTTATATATCTATTATTTCCCAGAAAAGTATTACTTGATAAGTAAGTATATCTAACCGGGATGGACAACAAAGGGATAGCGTATCCTTTATCTTGTCCCAACATTATAAGTTATGACTGGTTCCAGAAATGTTAGATAACGGCCGAGTTAATGTTAGTCAACATTAATTAATTTTTTATTTTTCTACTAAAAAATGTTTTATTTATAACATTTTTAATAAATTTATTCTTAAGATTTTATTTTTATTTAATATTTTTAATATTATTCTTGTATCAGATTCTGTCTAATTATTAACATTTTTTAGGTCTGTCCACTTATATTTTAGAATGATCTATTTATTTTTTGATAATACAATTGTTGTCCACTTATAAATTTTGTCAAAAAATACAACAATTGTATTATCAAAAAATAACACTTTTTAGGTCTGTCCACTTATAAATTTTGTCACTTAATATTTTTCATTTAATTATATTATTCATATAATATACAAAATATGTTATAAAGTAACATGGAAAAACAAAAGAGCTGGTTAAAACAATTGTAGTTAAAAAATAAAAAGAAAGAATGAAATATATAGAAAGAGTATCTTCTCTACTCTGTAAGGTACTATTTTACCTTCAGAAGTGGTTTATTAATTTTAAAATTTTTGGCTATGTTTCAGTATATGATACCTGTCCTGTGCATGCATCAATATGTTATGGGAGCGAATCAATTAGCCGATGTTGAAATAGATAAGGTATGCACTTACTACTAAAAATAAGTTACGGATTTTCATTACCTCAATAGACTAGGTTTACTTATACATATATATTGAGCTACTTATGCTACTAAATATTATTTCATTGTAGATCAATAAGCCATATCTTCCTTTGGCATCTGGAGATTATTCCTACACACGTGGAGTTATAATTGTGGGATTCTGTCTACTTTCGGTACGATGTTTAGAGTGATTATTTTTAGCATCCAACTTCAATTATGACACGTTTCCTTCAATAAATGTCTTATTTAAAAATTTGTTTAAACTTTGAATCATTCTTTTTGTTTTATTTTTTTTTTCTTCTTTCAAAAGATGACAAAACATAATTTTATACAATTTTCGATTATAAAAATTTTAATACTATATTATAAAATTATTTTTTAACAAAAATTTAAAATAATAAAAAGAGATACATATATAATCATATCACTAATAATTATTATTTCTCCTGAATAAATTTTCAAAATGCATGAGAAAGTGACTATTTAATTTCCACTTTCTTCCCTTTTTTTTAAATTTCTTTCGTTAATACAATGTATTTCGCCTTAACTCTCTCTCTCTCTCTCTCTCCTAATTTGTTATGGTTTTTGTACAGAGTATTGGGCTTACATGGATGGTAGGATCAAAGCCATTGCTTTGGACCAATCTTATCACTGCTGTTCTAACGAGTGCTTATGCATTTAATGTAAGTAGCTTTCTTTGAAAATTGGAAAAAACTTGTTCATCTAAATTGCTTGCCTTGTTTGTCTTATTTGTGTTACAATCTAAATCATCTTATCCAATAAATTTTTATTTTCAACAAGTCATCGAGAAGACGAGAACTACTACTAATGTAAAATAAATTAATTCCTTTATTGTTTTAAAAATAGACTAATTAATTCCTTTATTGTTTTAGCATGCATATTAAAAATTTGATTGAAAGTTAGTAAAGACTAATCTATCTAATGAAAATAATTGTCAAAAATTTTTGAGAAAAAAATATTTAAAATATGTTAAAAATATAACAATTCATGTTATTTTCTCTTATTAGTTTAAACTTTTGGGAAGAATGGTATTAAGACATAATATTAAAACTTTATGTTTGAAAGGTCTAGAATTTAATCTTTGATAAATCTCAAAAGTAAAAAAAATATCATAAAATAAATAAAAGAAAAGAAGATAACTAATGTAAAAATTAAACAATCCAAAAGACACTCTTTCTTGAGAAGAAGTATTAGAGGTATAACTGTTCGTATCGTTTTTTCATATCAATTTAAACTTTTGGGATGAATGATATTATAACAAAATCAAAATATCTAATCTAAAATTTTTTAGAATTCCTTAGAGGTTAATTTGGGTGTTTAGTCAATAATTGTTTTGTAAAATTGACCCTAAAAAGTGCATGCAAGTTAAGACACGGAAATGACTCAAATGAGGAGATGTTCGTTAGAACTTCAACCCGAAGAAGGGATTTAAGAAATTGGGATCTGTTTTTTAGGTTTTGAACATATGGGCACTCTGTTTATCTTGTTTTGAACCTATACGCACTTTGCTTCTTAGATTAACTTATTAGGTAACTACATCATCAATTTGTTTGTTAATTTGAGTTCCTCCTATCTACTTGAAATTTTTTACTTGTTACTTTCAATGAGTTTCACTTAACCTTGTATATAGTATGAGATTATGTTTAAGAGATTAAAAACATGGGCTCATGCTTTTGATGTTCTCAAATATGAAATATTTATTTAATGGTGACTTGACAATTATTTTCATTTCTAAACTCTCTCTAGTTACCTTTGTTGAGATGGAAGAGATCTACAATTCTTACAATAATATCAAGTACAATTACACTGCTGACAACATTTAATTTAGGAGCTTTTCTCCACATGAAGGTACTTTTCCACTGACCTGTAATCTTTACAGACATATTCTTCATATTTCATATAAATTAGCTTTTATATACATAAAGAATAATTTAATATTTCATTGAAAAGAATCCCAATAAAAAGTGATCATAGGAAATTAATATTATAATATATAATCAATTTCAACCAGGTTGTTAAATAAGTTATAAGTATCAAAATCTACTAAAAAATTAATTAGTTTTTGTTGAGTTTGTATTTTAGATATTTTTAATTAAATTTTGAATATTTTTGTTTTTAAAAATATCAGATTTTTTTTTTCTAATGTAAATGTTAGTTACTGAAGTTGACTGTACAATATTGACTCTCAAGACCTTTTTTTTTTTTTTTTCTAATAACTATATTATTTAATTTAGTTTCCTATATATGATGCAATTTTGATGGAAGTCTAATACATTTTTTGGAACAAATACATGAATGTATGTTGTCCAGACCTTTGTACTAAAACAGGCAGCTGTTTATCCAAGATCTCTACTTCTTGGCTGTTTGGTCATGGGTTGTTTCTATTCAGTTATATCAGTATCAAAGGTAAATTTTTAAGCAATTAAATATAATATTTTATATTAGAACACTAATCTTTTTATTGGATGTTTTCAATCAAATGATATAACAATATGTGATGATAATAAATAGGACTTAGCAGACGTTGAAGGAGACAAAGCATTGGGCCTCAAAACTTTGGCAATACGTTTGGGTGTTAAGAAGGTACCTTGTTGTAAAGCCTCAGATTAAAATTTTGGTCTTTTACTTTTCGAAAATAATTTATGAAAACTAATTTTTTAAAAAATAATTTTTTTAAAAATTATAGTATCTATTTGTTTTGATAAATGAAATAAAAAATAAATTTTAATAAACACAAACAACAACAATTATATTTAGTAAATAATTTTTAAAATTTAAAAATATTATAATAAAAACAAATATAATAATAAATTTAAAAATTTATTTATGTATGAAATTATATTAAAATTTTTTATTTTAATAAATATAAAATTAATTTTAAAAAATTACACTTTAAGTATTTTCAAAAATACTCATTTTTTAAAAAGCAAACATAAATACATGTATTTTTTTATTTATCAAATACAAAATAAAAAACTTGTATTTTTCAAAAAGTATACAACACCTCTTCAAAACAGTGCTCACCAGATTTTGCTATTACATATACCTTCATTTATTTGTTTTATTAATCTTTTGCAAGGTATTTTGGTTATGCATTTCACTTATTCAAATGGCTTATGGAGTTGCTATTACATTGGGAGCATTATCTCCTTCTCTATGGAGCAAAATTTTCACGGTAAATACTATTTATTTATATTGGTTAAAGTTATTTATGTGTTGCATTCATTTTAATCCAAAGAAAAACCAAGCCTTTTCTTATCCAAGAACATGGCTTATATATACATGGCTCCAAACCTATGAAACATTGACTCTTCTTTGATTTATCGTATTTGTGTGTTGAACACATTTCGAACATAATATTCATTGATATTCGTTTAATATGTATATTTTCTATATCCAATAGTGTCTTAATAAAACATAAAAAAAATTATTTTTTAGATAGGCTTAAACATACTTAAATACTATCACGTATCAGTGTGTCTATTTTTATTCTTAACATGCATTCTTGGAATAAGTTTAAAAATAGTATATATTATTAATTATTAAAACAAAAAATATTTTAAATATTTTATATACATAAAAAATATATTAAAAATAATTAAAAATTAATTTATATTTTAATATCAACAAAATAGCAAAATATCATTATAATTTATTTAAAAATTACTTTATATTTTATATATATGCCTTGTCTCCTGTTTTATAAGACTTTTAAATTCGCGTATCCCGTGTCGTGTCGTATCCTATATCCATACAACATAACTCCAAACAAAATAAAGGTGGTTTTCAATAAAGTACACGCTAATGTTTGATTTTTTTTTTTAACCAAAGATAGGAGGCTCAAACCGGTAACCTCTTAATTGAGTATGGAGAGACTATGCCATTTGAGCTATAACTCATTGGCACTAATGTTTGATTTTAAAAGTTATAAGGATTGTAATAAATATAAATTTAATAAAGACTAAGAATATATATATATATATATGATTTTATAAATACTTTTATAAATATTGCTAACTCTTGAAGGAAAAATATAAATATATGATTTTTTAAATTTATTAAATACAAAATAAGATATTTATGTTTTTGACAAGCACAACTATCTTTTTAATAAATTTTACCAAACCGACTATAATAATTAGGATTTCCAAAGTGAAAGTATTTCTTGAAATTTCCTATTTCTACTATTACGTGATTGATTTATATCAAACGAAAAAAGTGAAATTATTGATCATTGTAGTAATGCCTTAAAATTACTGTAATTTTCAATTTTTAGGTTTTGGCACATGCCATCATGGTTTTGGTCGTTTGGAATCATGCCAGTTCTGTAGATTTATCAAATAAAGATTCGTTGCAGGCATTTCATATGTTTGTGTTTAAGGTAAGCATTAAATTTACTTAATGAATTGATACGGAGGTATTGATCTTCAAGATAAATAATGCACTTTGCTTCATAATTAACTTTGTACCATAAGTTGATTACGTAATGGAAAAGGCTTTTTTTTTTTTCTTTCTTTTTTTCTATGACAAAAATTATTAAAAAATTATTTTACTTTATTCCAATACAAAATTATTAGAGTTAGTAATTTTGAGAAAATATATATAGAACTGTAAAAATATAATATAACTCCTAATGTATGTTATGTATCTTATAATAAGCATATATTTTTGTAGTTTCTATTCATTGTGTTATAGTTGAAAATGTTACAGGGTAACTATATTTTTTATCTTTGAAACTTTTCAAAATTTTAAAGTTAGTCTAATGTTTAATTAGTTCAAATTTTGTACTTAATATTTTAAATATGTTTTGGTTATATCTTAAGATTATTAATTAACACCGTTAATAGAAACGTAAACATGACAATCTTACTTTGATGTGTTATATGATACGCTTATGATTGAAATATATATATATATATATATATATATATATATATATATATATATATATTGAAACTAAGAAATTGGATTGAAAACAAAAAAAAAATAAACTTATAATCTGACAGATATTTTTGTAAGTAAAAATCATATTAAGAATATTTTTAAAATGTATTATTTTAATTGAAATTCATTTATAATACAGTAATATTTTTATTAAAGAAAAATTACTACAGGATTATGTTAAGTACGTAAGTATCGTATATTCTTGTGTTATTAAAATTACATGAAAATGTTTTCAAACGTATTCAAGATACTTTTATATAATAAAAGTGATACATTTATATATATATAATCGAAACAAATTACTAAAACTAATTGTATGATTGAGATTAGTGATTAAAATGATTGAATGTTTCTATTATATACTCTATAGATGGACAAATTAAATTAAAGTTATTGTACTTGTGAAGACTAAAGTTCTGACTTCAGAATACACATTGAGATATATTATTACTAATTTATCATTTCTATAATCTTTTCTGTCACAGCTTGTGTATGTGGAAAACATCCTCGTACTATTTGTACGATGAAGAATTGAGGAGATTAGGGGTGTATATGGTTCAACTCGGTCCTGAACACTTTAGGAACTAATTTGGTGTGATTTTATCGGATTTAGGGTCGGGTAAGAGTCTCAAAAATAGACCCGATCATTATTTCGAGTCGGGTTCGGACCATAGCTCGGATCACCCGAACTCGGCCCGGTCATCATACACAATTAATATTTTGTGTTATTAGTGATAGATCATGACTATTCTTATATGGAATTTAAGTATTGTAAACCTTAATATTTTGTATTATTTGTCATTATAAGACTATAAGTTAATGTTTTATGTTTAAAATGCATAAGACTTTAGACTAATGCATAATATTGTGTTATTTGTATTGATTTAAGGAAAAGTCTAGGGGGCCAGCAATTTTATTGCATTTTGGCCAGCATGTAACCAGCAGAGAAAGGTGAGCCATTGGATGAAATCTCACACCAATCTCACACCATCAAATCATCATTGATGGCTAGTTGATGGCTACCAATCACAAATGTTGCTGGCCCCCTAGCATTGCTCTTGATTTAAATATTTGGTGTTACTAGACAATATTAGTATTAATTGTGGTTATGCTTTAATTTTGAAGAAGGGTTGATTGTTGTTATATTTTTCTAAGTGAATTTTACTATGTCAAATAATGGTTAGAGTCTTGGAAATTTGGATATTTTTACACCTTAGCTTACAAGAAGGTATCAACGTAATACAAGGTAGCCGCGTATTGGCGGCGGTTTTTTTATTGATTAGCGGCGGTTTTAAACCGCCGCAAAATCAAATACCGGCGGTTTATAAAAGGCCATGGATATGGGCGCCGGGATTGGGTTTGGCGGCGGTTTTCATAAACCGCTGGTATAGCCACCGCTAAATCAAACTTTTTGCGGCACAAAATTGAAAACCGCCACCAAATGAGTCTTTCACGGTTTCCTTCATATTTACCAGCGGTTTTAAAACCGCCGCAATTTGGCATGACGAGTCCAAGTTTCCACAAGTTTAGCGGCGGTTTTAAACCACCGTCAAATGGGACATCAGTTTATGTTAAAAGTTAGCGGCGGTTGATCTGAACCCAAACAGCGGCGGTTTAAAACCGCCGCTAATTTAATAAAAAAAAGAAATTTTCGTTTTTCAAATAAAACACGCGTAATTTATTTATAATATTATTGAATTATTCTTTTTAACTATTTTTTATTTTCCATTATTATAAGAGTGAAAATTTGAAACTCAAAAATAGAATATAAAATTGAAGCAAAAACAAAATTTAAATATAAGCAAAACAAATTAATATATCCATCAAAATACGAAGTAAATAAATCTCTTTCATAGAGTTGCTCAGTCTAATTCAATAAAATGTTTACTTCAATGCAAAATAACTCCAATCCTAATATTCTATTTTCACTCTATCATTCTATGAAACTCATCCCTGCAGCGATGTCTGGTGGTAGCTCCACACCCTGCCTTTGAAACAGATAAATCAGAGCACTCTCCATCGCCTTCATCTTTTTCTTCTCTGCTGCTGCCTCGTCCTCTATTACTTTCATCTTTTTCTTCTCTGCTGCTGCCTCGTCCTCCATCGCCTTCCTCTTCAACTTCTCGCCTTCCAGCTCTGCCTGCAATTCAAGCAGCCTCCTCTGGGTCTCCTCTAGTTGGACTCCGTTGCCAGGCGCATGTGAATTCGGACCGAAGAGTTGACTAGGAGTCGGTCCAAAACCCACACCACGTACTCTACCCGGTTTTTCTTTTTCGAAAACCTGAGCAATGGAGTCATTTTGAGACAACATTCTGGCAGACTCATCCTGTTGCTCAATATCCTCAATTCTTTCCTACATACACAAATTAGTAACATGGAAAGATATGCACTATCAACCAAAATCACAAAAAAAAAATAGGGGTAATTCTCCTAAATTGACTTGTGTTAACCTTTATCAATTAACAAGTACTACTTACACCAATTGCTCTTGCTTCATCATTCATATATGAGCCATCCTTCTTTTTGTGCATCTTAATCCATAACTCTCCTCTACCGATTATTCTTCCTTGTTCTTCTGACTGTAACAACAAAGTTTTTGCATTAAAATTTTCCACAAAATCAATGAAAATTTAGTCACAAAGATACTAGCATAACTAAACAAAACAAGTAAATTACCTCATCTTCCATCCGCCGTGTGAAGCTTTTCAAACCTCCACTGTGGGTATATTGTTTTTTTGATCGATTCTCCGTATTTTTCCTACACTTCTCCTATTGGTCCATCAGAGACAAAGGGCGATTAGAATCTAATAGAAAAGGACTCAATGCAGCATAATTGGTATTCTTGTGTAACAACGATACAGTATATTACCTTCGTCTCAGGTTCGGCGCGATAGTCAAGGAACCATCTCCAATGCTCTCGATCAATTCCCGGCGGTCGATTCTCAAGATTTTGATCAATAGTGAATGTTGGCTCATAAAAACGGTCATACAACCTCAGCCTTGTTTCCTTCCAAGCCTTCCCCATACTTTTCAACATATTTTTTTTAATAATTCCTTCGCTGTCTTCATCAAAGTGAAAAATTTGCTACACAGATAATACAAGTTGTCAATAAAATTGTAAAAATAAGCAAATTTAATTTACCCGGGATATAAACTTTTACCTTGACACATTCGTTATAAACCTTGTCTTTAGTTTTAATCTGATGCCAACTTTTCCTACAGATGGAAAATTTTCCATAATCAGATCCCAACAGACCAAGCACGCCACTCAATAGTCCAGCTTCATCTCCAATTGCTTGCTTTGCGTTGTTGAACCTGAGCACGATCTTCCTACCGTTAGGCCGTGCCATAGCATCCCTCACACTTAGTTTTGCCGGCTTGATTGTGCCGTCAGAATCTATAAGCCAAATATAACATTTGCGTTGTGGACAGCATGCGAAAAAATTTACATATAACATAATAATATTAAAATACTACCTTAGTATACACCTAACAAAAGAATTATGATGGATCAATTCAACATATAACATGCATAAATTGGTGTAGATTTGCAACACTTGAAACAAATTTAAAAAAAATTACCGACTTTTAATTTAGAAAACTAATAATAAGAACAAATTTATCGCTTTATTTGAAATGTAGGCAAAAATAAAATTAATATAATAAATCAAAATCTTTTATAATTATTTTGACAGGCCACAGAATACATTTTATCCAATTAAAGATTATGATACAAGAAATTAAAAAATTACTCTGCAAACAAATGGAGAAGGTCAAATGTCATTGACCTGTTTTGCAACTGAAAGCATTTGGGATGAACGAATTTCAGTATTGTGTAAATTAATAATGGGTGGAGCTTAAATGATGTTGATGGAAGAAAAATAATTTGGAAAGATACCTATGATCTTAACAGTCCAAAACTCTGTAGTCTTGCGTCCTCTGCGACTCTGAACCACAGGAGCATCATGGAGCTCGTCAACTTCTTCTTCGACAAGAGGTTCCTCAATAGCATTAGCCTCCAAGTTGAGATGGCCTGTCAGCGAGTTTTGGGTACTATTTGTGCTCGTCTGGAGCAGGCCTTGGTTCACTTCGCGACGGAAAGGGCGTGAAGTAGCGGGGACACTATCACCACTAGCGGGGACACTTTCACCATTGGTCGGAAGAATTTGAGAGCCATCATGGTGGGAGTCCAAAATCGCATTCGCTCCAGTGGTTGCTGAGATCCTGGTTCCAATTTTGATTTTTTCGTGAATCGACCTTTCCGAGCCATTGTAAACTCCTGACGACAACAAGATATATACTCACGTTAATAATTGAGGAATTAATGCTGTTGAACTAATTTTGATTAGTGTCCAATCTTAAGAGACAACATCAAAACTAATACAATAACTTATAAAGAGTGAGCTGGATATACATCTATGTTTAAGGTCCTTATATACTACAAGTAGTAGTGATTTGGATTTAAAAGTTGGACATTCAAATTATACATAACATTCATTCACAGCAGTCCAATTACTACCTTTGGATTTAAAAGTTGGACATTCAAATTATACATAACATTCATTCACAGCAGTCCAATTACTACCTAAATCCTGCTCCTAAACTACAGTCCTGGGAGCTGCACAGTAAAAAAAATTAATTAGCCCTATTTTATTCCACACTAATTGGTGTACTAACCATATTTACTGGTTTCTATACAGTAGTGTGATGATTATTAATTGATTCTTAGAGAACCAACCCACAGCACGAACCTCTAGTTCCATACTTCATTGATCATAGAAGAACTTTCTTTTCAAATCTAAACTAGCAATACACTCAAATCTCTAACCATATAAGTAAATACCACCTATTGGGCTATAATCACTGACCTAGATTCAAATAATGAAGTGGGATTTCATCAAAAGATGAGACATGCGTAATTAGGAAAACCAGAATCAGCCCATTATCGAAACATGCACAATCTTCATATGCAGTAAGAACGTCCAATCAAAGAAACATTATACCATCATAAATTGATAGAGAACTGGTGATTACCACAACAGTGAGAGGACGATGTAACAGCTGGCCCGATTGGACGACCTAACAGCAGTTGAGAGCTCCTCTTTGGGGGTGGGGAGGTGCCAGAACGCGACAGTTGAGAGCTCCTCTTTGGGGGTGGGGCTTCGTTCACTGTATTCAGGGCTAAGTGCTATGAGGTATGGCTCGGGTGTATTAGGATTGAGAAGAAGGGGTGGGTTACGGACGAGGGGTATTTCATATAAGGAGTAATCAAGTTTGGCGGGTGTTTGAAATATTTGATATTAAACGAAATCCCTAATTTTGATTGTTAGAGGGAACTAATAATATTAATTCTAATAATAATAATTTGAACCATGAAAATATTTTGCCAAAAAAACAGAACATAACCGAGAAGAATATAATTTGAGAAATCTTAAAACCAAAAAATATTGCACAACGTAAATTTGCTGTTGATATTTTAAATTTTAACATAATAACAATTATAGTAATAATAATACGGTACGTGGGTTAAACATAATAATAATTATAATATTAAATTCTACATTTTATCAACAGCTTTTTTCATTTTTGTTTTTCAATTAACTTTAAATTTAACATTTAAATTTAGCCCTCACTAGCTATTAATTCCTTTAAGATTAGCAATCTATGTTTTCATTTTAACATTTTATAACAATAATAATAATAATAATAATAATAATAATAGGGTAAAATGAACAATAATAACCGTAAGCATATTAAGTGGTGATAAGAATAGGCTTGAATTGGTAAAGTTTTACCTTTTTTTAAGTAGCTTATGAAAAATAATATAAATAGATAGAAAGTCATACCTAATATGTGATAGAGATGTATTTGTGTTAAAAATTGTGAACATTAAGTTGAAAAATGAAAAATATATGAGGCCAAAAAAAGTATAATAATAATAATAATAATAATAATAATAATAATAATAATAATAATAATAATAGACAGTAATAAATACCAATATTAAATAATAATAATAATTAATAAAATAAGAAGGACGTGAATACAATAATAATAAGGTGAGTAATTATTAAAATAATAATAACTATCAATAATAATAATATTAATAATATTATTAATGACAATAATAATAATAATTACTAGCATATTTCTAGGTACTTTTTTTAGACGTCAAAAGAAAGTAAAAAAAAATAGATAGATTTTTATTTGTTAGTTTGTTTGGAAAATATCATAGCAAAACATTTCGCTCATCATTGTGCCAAAAATTTTTTGATAATCAGAATCTTGCGATAGTCTTTTAATAAAGTGCAGAAATACGTAAAGCAGTAGACCAAGGACCTTCAATGCAGCATACTAACGATCCCTAATAACAATCTGAAGAATTATAAAGTCACGACAACTTCAAAAAACAATTCTTGGGCATCCTATAAATCTGAATCCTAATTCTTCAATTAAACTATTGCAATATCCTCAAGGGTTCAAGTATCTAGTCGCCCACATAGCTAGGTGCCAGGCATTTTTCTTATCAGGAGACATTCCACTATAAGGATAATCATTCTCTTCCGGCGTTTTATTGAGGTCATACGACAGCATCGAGGCATTTTGTCCAGCAGAATCAGCTTTTTCAGAGCCACCGGAGGGGATGTCGTCCTCTTTCTCCAATGAATCCGGAACCACCTCTCCAGTAGCTTCGGATACCTCCTGAATCTGGGATCGAGATAACCCTGAGAGGTACATCGTAGCACAAAATAGGCGCAGAATTTCAAGAATTAGTGTATGAACATAATCATATTACATCAACAACAAGTAAAGTTGTCTTTCTTACGTTCCCATAGACGTTCAAGTCCGTGTTCTATGAGTTTGAATTCCTCTTGTGCTGCAATATCCAGTTCAACAACAAGAGTATTTTCATATCGTGCCTGTACAACACATCACAAAAATAATGTAGAAATACTGTTTGTAAAAACCTGGGACAATGTAAAATCATTCAAATGATTCCGAACCTAAAACATAAAAAATCAGGTGACTCAGCAGTAGAATCATTACATTTTATTTCTTGAGATAGCAAACAGATTAGATAGCAAGAAGACTATGGCATCAAAGAAAGAGAACACCAGTAACACCAGAAACAGAATGAATCTTTTGGAGTGCTCTTTCTGCTCAAGTCAGATCAAAGAATATGCCTCATGCACACAGATTAAGGTCTCAAATTGATACAAGATATAAGCGACTCCTGCATTATTGCGGGCTACATTTATTCTCAACTGGTTTGGTTTGATTTTTGAACCTAACAAGAATGGAGTGAGATTATTGCCACCTGTATTTCGGTTCCAACCAACAGAAGAGAAGCTTCTATTTCAGTATTTGAAATGTAAGGTTTTCTCTTTTCAGTTGCCAGCTTCAATCAATCCTGAGATCAATGTTTGCAACTACGATCCATGGGATTTGCCAGGTAATCAATATAAAAATCTTTACCTCCTTTTTTTTCTTAGTTTTAGTTTCACTCTTAAAGTTACCAAATTATAGTGAAGTATAATTCCGTTTAGTCTTTGCTTCTTAAAATGTTTAATTTAAAAATTTCTTCAAAAAAGGAAAAAGTTAAAGATAGACTAAATTAATTAAATTAAATTGAAACTAAATTGACATTATCTAAGGTTAGAATGAAACTAAGTTAAATTAAAATATTATTTAACTTTACTCATTTTTTTACATATAGCTCTAGGAATAATTAACTCATATATATATGCTCTTATAACTATGATCTTATTATTATTATTTTTTAATATTAGGGAATAATAATAATTATGGGGAGCAAGAAGAGAGATACTTGTTCAGCTCAAAGGAAGTTAAGTATAAAAATGGTAACCGAATGAACAAAATAACGAGGGTGAGTAAAATTGTGATACGTTAAATAAATAGCAAGGTAATAAGTGAATATTTACCTTCACCTCGTCAAGTATCTTCTGTGAGAACCACGTCTCCATACTTGTTACAAACTCAAACCCAAATTTAGCCCGGTACTTTCGGTCCCAATGAAGCATTTCCTAAAGTTTTAGAATTATCACATGAATATGGTTGCTTTCCATGAATAAGAAAATGGAGTACAAAAATAAATTGGGCAGCAACAAACAAACCCTCATCATTGATCTCGGCGCATGAGATATGGCTCGATAGAGGTGACTTTGTCCAGAGAAGGCATCCAACCATGATTGTATGCGGGACTCTTTAAACCACACCTGTCTTGCAAAGGATGTTGCGTGGTCCAAGGAAGAGAATGGAGACTCAGCTATCATCTTCTCTGCGAACCAACGGCTTCTAGTAATGGGAAAGAAGTCTCTGCTCTCCAATTTCCCTGATAGTCCACCAAAAATAGAAAGAATGTACAAGGACAATATAAAAATGTGATTATAAGAAGTCTAGTTGGAGAGGTAATAGCATTGTGAAGACATAGTTGAATAAAAGAGCTTTATATGAGGGGATAAGTTTTAAAAAATCTCAAATAAGTCACTATAATCAACCTATTATCTAATGATATGACAAAAATAAAATCCAATATCTATCGTAGGTGAATCAGGACAGTAGTATATATCCAGAACTGCCATGTATATGAGCTACATGCATGGTGGAGAACAGTTTTTTAGGAATCGGCAGCCTCATCACAATCTTCAACCCTTTCACTAGTGGACTCCTCTAAATCGCCGTCTCTTGTCAACCGCAGCCGTTCGACATCAAATTCAGGCAAGCTAGTCATACAGGCCTGTGGATTAAGGTCGACCTCACAATATTCATAATCTTCGCCCATGTCAAACAAATCTCTTGGCTTCACATGGACTATTACACTCCATCCGCTCTCCACCTCATCCTCTACGTAGAAAACAAGACGAGCCTCAGATGCCAATATATACGGCTCATCGTCTTCTCGATCACTGGTGTGAATCGGATTGGCAAAATTGACACAGGTGTGGCCCAGAACGTCTTGTCGGATGCCTCTGCCCGACGTGGTGTCTGCCCAAATACACTTGAATAAGACTACATTGAATTGACCACTGTAATTTAGCTCGATGATGTCTACTAATTTCCCGTAATACGAGATGCCGCCGACAGCAACATTGGCATCCCATTTACTTGCATAACTTCTAGTATCCGAAGTGACATAAACCCCGCTATTCTGTGTTTTCATCCCTTCCTCCCTCGACATGGTCCTAAATTTAAATCCATTGACATTGTAAGCTGGATAGCGTTTGGCCTGAGCGAGGGGACCGCAAGCGAGCCACTGCAACTCGTTCGAATGATTGGTGCTTCCAAATGGGACCTGGAATTGAACCATTAGAGGCAATAGGGCGTCAAAGGGTAGTAGGATCCTGAGATATGAAAGATTACCTTATGCCTGAACCAGTTGGCAAATTCCCTGTGCACAACGCTATCTATATGAGACTGGGACCTTGTTCTACTTCGCAGTTTTCTCTTTGTGATGGCTCTGTACTCACTGTGCATACGAAAGGTTTGTTCAAGTTTAGTACTATCAGTACCAAATTGGCTCATTGTATAATTTTATAGCTCAGGCTTTGTACTTACTCCAAGAATTTCTCTACAGCAATGCAATTGACCAGTACATGACGATGTGCTTGAAGCTTTTCGGTTGCTGTTAGAGTAAAAAATGAACTTGCCCCGACCGCCTTTCCAACCACTGGGAACATGTTAGCAATCTCGCTCGGTGGAGCATCGATCGGCCAGTCGTCAACGCGCGTTGGTCGGTTGATCCTAGTCTCGACATTATCTAGATATCTAGAACAGAATGTGAGAATCTTTTTGGATAAGTAGCCCTCTGCAATCGGTCCTTCCGGTTGTGCCCTGTTACGTACGTACTGCTTGAGACGACATAGGTACCTTTAAGAACATAACGTACGAATTACTAGATGACAGCTATCCATTTATAAACAGGTCGAGAAAGCTTAAGTGGATCAATACCTCTCAATTGGGTACATCCACCGGTAATGCACTGGGCCACCGAGACGGACCTCCTCGACCAAATGCACCGTTAGATGAACCATAACTGTGAAGAAGGAAGGTGGAAATATCATCTCCATGTGGCACAAGGTATGGACTACACGATCCTGAAGGAGAGGTAGTTGTTGAGGATCTATGGATTTACTGCATATTATTCGGAAAAAGGCTGATAACTCAGCTAAGACGGCGGACACTGGGGTGGGCAACACATGTTTTGATGCAATTGGCAGTAGATGTTCCATTAGAATATGGCAGTCATGACTCTTCAAGCCGAATAACTTGCGCTGTTTTAAATCAACACAGCGAGAAATGTTGCTAGAGTACCCATCTGGAAAGACCACATTCTTGATTGTCCTAAGAAAGACATCCTTCTCTGGATTCCGCATGGTGAAGACTGCAGCGGGATACTTTCCACCTTCAACTGGCCACATATCCTGCCGGATGCCCATCAACTGGAGATCTTTTCGAGCTTTTAGGTGGTCTTTGGACTTACCGCTCTCGTTCAACATGGTGAAAATAATGTTGTCGCATACATTCTTCTCTATGTGCATTACATCAAGGTTGTGACGTAACTCGTTGTTCTCCCAGTACGGCAAATCAAAGAATACACTCCTCTTTTTCCAGGGAGACTCGTCTTGCACCACGGTCTGCTGTCCGTGCCTTCTTTTACCGCCCACCGCTTGCACCTTGCCTTGTGAGACAGGAACACCCTCCAATTGTCTCAGGACATCCCTACCAGTCAATTTGGTAGGTGGGGATCTATCATCTACCTTGCCATCAAATCTACTCCGGTCCTGTCTATATTTGTGATCGCGATTCAAGAAGCGACGATGACCCATATAACACCATTTCTGACTGAAGGTGAGTCGCATAGTCTCGGCATCCAAATTGCACGTGGGACAAGCTCTCCCGCCGTAAGTATTCCAGCCAGATAAATTGCCTAAGCCAGGAAAATCACTGATAGTCCACATCAGTGCAGCTCGCATCTTGAACATTTTCTTCTCACTGGCGTCGTAGGTATCAACACCAGCCCACAACTCCTTCAGCTCATCGATCAGGGGCTGTAGGTAGACATCTATGTCATTGCCAGGCATTTTAGGACCAGAAATAATCATAGAGAGAATAAAGTTGGTTTGTTTCATGCAAATCCATGGGGGTAGGTTGTACGGAATAAGAATCACTGGCCATATTGAGTACTTTGAACTGAGGTTTCCATAAGAATTGAAGCCATCACTAGCTAGGGCTAAGCGAACATTGCGCGGATCGCCAGAAAAGTCAGTATATCTCCTGTCAAATACTTTCCAACCCTCGCCATCCCTGGGATGCCTCAAGGAACCGTCAGAGTTGGTTCCTCTATTGTGCCACAACATGTCAACGGATGTCTTGCTGGACATGAATAATCGCTGCAACCGTGGAATCAGAGGAAAGTAACGGAGAATCTTCACCGGTAGAGGTTTTCCATTCTTCTTGACAACGGCGTTGATTCTGACTAAAGAATTCTTCCTGGTCTTTTGCTTCCACCTGGATGCCCCACACCGTTTGCATCTAGACAAGTCTTGGTCTGTACCCTGGTATAGCATGCAGTCATTTGGACATGCATCTATCTTCTTGTACCCAATGCCGAGCTTCCTTATGATCCTCTTGGCATCGTGCAAGGTCTTCGAAATCCTTGCATGCTCAAAGGCATCCCCCAGTAGCTCTAGAATCAATCCGAAAGCCTTGTCGCTCACTCCGCACATGCACTTTATATGGTACAGCCTAACTAAGAAAGACAGCTTCGAAAATCTTGAGCATCCCGGATATAATCCCTGCTCGCCGTCCTCAAGCAAGTCGTGAAAGGCACAAGCCTCGCAGCTAGGTTCATCAGATAAGTACGGCAACCCCTCCGCAACGTCTCCGACATGCCCATTCCTCGAGTCTTCGTCGTCACTCTGTAATCCCGGGAAGTTGAATGCGTCGTGGACCATGTCCCGCATTTGATCTCCTAAATTTACATTAGGTTCTAGTTCTTCCCTAGCGCTGGATCTCTCATCTACGATCCTCTCGCTGTGATGTAACCAAAAGGTATAGTTAGGGGGAAAGGGTTTCATCAGAAGGTGATCGTACGCGTCCTCTCTAGTTTGGTAACACCGAAACCCACACAAAGGGCATGGACAATGTATCATCCCATCGGATGATGCATTGGCAAATGCGAAGTCAAGGAATCTATTTAGACCATCCCTATATTCTGCATTCCCTCTAGGCTTTGTAATCCAACTCTTATCAATGTCTAAATGAATGAAATAGCAGAAACAAATAAAAAAATAGTAAAAAAATACATAAAACTTGTAATAAAATAAAGCAAAAAAATGGGGAGTGTGTCAAGAGAATCAATAACAGTTTATCACAATAATGAGATGGGAGAGCACCATACGTAATAAATTTGACAATATATTACAAGCAAAAACATGTAGAGAGTAACGGAATAACTCAAAACGGAAACAGAAATAAAAGTTACTTGCATCCCAGGTAACATGTAGCACACGAAAGGAATTAGGGAGGAGGCTTACTCATTACAAAATTCTGTGCTTTTTAAATAATTATTGGGTGAAAGAATTGCTGGTTCCAAGTCCAAAAAGTGAAAAGAAAATAAAAGCTTCCTTAAAAAATGAAAAAAGAAAATAGGAATGAAAGTTAGATTTAAAAGATAATGAAAAAAAGGTATAACTAAACAGTCATGAAAAAAGAAAATAGCACTGAATTTTTTGAATTAGTATAAGCATAGCAAATTGTCAACAGGCATCATGTATAGTGGAAAAAGAAATTCAAAACTAATGTAATATACAAAGATTATATGCTGGAGGCCTGGAGTAGTGTTTGGAATTTGAAAGTCAAAAGTGGAGGTCAAATTGGATTTATCATGAAAAAAGAAACAGATTAGTTTATGATATGCTCTTGGTATTAACTATTAATGCGAGAGACAGAAAGAGTAGGATTTTTGTTCTTTACTTGTTGAAAAGCTAAGCAATTGGTTTGGTTATGCCTATAAAATTATATATTAACTGAAACTACATGTGATCTAGTACTTGATTGATCATTGATCTTAATCATAAAGCAATGAAAATTATTGATTAAAATTGGTCATGGAAAATTAACTTATTATAAGATCTAAATCGTAACCTTAAATTATTGGCATAAAGTTATAATATTTGTTTAATTAACAAAACATAATAGAATCTTTTTTACTAGCTAACAAAGAGTATTTAAAGATGGGTTCTTAATTAACTACTTATTTAAGAAAAGCCCCATTTTATGACTAACTTAAAAACAATAGTACAAGAATTAAAAAATGGTAAATGATGAGAGGAAAGAAAGGCACAAGCTGTGTGTGAAGCCCATGCATCATGTAGATGAGCATTTCAAACATGTGTTGTGACACAGATGTTAATTACTCTAACACTATCTTCTATTCGCCAATTGAAAAGAAGGAAAAAGACACTCAGCTTGTTATATATAAGAATTGGGACACTATCACTTTAGCCCTTTGGCCCTTTACCATCTGTTATTATATGCTTAGAGTTAACAGAGTAGCACTGTATAAGCATGGCACAAGTGCTTTACTCTAAATTTGTCCTAAGCTATTTTAACCAATATGCAGCAAAATCCTATGTACCAATACATAATTAATAAAATAACAAATTCAGCTTCACAAAGTTTAATTTCACCTCTTCTAATGATATCAGCCAGCTTCTTAATAATATATTTTTACATCACAGACCACTAATGTTCAACACTTCTCATGCAGAAAACATTCATATCATATAGCACCACCCAAAAAAATCATGTACACGATGTTGAAAATTTAGTGTGTGCACAAGGGAAAAACACCTTGAAATAGTTGTTATAAGATTACATTTAGTATTACATATAAAATAAATAGACATAGCACAATAAATACCAAAAAAAGTCAATATTAGATAACTTTTCATGCTAGTAAAAAATCAGCCAAGTTGAAGGTAAAAAACGAAGGCAGTTTTAAGAAACACAAGAATAAAAAGAAAGGTTTTATCATAGTACTGATTTATAAGTGTTAACCAAATAGATTTTTATTGTAAGGTTTGGAAAAAAACCACTTTGTTAATGCAACAGAATAAAATTAGTTGAGGCTAGAATCCAATCCGGGTAAAACTATATCAAATGCATTTTTGTCGAAATGCACTAGTAGTAGTAGATTTGGAAAACACATCTCAAGGTTCAAAATAAATTTAAATGTTCTCACTTGAACTGAGATCAAACTGCAGAAGTAATATCACAGTTCATAAAAAAAACTAACACCAATTAATTAAACGTTATAATCAAATAATCAAAACTAAGTAACCAATTATTACTAAGTACTGAATTTACAAATACAAAAAAAAAAAAAAATCAAACTGCAGAAGAATCACATTATCACATTTGAGAAAACAAAAATAAGTAATTCTTTGGTAAACATAAACATTGCTAATTTTATTTGGCAATCCACCAACCCTCCATCGAATATATTAGCCCTGTTTTTTTTTTTTTGTATTCCATGACTTAAAGAATTTTGCTATAAAATTCCACAAATAGAAATTCAGTATTTGTGAGAAACACACTAACTACTTAGTTAATACTTTGACCAACAAATCTAACTGAAAATCCTAATTTTCTGCAGGGAACAAGCATAATAGAATAGAGATAATGGGCCTGACAGCTGATTATTGGGATACCATTATGAGGATTTGAGCCATGGAAGGAAGATGCTATAACAATGATAATTATAGTAACAATAATGAAGCATATAACTGAGTTCAATTGAAATTTTGTCTTCATTTGCAATGAAACGGTAAACTGTATTAACCAAAAATGAAAAAGAAAGAGAAAACTTTCGTGAAGGCAAAGAAATTGAGGTCAATTAAATAAATGATAAATTAAATTAAACAAGCAAGGTCTATACTAAGTCCATAGTAAAAAGTAAGTTATTAGGGGTAGACAACCATAGTAATATTAACAGATCAATTCATTCAGGCTGATCATACACAGATGTGCAGCTGTATGTATACTCTAATTAGATTAATCTTTTAACATAGCTAATTAATCATACATAGAGTAATATAATAATTAACCATACTCAATTCTTGTTGATCATAGACAAAGTAATATGCTAACTCATCATACTCAATTCTTGCTAATCATACATAGAGTAATACACTAATTAATCATACTGAATTATCTATCTAGATAATCAACTCTCTATTGTTCAAATAGTTAAAGTAATGACAACAACAGATAAATGATTAGGCAGCTGAGCTTGCTCATAGTGGATCAAGTCACATGAATCAAATTCCTAACTCTAAACAGCAGCAATTAACCCCAACACATAGAAGATATAGACAAATTATTGTTCAAAAGTCTGAACCAAGAATGAAAACACGAAAAAGAGGTCAATATGGATGAACGAACCAGTGAAGGGGGAGATGCTCAACTTCAACCCCGGTGAGAGAAGCACTGATGGCAGCTGTGCGGCTCGACGACCAACACGAAAGCGCAAGGTGGAGCAAAGGTCAGGAATTTTGCACACAATGGCTGAGAGAGTATGGTTTCAGGACTTGTGGATGACATGCAATAGCTCGAAAATTTTAGGGGTTTCTGCAAAATTGGGGGACTCAATTAAAGGGTATAAGATGACAGGGGGGAATGGGCACATTGAATTATGATAAGATCCTCACCTGGGTGGGTTCCTGCGCTGAAGTTCACGGCTCTGTTCTTGCTCTTGGTTGGCGCGCTGCTAAAAGAAACTCGCGGGTTTCTGCACAATTGGGGGGAAGAGATTATTGGTTGTGATATAAAAGGGGGAATTGGAAGACTGAATTAAAACTCACCTAGCGGCGTTTATGGAAGTAGTCGCCGGGTATATTGTGGCACAGGGGGTGGGTGTGTTTCGCGCCTCTGCTCTGCTTTGGTGCGCGCCAAGAATATAGGGTCAGACGAGGAATGTTGACGATATATATCCTGATTTAGCTGCGGTCTTCGCTGCCCAGCCGCTATCTAGGAGCGTTTTGCGTCGTTTATCCAGACCGCCGGTCATCTCTGCAGTTATCCGTCCAATATGCGGCGATTTTGGCCACAGCTGCTATTTCTTCGCCACTACTCTCCGCTTCTGTGGTAGTGATATAATGTTAATGGCCTGATTTTCACCCGGTTTTCACCCGGTATAATTGTGGCCCGAAAGTGTGTTGGTTTCATTGGGTCTAGGGTCAGATTCGAGTCTAATAAATAGACTCGGTATATATTTCGAGCTGGGTCTAAGTCACATCAAACCCAACTTCACCCGGTCCGTGTACACCTCTAGAGGAGATTTTTGATTTAATAATCAGCTTTTATCATGCGGAGTCTACCCATCATTTCAAATGGGGAATATGTTCATGTATGTTCATTACACATATACAAATAACACAGCAATGAATGACCATCATAAGTTTTATTATTATGACTATTATTGTTCTATGTCATTAATATTCATATTTTGGTTTCAAATAAATTATTGTTTTGACCGGATAAATGATATTTCAATTTGTTATAAAGTCAATTTTTGCTTTTAATTAAAGTAGTTCAAGAATCTTCCTTAAATAATTCACATGGAGACAATTATCTAATGTGGTGAATGCTTGCACTCACTCAAAATGTAACGGTATTAACTTGATGACTAACTAATATTACGCTAAAGATGTGACTCTCAATTCAGTGTTTTAAAAAATTTAACTTATTCTTTTGGTATACTAAATTTTACATATAGATAAAGATATGGAGATAATAAGATAATAACTTAAATTATTTTATTTAACTTAACATTTATAATTTTATATTTATAATATTTATTTATTCTATTTTTTTAATTGTTCATTACAACTTGATTCATTAACAAAAGCAAAATAAAGATATACTCAATGACACTATTTATCCATTTTCTTTGAAATTGCTATCAAAAATAGATTCATAATCATGGACTATAACAAGATTAAAACACAAACCTCATGATTAATAACCACAACATTCCTTTTATATGTTCTAACTCTTAATACATGCCACAAACATGCTACTAAAATATAAAGCACTACACAATTTTTCTTAGTAATCTAATTGCTCTATATGCCTATCGTATTCGTTTGCTCGCCTTGATTGATACACTACAACAAAATAGCATTTTGTCGACGGTCTTTTTAATGCTTGGGGACAGTTTTAACCGTCACTAAATGTTTTCACAACGGTTAAAATAAGCGCCACAAATTTGAGTGTCGCCAATTGATATAGTGACAGTTTTGCACCACCGTTGGTAAGAAGTGTCACTAAATTATTTGTGACGATTTTTGAAGTATAAAACTGTCACTAATTTGTAACACTTGTCAATGTGTTTTTTGTGCTATATTTCACGACGTTTTCAAACTGTCGTTAAATTACTAAATCTAGTAATAGTTTTTTTCTTATATTTCTTGACTGTTTTAAACCGTTACAAATTTTTTAGCAACGATTTGAAATCATAACTAAGTTACTAGTTTTTACGACAAATTTTAAGTATATTTAATGACTGTTTAAATCGTTACATTATTTTTAGTAACGATTTTTCGATTTGAAACCGTCACTAAATTACTAATTTCTGTGACAGTTTTTTCCTGTATTTAGTGACTTTTTAAACTGTCATAATCTTTCCAACATCAAAACTTTTTTTTATTATAAATAATAATTTATGTGTCTACTAATAAAATAATAATTTATTTCTATTATCAAAAGTTGGATTCTCCAAAAATAGCATTGTATTTCAACAAATTCAAACTCAATTCCATAAGTTTTACAAAAATAGCAACAATGTATTTCAAAAGTTAAATTCTACAAAGTTTTCCATAATCATAATCCATAAGATGTAAATTCAAAAACTTCCAACTTAATCCAATCATGTAAAGCTAACAATTCAATTGTAAAACTCTTTTAAATGTTGGATGGTCTATGTTGTTGAGGTTCATTACTTGCAAAAGAAGATGGTCGTATTAGAGAATATAAAGAAAATATTTTAGAGAATATGTTAGGATAGCTAACAAATCAACAAGTTTTAAAGAGACTATGATTATAAACTACAATCATTTTAGAAGTTGCTGATGATGAAAATTAAGTATGCAAGTCCATAAACTTAAATATAATGTATATCCTTATCTTACCTCAATAAGAAAATCAGGTCACAAGAAAATTTACTTGCTCCTCATATATGCAAGTTTTATAATGAAGTAAAAAAGAATTCTGCAAAAAAAAAAAAAAAAAAAACACAAGAAGACTTCTGGAGTTTAAATGAAAAGTGAAATTATTATTATTAACATTAAAAAAGAATAATACCAACCATGAACCTGTCACATTCTTCATTGTATAACTTCCCTTTGTTTTGTCCAACTTCCCAATAGCTTTCATGATTTCATCTTTCCGTGAAATTCTAGCCTCCCCTCTCAATGTTTTTAATAATTCTATCATAATCTAAAGAATGATTCAAAATGTGTAAATTAGGAATAACATATATTAATCAGAAACAAATTTCAAAGAACAAGTATAAACCAAACACAGAAATGACAGACAAAAGAATGCTTAATTGTCACAATGCGTACCATTTAATTCCTTGTATCTGTCTTTGAAGAACTTTGCATATCTTTCAACTTCCTCCTCAGTTTTCCCTTCCATCTCAAAAGCAATACCTTTTATATCATTTCGGCCACACTTCTCATTGGCCCCCTCCGGCTCCATGAAGAAAATCCCTGTAGTAACCAAATACAAAATAAGACAATGCTCAAGTGAAAACTAAGTTAAAAACAAGAGTATAGCCTTAATTCTATCTGTAATGCAATAAATACTATACTATGAAAAGTACAATGCAATAAAAATATAGAAAAACTACATAGTAAAAATAAATATGAAGAAAAAAACTAATTGAATGTGGCGATGTCGCAAGGAAGCTCCACCTTTTAACTCTCTCACTTCCAACAATACTTGTCTGAATCTTCTCCCTACTTTCACAAAAGATATTACAAAAAGCACAAATTACTTCTCATATTATATGTACATATTACTAATCTGCAGCATTGGAGTATTAAGCAAGGTTGAAATTAAAGATATTATATATCTCTTGATGAGTAAGCTTCTAGAATATGATTCTTTTAAGAATTATAATTACCAAAGTTAATTAATCATATCAGATTTTAATTCTAGATGTGGCTTCATTTTGCAGGGTATTAGGAAGAGTTAATTATCTTAAAATAGGCTCAGTATATGGTAATGAATCGTTGAACCATTTGAAGCATAAATAGTGTTTGAAAAGTTAATGCAAGCTCTCACTGTTACAGACCTCAATCCAACTATTCTAAATGATAAATGCATACCCTGTGATCAAATCCAACTCCACAAGACATGCATATTTGAAAAGATAAAGTCATAGACTCGTAGTGCTTTAACATTACAACATAAGAAAGACTCTACATGGACTAATATCAAATTTTTGTTCAGCTTGTAAAAGGGAAAAACTTCACATTGACAATGTCCCATGAATTTCAGTCTAACCTAAAAATTACACTCCTAAGTGGTGGAACCTTTCAATTTTTCACACAAATTACACTTACAATGTCAATGAACTCTATGCCACAAGGCAGCAACATCCTTCTTGGGCCAAGGCTAACCCCTTTTCACACACAAAAAACTAGGATAAATTATTTTTTCTACAACTCAACCTAACATTGCAGACTATAAAATCAGGAACAAGGTATTAAGACATGTTTGTTAATGACAAGCAAGACACACCAATAATGCATAAAATTTACTAATGAGCGAGTATACTAGTAAGAAATTGAATATGCATAAAATGTTAGCATAATTATGTAACCAGTACCACAGTATGATTATGCATAAAATTGTTAAATGAACAAGAAAGAGAAAACAGAGAATTGGAAACCCAGTAGTAACCCCATCCCTCATCTGCCTTAGTGCCTTTAATCAAAGCTGCAAGAAATGGTGGTAGTGCCATTCATTTCATTGGGATATGTAAGATTTGATTTGATATTTTTACCACGTGTCTTTTTCTTTCTTCGTAAATATGTATTTATATGCCATACATACCAAATTAAAGAGTTGCACTACTTATATACATATCACTATATGAATGAATCTTATCTAAAATCTCGTCTAAGCCTCTAATAACAATAAGAAATAGGTTAACTGTTAAAAGAGTAGCCAAAAGAAAAACAAAAAGAGTCACACACTATTCAACCTTTTTCACCCTTCCTTTGTAAAATGTACTAACTCGGCACCGGATTCGATGGTCCCAGAATGTTTGGACCATTAAATGGTATCATAACAAAATATATTTTTTAAATTTTTTTAATAATTATTAAATAGTCCTTATTTAATTTTAATTACAAATTAGTCCTTTATATATTATTTAATTATAAAATCTATTTTTTATTTTATAAATTATTATTTTATCATTCATCTATCATGTTTATTGAGAATAAAAACTAAAACAATAACAAATTAGATATTCCATTAATTGTAATAAATATTTTTCAATCTTAATCGATCATAATTTTATCATTAATCTAGTTACATATTTATTGGGTTGAAAAAATATATCGTGTTTTTTAGAAATTCAATCGATTGGATGCACAAATCAATCGATTGAAAGTCAGGCTTTTCAAACTTCAATCGATTGAATTTTGCAAGGCATGTGAGGCTTTTCTTATTCAATCGATTGGTCATATTACCCAATTGATTGAAATCATCAAAGCAGGGTTTAGTTAATTCAATCGATTGGTTCTGTTATTCCGTTATTAAATTCATCTCCAAAATCTTGTTCAGATTCATATTGTTTATCCATCATATCTTGGTCACATACTAGCTCTTTTTGTTGGTTAATGTCATCGTCCTCATAGTATTACTCATCCATCCCAATGTCTGTAAATATACCTAACATCTTCAAAATTTACCAATGAAAAAAATTCCAGTACACTTCCTATAACACTAAAATCATTTTTACTTATCATTTAAAAAAAAAAATCATTTTCCAAAATTCCATTTTTCAACTTTAATTTTTCAAATACGATTTTTTTTATTTAGGGCGAGTTAGCCGCACTCTATATTTTTTATAGAGTTCACATTATAGAGTTTGCTTAACCCCGGCAAATTTCACTCGAATTTATTTCAAAACCAACGAAACTCAAATTTTTAAGCCATTATCATCGTCTACAAGAGTACATAGGAATACACAAAAATACACCGATAACAAGTATGGCTTTTTCAACATTAATGGCAACCATTATCATCGTCTCCAAAAATACACGGAATAAGACATATTTAACCAGGATTTTTTCTCATTATAAATTAAAAAAAACTATTATTTCTCCAATATTCTTGTGTACTCTGGAAACGATGATAATGGTTGTCATTATCTATTGTGAAGTTTAAGAACTTGAGTTAGCCATTTTTTTTAGAATTTAAAGTGAAGTTCGTCCGGGTTAGACAAACTCTATGAAAATTATAGTGCGGCGAACTTGTTTTGCATAAAAAAATTCGTATTTGGGGAATTAAAGTTGAAAAATGGAGTTTTCGAAAATAATAATTTACTGATGGGGTAACAGAACCAATCGATTGAATTAACTAAACCCAGATTACTTGGATGATTTCAATCGATTGGGTAATATGACCAATCAATTGAATAAGAAAAATCCCACATACCTTGCAAAATTCAATCGATTGTATATCAATTCCAATCGATTGAATTTTTAACAAACACGATTTTCCAACCCAATACGTATGTAATTGGATCAATGATAAAATTATGATCGATTAAGATTGTAAAATATTTATTACGATTAATGGAAGATCTAATTTATTATTGTTTTAGTTTTTGATTCTCAATAAACATGATAGATGAATGATAAAAAAAATTTTATAAAATAAAAAATAGATTTTATAATTAAATAATATATATAAAGGACTAATTTATAATTAAAATTAAATAAGGACTATTTAGCAGTTATTAAAAAACTTAAAAAAACATATTTTGTTATGGGACCATTTAATCGTCTAAACGTTTTGGGACCATCGAATCCTTTGCCTACTAACTCCTTTTTCCATATTCATCACTATTTTTTATTTATTTTTTTTATTTTATGTTTTTCTTTTCACTTCAACGAGAGGCTTCAACACACCCTTAATATATACATAACTATGAACTAACACAACACATGACCTTTAATGGAAATAAATATACATATTATATTATATTCTCATACAAAAACAAGTTAAGATGGTCTTTGCCAATGAATTAGAGCTCAAATGACATAGTCTCCCCATACTCAATTAAGAGGTTGCGGGTTCGAGTCTCCTATCTTTGGTAAAAAAAAGTTAAGATGGTCTTTCAGACTTTAGTGTTCAAGGGCTAAAGCATTCAACAAACATGGAAAAAGAAGCCTCAGAAAACATGAACCTAGGCTTGTTAACATGATACCTACTACTACTATAATTGAAAGACCAGCAGAATAATTAGTAAAAGTGAAAATAGTTAATCATTCGGATAAATAATTGACTCATAGATGACAACTGATCTCATAGCTCTACAAAAAAAGGGGCTTAATGATAAAGGACTAATGATAAAAATCAGTGAAGCATTTGGTTGAAGCATTTCATCGAACATGTTGAGCGCTTGTGAAATTAAACTTTAATTCAGTCTCGTAAAAAAATCCAAACCACTACCAAATCAAATAGCTACTTATTCATAACAAAGAACAAGAAGTTTGAAGCAGAGCATTATGTGGTGGCAGTTCTGAGAAACTCACAGCGGCGACGAAGGAGGGCATTTCCGCCGCAGAGTTTGAAGCAGAGCAAAGTGGCTTCTACACGAACGCAAATGGGAACACGAACGCAAACGGCAAAGAACGCGACGGCGAAAGAAAGTGAACGGCGAAGAACGCGAATGGCGAAGGAAGGTGAACGGCGATGGAAGGTGAACGCTGTTGTTACCGTCTCATCTTTTCTCTTCTCATCTCAATGGCATTAAGGGTTCTGAGAAATTGAAAATAAGAAAAACATTCAAAGGAATAGATTTGAGTGTATATTATTACTTAAAAATTTAAATATTTAGTGACTATCAAAAAATTATATAAATAAGAGTAGTGCTAAGGAGCCAATGGCTTAAGCGTACAATATGTACAATAGGCTAAATCTTTGGTTTATGAATAAAATGAACATCACCTATACTATTCAGAATAATCATCCGGATACCAACCTATACTATTCAGAATAACCATCCGAATACCAGGGATAATAAACATCTCATGTTATAAAAAGCTGATTTTGGGTTCACCAAGATTCGAACTCTTGACCTTCCGGATCTGGAACTTTAATACCATGTCATGAAACCACTCATCCCAAAAGCGTAACCTGATAGGACAATGTAACACTAATAGTCATATCTTTAATACTTTTTAAACTTTCATTGTACACATTGTACGCTTAAGCCATTGGCTCCCTATACTTTCTCTATAAATAAATATCATTATTTTATTTAATCATGACTTCTTAAATAAAAATTATAAAATAAGTGTAGTTATTTATTAAATTTGGTGTAGTGATACTTTTTGTTTTTATTTTTTAATATAGACTCATTTTTAACTCAACTAATGTGGGTCAGTAGTTGAATAGATTACACGAGTTAAATCCTAAAATGGTCCCTGAGATTGACGTCATGCACTAAAATCGTCCCTAAGATTCCAATTGCACCAATTACGTCTCTGAGATTGAAAAAAGTGCACCATATTAGTCCCTGACCTATTTTTCATTACGGTTCCGCTACGTTACCAACAGCATATCTGCCAACTTCTGCCAACTCTTATTTATAATTGTGTTTCATAGAAGTGTGTTCGTAGATGTGTCTAATAAAAATGTCTTTTTTATAGCTGTGTTTAATAGAAGTATCTTTATAGATATATTTTCTGGATGTGTCTCTTTATATATGTATTTAAAATATATTAATTATTAGACACATCCATGAACACACTTTCATGAAACACAATTATAAATAAGAGTTGGCAGAAGTTGGCAGATAATATGTTGGTACCCTATACTTTTCCTTTTCATTAACGACGTGATGACATGGCATGATGACGTGGACTGTAAGTGACACGTGTCACTTCATGATTTGGTCACGTGTAATGGTATGATAATGTGGTGACCAGTGACACGTGACATGCTGATGTGGATGGTCGTGCCACATGTCACAATGTCATTTGGCTACGTGTCCGTTTGTGCCACGTGTCACAACAGTATTCATCCACGTGTCATCCATTATGTCATCGTTGTATATGCACTAAATTAGTCCCCCACTTTGCATTAAGTGACTTATTTTAGTCCCTGAAATTGAATGTCGTGCACCAAACTAGTCCCTTCACCAGTTTTTTCTCATTTTTTTCTATAAATTCAAAATTCTCAATATTTTTGAATGCATTAATTTTAATTCTATTTTTTCACATGTTCTTCAAATAAAAATATTTTTATAAAATATTTTTTCTCTTGCGAATACCCTAACCGCCGACTTAGAGTTGACGTGAAGGCTTTTCAAGCACCTTCACTACCATCTCCGACCTCTTTCGGTACTTTTATAAAAAAAAATTTCCTTGCAGATATCCCTAAAAACCGCCGTCTTGGAGTTGATGTAAAGGCATTTCAAGCTTCCCTCATTACCTTCTCTGACCTCTTTCGTCTAGACTACAGAGGTCAAAGATGGTAGTGAGGGTGCTTGAAGTGCCTTCAATCTAGCTCATTTACACATAACGTGTATTTCATAAGAGAAAAAATGTTTATTTTAATTATTAATTTATTGTTAAAAACACATATTTTTTTATGAAAATAAATGTGTCTAATCAATCATATAATTATTTTTTTATAATAACATACTTATATATTACAAAATTTACCAATGTTAAATTATTAAAAACAATTATATAATTAAAACTAAAAAGTAAAATCTTAAAAATTTTTATGAAAGCACTTGTATTTAAACGATATATGAAAAAATAGAATTGAAATTAGCGTATCCAAGATATTAAAATTTTAAATTTAAAAAAATGAGAAAAAATTGGTGAAGGGACTAGTTTGGTACACGACATTCAATTTCAGGGACTAAAATGAGTCACTTAATGCAAAGTGAGGGACTAATTTGGTGCATATACAACGATGACATAATGGATGACACGTTGGCGAATACTGTTGCGACACGTGGCACAAACGGACACGTGGCCAAATAACATTGTGACATGTGGCACAACCATCCACGTCAGCATACCACGTGTCACTGGTAACCACATCATCATACCATTATACGTGGCCAAATCATGAAGTGACATGTGTCACTTACAGTCCACATCATCATGCCATGTCATCACGTCGTTAATGGAAAATAGGTCAGGGACTAATATGGTGCATTTTTTTCAATCTCAGGGACGTAATTGGTGCAATTGGAATCTTAGGGACCATTTTGGGGTTTAACTCTAGATTACACTTATTGAATTCATAATTTATGGATTAAAAATTATAAAATACATGATCATTGTTTCAGCCTAAGTTACGAAAAGACTTCTCTATATACGACATTTATCGTTGTATTGGGAAGTACAGATGAATGATTTTGAATCAAAATTTTTAGCCCTTTCTTAGATTTTACTCATGACAAAGCAACATACAATTGTGCATGGTTGAAAACTGGCCTATGTAGGTACAATCTAATTGTGCTTAACGTTTGTCCTTGTGATTTATAGTCATAGCAAACGAAACGATAATTGAAAATTGTCTCCATTGAAATCTGAACGGAAGAGTCTAGTTGTTAAGTATCATGTTCATGCACGGAATTAGTAACACCTGCCCAGTTTTGTCTCTGGTCAACGTCATACATTTAATTATATGAGTGCCTAGTCTTCCTACCATTAGTCTTGTTCCGTTACACAACTCACTTGATTGATCAATGTTACGCAAAAAGCATAACAGGCACGCCTTCTTTCAGTGTTAGTTGGTGTGGAGGTAGTCCAGAGCAATTAATGGCATTTAGGACATCTGAGGTTAGCATTTCTAACTCGGATTCCATGTTCCCTTCCTCAATGCACAACGTATCAGAGCTAAGATAAGTTTTTTCTTCGCCACTTAATTGTTGCATTATGTATGCATTGACCTCGTTGACCACTTCCAACGTGGGTGCAAGAATTGATCTTTCCTTGAAGTATCCCATGTCGTTAATGTTGCTCAACAATTTGGGTAGACAAATGTCACCAATTCATGAAATGCATCTGCGCTATCATTTATTAACATGTCTTTTGGAATCTCCACCTTTGATTTGCCATCCGTTGAGTCCCCTACCAACCCATCACCAATTTTCAGTAGCCACTCAGCAAATTCGTTGATCATGCTTACCTCAGATACAATCGTTCCCATTGTTAGTCACATGTCTTTCGTAAGTGTAAGGACCTGGCAAAAGCGCCACAAATAAGAAGAGTTTATTACAAGAGTTCGCGAGAGTAGTTACTAAATGATACACCACTATTTTATGATATATTTTGGACTGAATTGAGTGGGTTTTGTCAACTTCTCTCACACTTATTCATGTAAACTGCATGTTTTTCATTTCCTTCCTAATTTTGTGTTACGATTGAAAACATGCTTTCTAAGCCTTAAAATTGTTAATTTTTAATTCTCCTTTATTACCATTCGATGCCGTGATGTGTTTGTGAAGTGTTTTCAGGTTTACAGGGCATGAATGGCTCAAAGGATAAAGATGAAGCATGTTAAAGTGGAAGGAACACAAGAAACTAAGGAGCTAAGAAGCGAGGAGCGACGCGCACGCATGGCTGACGCGTGCGCGTGATTTGGAGCATCTTACAGCGACGCGTATGCGTAACTGACACGTACACGTGACCAGCGCAGGAGTTCAGCGACGCGTACGCGTGACAAAGCGTCACGTGCTGCACTTAACAGAACTTGCTGAGGGCGATTTCTAGGCTGATTTGAACCCAGTTTTAATCCAAAAAATACAGACTAGAGGCAGGGGGCAAGCTAAGACTAAAGACAACTTCACTTTCACTTTAGTTTTTGTTTAGTTTTGAATTCTAGAGAGAGAAACACTATTTCTCCTAGGGTTCTTAGCATTCTTAGTTCATCTTCGAATTGGATCTTGAGAGAGCTGCTACTACCTTCAAGTGGAGTCATTGTCTTTAGAGTTTTCCTTCCTATTACTTCTACTTATTTTGTTTTTCCATTTAGTTACTTTCAATTCATGTTTGGATTTTGTTATTTTTGAATTTATTAATGCAATGAATTATTTTTATGTTTAATTCTAGTACGTATTTGATTCTAATTAATTATTGTTCGTGCAAAATTTGATTTAATTAATGTTACAGAATTACCATGTCTTTTATTTATTCATATTATATGTTTATGAAAATGGCATTCATGTTAATGACTTAAACTCTCAACTTGGCTTAGGGTTGATTAGTTGGGATCCCTTGAGTTGTGAAGCTCAAGTATCAATCGTAATTGGACATTGCTGGCTAGCTCATTTCTCACCAACTATAGTCCTTCCTCATGAAGTGATTAGGACTGGTGAGCTAGAGTTAGTGAAGCCACTTGACTTTCCTTCAGTTATTAGAGGATAAATAAGTGGGAGTAATGAACCTTTATGATTATACTTGGGGAAGACAACAAGGATAGAAACCCCAATTATCTCCCCTAACCAAGGCTTTCTATTTCAAATACATAACACCTCTTGTTATTATTCATTGCTTTACTTCCTAGCCATTTATTTTTCGTTCTCAATTTCAAAACATTTAGGAAAATTCTACCAATAATTTACATTCTGTGTCAACTCTTTGGGAAACGACTCGGGATTCTACTCCCGGTTATTTATTTTTAACTGACACACTTTTAAATTGATAGTGAAATTTTTGTCGGTTAAGACTGTACTTGTAACGCTACTTTTATCAGAATTTTTTAACCGGCATTTTTTCTCCCATCAATTTTTTGCACCGTTGCCGGAGAGTTGCATATGTGTGCTAAATTATTGGTTGGTGTAAATATTTTTATATTTACATAATTATATTTTTTATTTTTATTGGTGTGTTTTCTGTTTATTAGTAGTAATTATTATTTATTTTTTCTTAGTATATTTTATTACCATGAGTTCTATGTTTCTTTCATTGAATGATGCGTTCATTACCGGATCCGAGATTAGTTGCATTTAATCCTAAAATTGAAAAGACTATTTCACGTATTAGGCGAGCTCGGCATCGGTTAGCCTCTGAGGGTGGTGAAAGGGTTTCACCCAATTCACCAATCTTGTCTGAGGTTGAGTCTGAAGCGTCATTTGAGGAAGAAACTAGTTCCTCTCCTACTAATTCCATTGACGCCTCTTCTGTTGATTTAAGTGCAGATACTATGGCAGCTCCTAGAAGAATTACTCTTAAGGAAGCGGGAGCTCCAGATTTTACACTGCAGCCATATCAAGCACGTCATCCGAATTTGACTGCGGATTTTGAACTGAAGACCACATTGATCAATCTGCTGCGTAAATTCTATGGTTTACCTGCTCAAGAGCCTATCAAGCATCTTAGAGATTTTCAAACAGCCTGCTCAACTACTAGGTGGCATAGTGCGAATGAGACTGCCGTTTGGCTATATGCCTTCCCAGTTTCTCTTGAGGAAAAGGCAAAGGAGTGGTTCTACACTCAACTTGAAGCTGTTGTTACTAACTTGGATTTGCTCAGAAGAGAATTCCTGGACAAGTTCTTTCCAGTGGAGGTTACATATAGATTGAGGAAAGAAATTTCCTGTATCATCCAAGGTGAATCAGAGACTCTCTATGAGTATTGGAAACGCTTTAGGAATCTCCTTGACTCATGTCCCCATCATATGATTGACCAGTTGGTGTTGATTAGCTATTTTTGCCAAGGCATGAAGCCTAGAGACAAGACCCTCTTAGATGATGCGAGTAGTGGCTCTCTGACAAAGTACAAGACGGCGATAGAAGCGTGGCAACTGGAGACCGATCTAGCTGAGTCTACCCAAAATGCAAGGCAAAGGAACAATCATTCCAAGGATGTTGTGGAAGTTTCTTCTAGTAGTGAGACCGCTGCTCTCACCAAGACTCTAGGAGAGATGACCAATATACTCAAGCAGCTCTAGCTCAATCAACAACAACCCCCTGCCTCCTCCACAACAACAATGTCAAAAGATAGTCCCTCAGAGAGTCTGTGAAATTTGTGCGCTACTCTCACTACACTGATGAGTGTCCACAACTCCAAGAAGACTACACCTTGGCAGCTACCAATGCTTATTACAACCGTCCGAATCAAGGGTACTACCAACAAGGCGGTAACTATAACTAAGGTAGTAACTACAATCAAGGTTGGCAAGACAATCCCAATCAAGGATAGAGAGACAACTACAACCAAGGAGGCAGAGACAATGGTGAAAATCAAAGGTGAAACAATAAATATCAACAGAACCGGTATCAACAAAACCCTCCATACCAATAGCAAAACCAAGGCCAAAGATACCTGTAAGACCCAGAATCTTTGAAAAGTCTTTTTATGATCAAGTCTCAAATCATATAGTTATTTATAGCCTTAATTTCAGAAATTATTTTATTAAAGATAATTAAGGCAAGTTTTGATTTATTGAATTTGAGATAAGTTATGGTTATTATCTAATTTCACAATTATTGGATTATTTTCTATATTCAGAGTATAAAGTTGGTAGTTGCAAAATAATAAGGATTTCTATATGATTTGAATTAAATAATTAATATTTTCAATATTAATACTGCTACTTTGGAAAATAAAGGATTTAATTATACTACTCCTAATTATTTGATTTGGATATTTTATTAAAAATAATTTGTGAAATTGGTGAGAAAATAGTATTTTCTATATATAATTAGTGTTGGATTTAATTTGGATTTCAATTATTATATTGTTTCCAATTTTTAATTGAAATTACTAAACTAACCCTATCCCTAATTTTCACCCAACATTTTACCCTTTCTCCCTAACCCTCAGCCGCACCCCCTACCCTGTTTCTCCCCTCTCACCCCAATGATCACACACACAGAGAGAACGGGGGAGGAGCTCAGAAAAGGAAATCAGAGACGCGAGGGGGAAGAAGGTCGCACCGGAGTGCTGGGCTTCGCCGCTACCATCTCGTCACAATCGCCATCCAGCCGCCTCGCCACCACCGACGCGTCCTGCCGTCGCCGCCACCATGAAGTCGCAGATCTAGCCTGAGTAAGAGAGAGATCAAGGCGAGCTTTGAGGAAAGGAGCTGCGCGAAAATGGAGAAGGAGAAGCCACCGTCGTGCCCGCCACGAGCTCGCCATCGCGGTGAAGGCCGAACGCCTTCGAGGTTCCTGCTGCCACCTTGGAGCCGCGTCGTTGTTGCTACCAAGGTCTCCTTCGTCGCCGTCCTTGGCGGCTCACGAACAGAGAGCGCACGCGTGGGGTGGAGGAAGGTGCTGCTGTTGCCGCCGTCGTTCGTGCCTCCTCTCGCCGCCGAATCTGCTCACTGAACCCCAGTGCTCGCTATCGCCTCTGCTGTCTGGGGCCGCGCCGCCGTGCCTGTCCGCCGAAAACCGCCACTGAAGCGGTGTCGTTTGGTAAGCACTAAACCGTCCTCAGCATTCCTTATCCGTTAAAATTCACCTCTGCCATGAGAGTTGTACTGAGGCTGTTTGTGCTAGGAGTTATCGCGAGTTGCCACAGCCGGACCCAAGCCGGAGCTACTGCCATTCACCGCTGCTGGTGTTGTTCGTCGCCGTGCTTGCCATTTGGAGTGGCTGCATTGCTTCTTCCACCATTACGCTCACCGGGAGTGGCGCGGGTGTTGCTGGAACCACCATCGGGGCTGCCGTTACTCGGTGTAGTTCTTCCCTTGTTGCGGGTTGAGTTCTGATTGCTGCCGTTCTGGTCATCGGGTGTAGCGCGATTGTTGCCAGAACCACCGCCGGGACTACTGTTGCTTGATTTGGCCGTTCTTTCTTAGTTTTGGTAAGCGTTTTCGGTATGAAAGCTCTTTCGGTTACTATTCTGTTATCATACGCTGAGGTTTTGCAGCATTAATCGCTATAAGATTGAGTCTCGGTTATTGTATGTTGCAATTAGTGTTTCTATGGATATTGCGAAAGTGGCTGAGAGCTGAGGTTTTGATTACCGTCAGTTCGGGTTGAGGCGGAAAGGACTCTGTGAGACGTTTGGATTATGGAATTGCGTTTTGAGGTAGGGGCGCTTTCCAAAAACTATAGTTTATTATTGGAATTATTACATATGGGTACTGATGTGAGATATTGTGTATTTGGTGATTGTATCTGCCTTATGTATTAATTGATTGACTCGAATGACTATGGATGTTGGTTTGGCTTAATTATTCTGTGGCTTGTGAAATATAATGTTTGAAGTTGATTCTTTAAAGATTCGAAATGAGTTTAATCTGTTGAGGATCGGTTTGAATTGAGTCAATTATTTTGATGATGTGAAAGATAGAATACTCTTGAAATTCAGCCTGGGTTGCTTTAATTGATTTGGTTTTGATAAATGTTTTATTGCTGAACCGATTCTTTAAAGCTTTATAAATGAGTTAAATTGGTTGATATTGAGTTGATTTTTGAAATGGTTTCCTTGAGGTGTGCCAGTGAGGCGACTGTTGGATTTAGCTTGCTTTTGAATTGATTTCTGGTTTTGAGCTGTTGAAAAGGAATGAGAAACGGTTTAGTTGGGACCCGAACCGGGTGGCAAAAGTCCAAGTTTTAGGGGAGGTGCTGCCGAAATTTCTATAAAATCCGAGTCTTTATTGAAATATTGTCTGGAAAATGATGAGTTAAAGACTTCTACTATTTTATTTGAATTAATAAAGAGAAAATTGTGATTTAGTCTTGCTTCTTAAGAAAGGCATTGTATCTCTTTCAGGAGAAAGTTATTTAGATGAAACTTGTGTTTTAAAGCTGTTTGGATGTGAAAAGGGTTTATGCCTTTGAATTTGACTTGGGGGTTTCAATTAAAGAAGTTTCAATGACTTTGAAAGAACCTGAAGGTCTATTGACAAGTTTCATTTTGAAATGTTTTGAGAAAGGTTTTAAGTACTCTTTGAATTCTGAATTCTTGCAAGACTAAAACAATTTTGAACAGTTGAAACGTTCTAGAATTTATCATGGGGGTTGAAGTTGGTTTTGCCTAAGTAAAAGAAATGGCTTTGAAAGAAGTAAATGATTACATGACTCGGTTTGGCCTAGATCCTATTTGCTTACTCAAATCAGAAAGCCAATGTTTTAATGATTTTAAATGAATTTGGCGAAATGAGTTATGTTATTCTCCCCTAAAGACTTGGGACTCTGCCGAGAAACTTTTGTTATGAAATCCCATTGTTGGATGGGTGATTTTGAATATCTCAAAGAGGCTTTTAACTTGCCATGATTATGGAAGTTTTGGAAAGAGGATGTCGAGAGTGGCATTATTTTTAAAAGGGGAATTTACCTTGAGAAAAAGTGGCTTATGAGCCGAAATGATTTGAGAAATGAGATCTTTAAAGCAAATTCTGAAAAGAGTTGAAACTTGATTTCGAAGTGAAATGAATTGAGAAAATGATTTATGGCTTAAATGCCGGTTTCATGAACTTGATGATTTTGAATGTGGAAGTGCTGTTTTGTTGTGAGCCGAAATGGCTGTGTATGATTATACATATTGAATGGTTCTGGATTGAACTGTGAGCCGGAATGGCCTTGAATGATATGAATATTGGCTGGTTCTGGATTGAACCGTGAGCCAAATGGCTGAGATGGATGTTGATCCATGATTGAGAATGAAAGCATTTATGCTGAGATATTGATAAGTTGTGATGTTGCACTTCCACTATTGGAGATGAGGGTTTCCCTGGGTAGTAGCAATGGCTAGCCACCATGTGCTCCAGGTTGAGACTCGAAGCTCTGTTAACCCAATGTCGTAAGTGTGGCCGGGCACTGTGAAAGGCCCGGATGAGCTCGCCCCCATAAATATTCACCAGTGATGGTGATGGATAAATATTCACCAGTGAGGGTGATGGATATGGATCATGATTTTGATCAAGTTTATGATGAGTATAACTCGAGTTGGGGATGCACGACAGAGGGACAGTCCAATGGTTAGCTACCAGGACTTGTCGGGTTGGCTCTATAACCGACAGATGATATCATCAGCCACTAGGGACAGGCATGCATCATATGCATTTGTGTGACATTGGTTGGGGGTGCATATTATACTTGGTTTGCCTATGTGATTAATTGCTAACTGTTCTACTTGTAATAACTGTTTGTTTGTGCTTGAACTTCCTATCTGTGTTTGCATCTGGGACTCTGTTGGATTGTGGTGATTGGTTGTTGGTTGGATTGTTTGGGCCTAGGGCCGTGGTTGAATTGAGATGGATCGATGGTTGGTTTCGCTATTGTGGTTATGGCTTGGAAATATATGAAAGGCTATTGTATTTCAGCATAGATAAACCGTTTTGAAAGGCTTTTGAGTTTTTGAGAATTGAATGATTTCTCTTTCAGAAAAGATTTCCGACTTTACTTTTAATGTAAACCGTTGTTTTTGAAAAGAGGTATAAGACGGTTATTAATCACTGGTATGGTTTATCTTCACGTATCCTATTACAGTAATTCCTAAAAACCCTCTACTGAGAACCCTTTCGAGGATGATGTTCTCACCCCCTACATTTTTCCCCTTTCAGGATATGGGCGCAGAAGTCACGAAGAGTTTATTTAGTTGTGGTTGAAATGCTCTGTATTGCTTTAGACTATTATTTGTACCCTCGCCTTTATCTTGAGATATTCTGTAAGAGGGATAGGAATTGTATTGTCTAATGCTTGTAATATTATTTATACATATATGTGTATATATATATGGATGTACTCTTTATGAGCTTTTGTAAGTTGTATGGTATTTGTGGATGTACGTTATCGAACGAAAGTATTTTTGGGAACGGTATTGCGGTTTAAAGTTTTAAACAGGCTCATATTCTAGTATTAAATAATATAAGTGTCGTCGTAATGTCCGAGCTATCAGAGTCGCGCAGCCGGAAGCGTGAGCTTTGGTAGTTAGGGTGTTACAATACCAACCACCTCACCAAAGGCAAGCCCAAGCACCTCAACACAATCAACCACAAGCCCCCCAAATTACCTACCCTCATTCTTCCTCCAATGATGAGATGACGCTCTCTTATGAAAGGACAAAAAGAGCTTCAAGCCACAGTTACCTCTAGCATCACCGGTCTTACCTCTACCATCCAAGCTCTTCTATCCCGTATGGACCCACCCTCTACCTCCAATAATCAACCTTCAAGCTCTAGTGCACTTCCCTTTCAACTTTTACCTAACCCCAAGGGTGGAATTAATGCCATTACTTTGAGGTCCGGCACTACATTGCAAGAGAGGAGTTCCGAGGAGCCAAGCTCAAAAGAAGATATTCAAAATGAAGATGTTGTTGAGGTAGAAGATGTTGAAGAAGAGGATGAGGTACAAGATGCGGTTGAAGAAGAAGTTGCTCAACTAAGGAATGGAGTATCTAAGGAAGACGATGTTGTGAAAGAGGCCATTCCCATCCCTTTTCCACACCTTGCTAGGAGGACTAAAAAGCAAGTGGAGCTAGATCCCAAAATGGTGGAGATCTTCAAAAAGGTTGAGGTAACTATTCTGCTTTTTGATGCTATTCACCAGGTTCCTAAGTATGCTAAGTTTCTAAAGGATTTGTGCATGAATAAGGAAAAGATCCATGATTTTGGAAACTATTCCTTTGAGTAGCTCAATTTCTGCTCTTATGGGTGCTATACTGGAGAAATGTGGTGATCCCGGTCTGTGTATGGTTACTTGTACTATAGGGGGTGTACAGTTTGTTGACTGCATGTGTGATTTAGGTGCATGTGTTAGTATTATGCCATTGTCTGTATATGATACTCTGAGGCTTCCATCCTTGAAAAGGTCGGTAGCATGTTTTGTTTTGGCAGATAAGAGCATAATTTCAGTGTTTGACATTGCGAAAGATGTCTTGGTGAGCATTAAGGGGTTAACTTTTCCTATTGACTTCTACATTCTAGGGATGCCCCCAAATGACTCAGGAAGACCTTTATCCATCTTGCTTGGAAGACCATTTTTGAAGACTTCGCGGTTTAAATTGGATGCCTTCTCAGGTACATATTCGTTTGAGATTGATGGAAGGGCAGTGAGCTTCAACCTTGATGAAGCTATGAAGCACCCATCGGAAGACCACTTTATCTTCTAGTGTGACATTATTGATGAGACTGTGGCTGAAGTTCACCAAGAAGCAGTTAATGAGAAGAACATGGTTCAAGGTGCAAGTGTGGGGAAGCCTCTGAATATACTGAAGACACCTTGCCACCTCCAGTGGTTCCAGATGATCAAGTGCCAAGCCATGAGCTGAAAATGGAGTTGAAGCCTCTTCCACCTCACCTAAAGTATGCTTATCTTGAAGATAATCAACAACTTCCAGTTATCATTGCAAAGGAACTTACTTCCTAACAAGAGGAGCGTCTGCTTAGTGTGCTGAGAAGAAATAAGGAAGCTATTGTGTGAAGTTTGGCGGACATAGTAGGTATAAGCTCTCAAGTCAGTGAGCACCGCATTTTTCTAGAGGAGGGAGCGAGGCCTATCTGTCAACCTCAAAGGCGGTTGTCATCTATCCAATCTCGGATAGTGAATGGGTTAGCCTAGTACAGGTGGTTCCGAAGAAGTTTGGCGTCACAACAGTGAAGAATGAGAATGGAAAACTCATGGTTACAAGGGTGCAAAATTTCTGGAGGGTGTGCATTGACTACAGGTGCTTGAACCTGGCCACTCGCAAGGATCACTACCCATTACCTTCTCATCGATCAAATGCTTGATCGCCTGTTAGGTAAATTGCACTATTATTTTCTAGATGGTCATACTGGTTATTTTCAAATCCATATTGCTCCAGAAGATCAGGAAAAAACTACTTTTATATGCCTGATACAAAAATTGTTGTCGGTCTAGATTTTCTTCTTAAAGAAAGAAATTACTTCGTTGTAAGCATAGCTCCAAACCAACAAACAACTCTCACATCAAATTAAAATATGGTTTTGTCACAAGTAGAAACCCCAATGAAAATTAATCGAAGTATTTAGACTCCGGGTCATCTCACAAGGAATTGCAATGAAGTGCTCAATTATTGGCTATGATGAACAAGGGGGTTTGATTTTATATTTTTGCAAGAAAATAAATGGCAAGGAAAATTAAATGGCAAGAAAGTAAAATGATAAGAACTACTAAAATAAAGGAAAAGTACTCTTGGCTAGACATAGGTAATTGAAATCACCATCCTTGTCTACAAATCAAATATTGATAATTATGAGGAACCAAGCTTATTAAGTCTACTTCCAAAAGCCTTAAGTACGTAATATCTACTCCTAGACTTGAAGTACGTCAAATGGCTTTGATTACATCAACTCATAAGTCCCAACATATCTACTAATTAGATTAGTAGTGGGTTAGTATCAATGGGTATCAAATTGATCACCAAGGGTTCTCAAATCACCAAATCATTGAGACCCAATGACTCAAGGTCACCGGATTCCCTTAGCCTAGGCCAAGAGTGAAGAAAACTACTCAAAAACTAGTGAAAGCATTTTAAAAAACACCTAGAGTGCAAGAAAAGTAAACATCATCAAATGCAAGAATTAGCAAAACCTATAACTATCACAAGCAAGAAATCAACAATAACAATGAAGATAAACATAGAAGAGCATAGAAACATAAAACTGCATTAAAGAAAAATAAGATCCAACAATTGTTCATAAACATAAAAGAGAGCATAAAAGGGAAATTAACATCATAAACTAAGAGAATGAAAGTGTAGAAGCAAGAAATCATAAAGAAAACAAGATGAAAAGATGAGATTGAACCTAGATCTAGGAGAAATTAACCTAACCTAATTCTAGAGAGAAGAGGGAGCTTCTCTCTCTAGAAACTAACCTACATGATGCTCTTGCTACAAATAATTGCTCCCCCTTTCCCAAGCTTGAATTTTGCATGAAATAGCATTAGAAATGAGTTGTATTGGGCCCAAAGTGTTTCAGAAATCGCTGGCCACGATTTCACTTTAGTGGGCCACGAGCAGCATCAGCGTGCACGCATACATGGCACGTGCGCGCCCCTAAACACGAAGCAAAATATGACAAATTTTATATCATTTCAAAGCTCCGGATGTTAGCTTTCTAACGCAACTAGAACCGCCTCATTTGGACCTCTGTAGCTCAAGTTATGGTCGATTGAGTGCGAAAAGGTCAGGCTTGACAACTTTACGGTTCCTTCATTTCTTCATGAGTTCTCCCACTTTGCATGCTTTTCTCCTCACTTCTTCCATTCAATACTTGCCTTATGAACCTAAAATCACTCAACAAACATATCAAGGCATCGAATGAAATTAAAGTGAATTGAATTTAGCTATTTTAAGGCCTAAAAAACATGTTTTCACATTTAAGCACAAATCAAGGGAGAATTGCTAAACAATAATTTCATTGAATAAATGTGGGAAAAGGTGATAAAATCTCCCAAATTAAGCACAAGATAGACTACGAAATTGGGGTTTATCAATGCCCCTTTGGAACGTATGCGTATAAAAGAATGCCTTTTGGTTTATGTAATGCACCGGCTACGTTTCAAAGGTGCATGCTGAGTATCTTCTCAGATCTTCTCGAGCATTGTATGGAAGTATTTATGGATGACTTTACTGTCTATGGTGATTCCTTTGACCTTTCTTTGGATAGTCTTGCTAGAGTATTAGAAAGATGTACTAGTTTAAACCTTGTGCTTAATTTTGAAAAATGTCATTTTATGGTAAAGCAAGGTATTGTTCTAGGCCATGTTGTTTCTAATAATGGTATATCTGTTGATCCTGCAAAGGTAGATGTTACTTCTGGTTTACCTTACCCCTCCTCTGTGAGGGAAGTCCGTTCTTTTCTTGGTCATGCAGGTTTCTACCGGCATTTTATCAAGGACTTCAGTAAGGTTGCACTGCCCCTGTGCCGTCTACTGCAGAATGACGTAGAGTTTGACTTGAATGAAGACTGCATGGAAGCATTTGACAAGCTGAAGATTGCCTTGACCCAAGCTCGTATTGTGAGAGGGCCTGACTGGAGTAGGTCGTTCGAGATCATGTGCGACGCATCAAACTATGCGGTAGGAGCGGCGTTGGCTCAGCGCGAAGGTAAGGACCCTTATATTATTGCTTATGCTTCTAAGACTTTAGATGGTGCCCAGTCTAATTATACTACCACTGAAAAAAAACTTTAGCTATTATTTTTGCTTTGGATAAATTCCAAGCTTATTTACTTAGAACCAAAGTGGTAGTATATTCAGACCATACGGCTTTGAAATATTTGTTAGCTAAGAAAAAGTCTAAACCAAGGTTAATCCGTTGGATATTGTTATTGCAAGAGTTTGACTTAGAAATCAAAGATAGGAGTGGTTCCCAGAATTTGGTGGCGGACCACTTGAGTCGCCTAAAACATAATAAAAATGACTCTACTCCTATCAATGATGCTTTTCCACTTGATAGCTTGCAAGCAATATCTGAGGTGGTTCCTTGGTATGCACCCATAGCTAATTATTTGGTTAGTCGTACCTTTCCTCCTAATTTTTCTAAGCATCAAAAGGACAAGCTTAAAACCAAGTCCAAGTATTACATATGGGATGACCCATATTTATGGAGTTGTGGTGCTGACCAAATAATTAGAAGGTGTATGCCACAATCCGAAATCTAGTCAATTTTAGAGGCCTGCCACTCTTCTGAGAGTGGTGGACATTTTGGTCCTCAAAGAACTACTAGAAAAATTTTAGACTGCGGATTTTGGTGGCCCACACTTTTTAAGGATGCTAATATTTTCTGTGACTCTTGCCACCAATGCCAAAGGTTTGGAAATGTATCCAAGAGGGATGAGATGCCCCAACAACTAATGTTGTTTTGTGAAATTTTTTATGTTTTGGGTATTGACTTCATGGGTCCATTTCCAAACTCGAATGGTTTCTTATACATTTTGTTAGCTGTTGACTATGTTTCTAAATGGGTGGAAGCAATTCTTACCCGTACTGATGATGCTAACGTTGTTGTTTCTTTTGTTATGAATAATATTATTTGTCGCTTTGGATCACCACGACCAATCGTGAGTGATCAAGGCTCTCATTTTTGTAACAGAAGAATGACAGGTTTGCTGAAGAAACATGGCATCATTTACAAGGTGGCGACGGCTTACCATCCCCAAACCAATGGGCAAGCTGAGGTATCTAATAGAGAGATCAAGCGCATAATGGAGAAGATTGTCAAACCTCATAGAAGAGACTGGAGCTTTAGACTTGGAGATGCGCTATGGGCTTATCGGATTGCATATAAAACACCCATCGGCATGAGTTCGTTCCATCTAGTCTATGAAAAGGCTTGCCACTTTCCGGTAGAGGTGGAACACAAAGCTTACTGGGCTGTAAAGGAATACAACTCAGGATTTGGAGGAGCCGGGATTGAAAGAAAATTACAACTGGAGGAATTAGAGTGCCTTCGACTAGAAGCGTATGAAAACTCAAGGCTCAACAAAGAAAAGGTGAAGGTGGTCCATGACAAGAACATCAAGAGAAGAGAGCTTAGAGCTGGGGATCAAGTCTTTCTCTACAACTCAAGGTTGAGGTTAATGCCAGGCAAGCTGAGGTCAAGGTGGGATGGACCTTACGTGGTGGAGAAGGTGGAACCATACGGAGTTGTCCACCTAAGTCACCCCTCAAGCCCCACATTCTTCAAAGTCAATGGCCACCATTTGAAGCTGTATCATGGTGTGAAGCTGAAGAACAACAAGGACCTGGAGATCTTCCTCTTGAAGGATCCAGCAAGGGAAGAGGACTGAGCTTATGGACTGTCCAACTTAAGGACGTTAAAGAAAAGTGCTAGGTGAGAGGCAACCCACCATGGTATGATCTTCCTTTTTATAATTCTATTTTATTTATGTGCTTCTATTTATTTCGTTCTTTGTCTTTGATTAATTTTTACTTAAGCATATTTCCATTTTATTCAGAAAAAAAGTGCATCTGACACGTAAGCGTCAATGACGCGCACGCGTCATGTGGAAGTTCGCTCTCTAATATTCTGAACAGAGAGTTACGCTGGAACTGTGCAGGTGGGGTGCCTGGCGCACAAACCACCCCATGCGTACGTGTAGTCTACGCGTATGCGTCATTAGCAATTTTGTGGTTCCACGCGTGTACGTCGGCGACGTGTACGTGTGGAATGAGAATCGGCGTAATTTGGTACATTGAACAGAGAGTTGTGTGGGTATGATGCTGGAATCGTGCGTCTGGCATGACGAGTGGTCACGCGTACGCGTGACCGACGCTTACGCGTTGCTTGGATTTCTGCTTACCCATGCGTACACGCGGGCGACGTGCACGCGTCATAAGCGCCGCATCACTTAACTCAGCGCGCGACCTAGACCTCTTTTCTTTCATTCTTCTCTTTTTTCTCTAATCTTAATTCTCATTCTTTCTTCTTCATTCTTCCTTTTTCTTCCTTCTTACTTCCCTCTTCTCCTCTTTTTTCACCACCACCGGCGGACTACCTCCGGCAACCACCTCCGGCAACCACAATTTCCTTTCCTTTTCCTCTTCTCTTCCTACTCATCTTCTCTCATTCTTACTCCCATTTATCTCCCTATTTTCATCTTTTTTTAGGTTTCTTTTCTTCCTCTCTTCTACTCTTTCATTCTTCTTTTATTTCTTGCACTTGACTATTTTATTTATTTTTAATTGCATATTAGCTTTGTTAATTATAATTTCTTTTTTATTCTTTTCTCTTTCATTTTTATGTTGGTGTTGGAATTTTATTTGGGTGATTATGTTGCTATTCCATAGCTTGTTTGTGTTGTGAGGTGTGTTTTGACAATTGACATCTTATTTTGGGTCTCATATACACTTGGATTAATTACCTTACTTCCTATTTTTACTTTGTACACCAAGTATTTGTGAAAAAGCTCTCATGCTATTTGGATTTATTTTCTAAATTATTCTTGCTCCTCAATGCCTCTTTTTCACAACCCTTGCAATCCATGTGTATTGAGTTTAGTATTCATTAATTGTCATTCTAAAGTTCTCATTATTTTATTGTAAGTGATTATCATTGTTGATATTGATGCTTGAGCTATTCTTCTCATGCTTGTTACTTGCATGCTTTTATCCCTCTTGCATCTAGTTGTTATGATATGCCTTCATGATTTTACTTGATGTCTTACTTGCATGTTGTAGCTATCATCTATTTAAGATACTATCTTTTTATTTGGAATTTATTATCACTTGGACTTTATTCCTTCCAGTTTTTACCTATCTATATTTGACATTCCTTCTCTTTCTTCCTTCTTCAAGATGGCCACCAAGAGAGGAAAAGAGAAGGCTTCTGATAAGACATCGGCAAAGATGGGAACTAAAAGAGCACCGGCTAAGGTGCAACTATCCACAAGGGTTAAGCCACATTCTAAGCGGGTGAAGAGGACCATCCGGGTTGATGAAGCGGAGAAGGCATTTCCTGCACGGGACTCCGCACGGTTCACTAACTGTTATTGTGAGCGGATGTTCCCCGTCTTAGCAGAGAAAAACTACCATAATGAGCACCTCCTCATTCTTCCAGTGTACTTCATCGACTTTGTGGTGTCCCGCATTGAAAGCCGACAGTGGGGATTCTTAAGGAGGCAGCCGTGAGAGGCTAATCTCTCTTGGGTAGTTGAATTCTACTCCAACTATCACTTACCTACCCTGCAATCTGTCTATGTTCGCCAAAAGTAAGTCCCTGTCTCTGAAGGTGCCATTCAGAGAGTACTTGATCTCTTACCTAGCCCGGAGGGGTTGGATGCCTATCAAGAGGCCCAGCTTGAGCGCCAGACATACCAATTTGACTGGGATAGCGTCCTTAGAGTCATCACCCAACCTGACACCAATTGGATATATGGGCAACACCAGACTCGCCCCAAGAGTATCTCTGTCCAAGCACTCACCTTGGAGGCTCACGTGTTGGCACAGATCATGTCCCACTACATCTTTCTGAGCACTCATGAGTCCACTTTCACTGCTGACATGACCGTTCTCATTTGGTGCATTCTAACAGAGCAACCTCTCAACTTGCCACGACTCATCCAACAGGCTATGGAACGAGTGCAGATCACGGGCAACCTGCCTTTTCTCGCATTGGTTACAGATTTGGTATCTGCAGTGGGAGTCTCCCATCGGGCTGGGGATACGAAGGCCATGATTCCTAGGGATGATGAATTTGTCCCAAATGGGAAGTATATCAGACCTTCAGCACCTTCCGTGAGCCAGAATGAAGGCCCGTCCTTTGACGCCCTTCATCTTTTGCTCTAAAACCACCCACCAATCATTTGCTACTTGAGATCCTTGAGAGGTTAGACCGGCAAGGCCGACGGATTGAGCAAATCGAGCGTCGCAACAAGCGCCGATACAACTACTTGAAGGAGCTCGCTGTTAGTACTCACCTACCTCCGGAAGAGACCGATACCCCAGACTCCACTTCACATGACAGCATGGAGAGCCATGACGAGCCGGACAGTGGAAGTGATGCTCCCAACCCCACTTTGCTCATCACTGATGGCACGGAGGACCGTGCCAAGCCTTAAGTGTGGGAATGTCGGTAACTGACTTCCAAAGGTAACAACTCTCTCTCAACACCAATATTTTATTTTTTTTCTTTTGTTAGATAGGATAACTTGCATGAGTAGTAGTTGCTTGCATTTATGTACTACTTGGTTGAAGTGATAAATTCCTTTTCAAGACACTATTTTATAGCATTTCACTAATTTGAATTAAATTTTTTGTTAAACTTGTTTGAAGATTTTTAATTTGGAACATGGTTTTAGAGCTCGAACATACAAAATCAGTGAGACTTTGAACCTATTTGGTTGGTTACATTTTATCAACCAATGCTTTATTGGTGTTTGTTGTTCTCTCTAAAATTGTGATCTATATCTTGCTTGATTCTATATTTCCATGGTTTGATGTATGCATACACTTATGTGATTGAGGCCTTGTTTCACTTAGCTCACATATCCGTATGGCCTTACCCTATCATTACCCTTTGCAACCCCATGTTGAGCCTATTTTACCCCATTTATTCTTTATATTAGCACATCACTAACTCTAAGCGGAAAATAATATATGTCCCTAATTTGAATCCTTGATTAGCTTAGACTAGTGAGGTATACATGAATTAAGTGTGGAGAAATTGAATTGGGGAATACATGTTTGGGAAATTGGGTATTTTATATTCTTATGTGAAAATGTGAATATAGTTGGGCACTTGTTCATGTATCTAACACTTTAACCATGTGCACTACCTCCTTTATGCATATCAAAAAAAAAAAAAAAAGAGAAAAAAAAAGAAGAAAAATAAATGAAAAAAAAAGAGGAAGCAATAAAAAGAGGACAAAATGTTCCAAGTAAAATAATTAAATTAATGCATATGATTTGTATTCAAAAGACATTAAGGTGCATGAATTTGTGACAAAAATAATCAACGGGTAGTAGGTTTTGCATTGTAATGACTTGGAATGTCTTAGGTTAGGTGAGAAGTTTAGGTTAGTCAAGGATTCGGATTTTAGTTCACTTAACCAAATACATTCCTACCCTTACCCTAGCCCCATTACAACCCTTGAAAAGGCCTTTTGATATGTGTATTTGTGCATTAAATTGTGTTGATTGGTAGAAGAAAAGCAAGCCTTAGAAAGCAAGATTAGTAGAGAACCGAGAGAATCGATCCTTAAATACTCGAGTGATTATAGTGTATACACTTCCAGTGAGGGTTCGGTGCTCAAGTCTTTGTTTCCGGCTTTCATGAGCTTTCTTCTTGCAAGCTTACTTGTTCTTTATTTTGAGATTTAAATTAGTGGAATTTACTTATGGTTGTTCATGGAGAATTTGTTTACTTTAAACCAAGTAGGTAGAAGCATTTTAGCATGTAGTTGCATTCACATAGATAGGTTGCATTGCATGAGTCTCACCTTTTTCCCATTCATTTTTTTGTCTCCTTAAGCTTAGCATGAGGACATGCTAATGTTTAAGTGTGGGGAGATTTGATACACCACTATTTTATGATATTTTGGACTGAATTAAGTGGGTTTTGTCAACTTCTCTCACACCTATTCATGTAAACTGCAAGTTTTTTATTTCCTTCCTAATTTTGTGCTAAGATTGAAAATATGCTTCCTAAGACTTAAAATTGTTGATTTTTAATTCTCCTTTATTACTATTCGATGTCGTGATGTGTTTGTGAAGTGTTTTCAGGTTTACAGGGCATGAATGGCTCAAAGGATGAAGATGAAGCATGTTAAAGTGGAAAGAACAGAAGAAACTAAGGAGTTGAGAAGCGAGGAGCGACGCGTACGTATGGCTGACGTGTGCCCATGATTTGGAGCATCTTACAGCGACGCGTATGCGTGACTGACGCATATGCGTGACCAGCGTAGGAATTCAGCGACGCGTATGCGTGACAGAGCATCACGTGCTGCACTTAATAGAACTCACTGGGGGCGATTTCTGGGCTGATTTGGACCCAGTTTAAGCCCAAAAATACAGACTAGAGGCAGGTGGCAAGCTGAGACTGAAGACAACTTCACTTTCACTTTAGTTTTTGTTTAGTTTTTAATTCTAAAGAGAGAAACACTACTTCTTCTAGGGTTCTTAGCATTCTTAGTTCATCTTCGAATTGGATCTTGAGAGAGCTGCTACTACCTTCAAGTGGAGTCATTGTCTTTAGAGTTTTCCTTCCTATTACTTCTACTTCTTTTGTTTTTCAATTTATTTACTTTGAATTCATGTTTGGATTTTGTTATTTTTGAATTTATTAATGCAATGAATTCTTTTTATGTTTAATTCTAGTAAGTATTTGATTCTGGTTAATTATTGTTCGTGCAAATTTTGATTTAATTAATGTTACAGAATTACCATATCTTTTATTTATTCATATTATATGTTTATGAAAATGGCATTCATGTTAATGACTTAAGCTCTCAACTTGGCTTAGGGGTTGATTAATTGGAATCCCTTGAGTTGTGAAGCTCACGTATCAATCGTAATTGGACATTGATGGCTAGCTCATTTCTCACCAACTCTAGTCCTTCCTCGTGAAGTGATTAGGACTAGTGAGCTAGAGTTAGTGAAGCCACTTGACTTTCCTTCAATTATTAGAGGATAAATAAGTGGGAGCAATGAACCTTTATGATTATACTTAGGGAAGACAACAAGGATAGAAACCCCAATTATCTCTCCTAACCAAGGCTTTCTATTTCAAATATATAACACCTCTTGTTATTATTCATTTCTTTACTTCCTAGCCATTTATTTCCGTTCTCAATTTCAAAACATTCAGGAAAATTCTACCAATAATTTACATTCTATGTCAACTCTTTGGGAAACGACCCGGGATTCTATTCCCGGTTATTTATTTTTAATTGTGACACACTTTTAAATTGATAGTGAAATTTTCGTCGGTTAAGACTGTACTTGCAATGCTACTTTTATCAGAATTTCTTAACCGGCATTTTTCCTCCCATCACTAAACATAAGGTTCCCTGACCTTTTACCCCTCTCTGTAATGCCTTATCCCCCATAACTTCTCTTCTTCCTCCTAGTAGTCCTAATGTCTTCACTTTCACCGTGCTCCTGTTGCCGCGCTGTGATTTGTTCGTCTGCAAGAATTTGTCACTTGAAGCCAACCTCTCACGTAGCACTCTTGAGGTGGTTCTAAGCTAATTACTTTAAATTCTAATTTGTCTCTTCCGTCTTTGGTACGAATAAATGCAATGTCTCAACGTTCTATAACGTAATTAAAATCAAGTTAGCAGTTTTATGATTACCTCCACCTCGTTGCGACTGACCGGCATTCTGAGTCTCCCTTTGTGGATAGTTCTAAGACATATGCCTCGGAAGACCGTACCTATAGCATAAGCCCGAACCAAAATGACACGGCCTATTTGGGTGACAACATCTACATTTCTGACAATTCAAATCATCTAAAACAACCATTGTCTGTTTTCCTCTACCATTTCCTTGGTCGTCATCATTCGTCCCGAAGTTACTCCGTCTTGGGGAAATTGTTGTGCGTATCCTCTCCTCTTAAATTCTTGGCCCCTTGGTGTGAAACCCTGATTGTTCTCTTTGGTAAAATTTCTGGCTATCATTCTTTGCCATAGCAGCCTTCTTTGAATATTCCTCTGAAATCCTACTTTTGTTTACCAAGTCCAAGAAAACTCTAATCTCCATCGGGCTCACTGAACTCAAAATATCACTCCAGATTCCTCCTTCGTATTTGATACATTTCCACTCCTCAAAGTCTCCTAGAGCTCCTTGATAAATCCTGGAGAATCGACACAATTTCTCAAACTTGTTTGTGTATTCCGCTATAGACATTTTGTAAACCCCGTAAAATTAACAAATAATTAGTAAATAAATTAAATTTGAATAAAAGAAATTAGGAATGCTAATTTTATAGTTTAATAAGATAGAGCTAATTAAAACAAGAATTTTGACACTTATTTTAAAGAATTTGGCCTAAGATTGGGCCAAACGGGATAGACCGGTTGAATCGGGCCCGTATTAAGCCCAAGCCCAACTCAACTCTACTTAATCAAATGAGCATAGCCCATTCTCTCACCCCAAACATGCAAGGAACGCTGAAACATTTCAACAAGGGGAGGAAGAACACTCTTCCATTTCAAAACCTTCACTCATTCTTTGATTCCACACAACTTCTCGCTCCGAGCTCCGATCGCCACACCGTTTGTGGCCACGCATCTGCAGCGTCAAACTCTACAAAGCCCGGTGCATAATTTGGTAAGGAACCTTCAGTTTCATTCTCAACCTCTCTTTCCCCCAAAATTTCGAAATTAATTAGAGTGGTGTTGAGATTTTGGTTCTTTGATGTTATAGGGTCCGATTAGCTTGAGGAAAATGCTCGCTCTTGCTTATTTGGAGCTTGGGTAAGGTAAGGAAACTCTAAACCCTTGTAGATTGTCCAATTTTTGTGTACCCTAGTGCTAATTTAGTGAATTGTATAAATTAGATTGAATTTATGTTTATTTGGAGTTTGAGTTGGTGAATTAGAGCTCTTGGAACAACCCTTGGTGGCTGGAATCATTGGAGTTGATTAGGAATCTTGAAACTTAAATTTTGGTGGTTTTGAGCTTACAGGAGAAACTGGCCAAGGTATGGTTTAGGTTTCTCGTATTTAATAAATAATGTCTTGTGAAAACTTAGAATAGAGAACCATAGGATAGGTTGGAAGGATTAAGTATGTTGAATACTTAGTACTTGTGATAATGATTGATGATATGGATTGAGCATGTGTTGGTGATCATTGTTGTGGTAACAATAGAATGCTAAAATGGTGATTGGATAATGATTGATATGTTGATGATATTGATTATGCAAATATAATGGATTGTTGATAATTTTGTTGATTAAAGTGAGAAATTTAGGTGTGAGATTGTCTAATATTGAGGTATGATTAATTGTGATATGGCGTGGAGATTTCAGTGCTGTGTTAGTGTGATACGGTTTGTTGCTATGTTGAATATATGTATAGAAGGTTGGGATTGAGTTTGGTTTTGAATGAAACTTGAAGTATAAGGTTTTTGTGTAAAACTGGTTTTTGGCCGAATTTCGACGAGCCATAACTTGGCTCCCGGACCCCCAAATTGTTTTAAATTTATTTCATATGAAAATGGGTCCGTGAAGTTCATGTCATTTGAAGAACGGATGAAAAATATTTTAAAACGAGAAAGTTATGCACGTCGAAAGTTTGGTGTGTAAAACTGAAATTCTGCAGACTTAACCTATTTTTAACTAAACTCCTATGTATGCGGACGCATACCCCTCCATATGCGAAGGGTCGTCTTTGTTTGGCATGCATGTGTATGCGGGCATGTGCATGCATACTCGTGCACGAAATTGTGATCATCAATGGCGCCAACAACTTGGTACGCACAATTGTAATCTAAACTCTTTGTCACAACTCTGCACAACAAACCAGCAAGTGCACTGGGTCATCCAAGTAATAAACCTTACGTGAGTAAGGGTCGATCCCACGGAGATTGTTGGCTTGAAGCAAGCTATGGTCATCTTATAAATCTCAGTCAGACGGATTCAAATGGTTATGGAGAATTGATAATTAAAAGATAAATAAAATATAAAATAAGATAGAGATACTTATGTAATTCATTGGTGAGAATTTCAGATAAGCGTATGAAGATGCTTTGTTCCTCCTGAACTTCTGCTTTCCTATTGTCTTCATCCAATCATTCATACTCCTTTCCATGGCAAGCTTTATGTTGGGTATCACCGTTGTCAATGGCTACCTCCCGTCCTCTCAGTTAAAATGGTCCAAATGCGCTGTCACCGCACGGCTAATCAGCTGTTGGTTCTCGATCATGTTGGAATAGGATCCATTGATCCTTTTGCGTCTGTCACTACGCCCAACACTCGCGAGTTTGAAGCTCGTCACAGTCATCCCTTCCCAGATCTTACTCGAAATACCACAGACAAGGTTTAGACTTTCCGAATCTCAGGAATGGCCGCCAATAATTCTAGCCTATACCACGAAGGTTCTAATCTTAGATTAAAAACCCAAGAGATACACATTCAAGCTTGTTTGCATGTAGAACGGAAGTGGTTGTCAGGCACGCGTTCATAGGTGAGAATGGTGATGAGTGTCACATAATCATCACATTCATCAAGTTCTTGAGTGTGAATGAATATCTTGGAGAAGAAATAGGCTTGAGTTGAATAGAAAAACAATAGTACTTTGCATTAATTCATGAGGAACAGCAGAGCTCCACACCTTAATCTATGGGGTGTAGAAACTCCACTGTTGAAAATACATAAGAACAAAAGGTCTAGGCATGGCCATGAGGACTTATCAAAGATTCCCAGATGAAAAAGTATGTCAAATACAATAGCAAAAGGTCCTATTTATAAAGGACTAGTAACCTAGGGTTTACAGAAATGAGTAAATGATGCATAAATCCACTTTCGGGCCCACTTGGTGTGTGCTTGGGCTGAGCATTGAAGCTTTCACATGTAGAGACTTTTCTTGGAGTTAAACGCCAGCTTTGGTGCCAGTTTGGGCGTTTAACTCCAGCTTTTATGCAAGTTCTGGCGTTTTGACGCCAGAATTTTTATGCCGACTTGGAATGTCGGTTTGGGCCATCAAATCTCGGGAAAAGTATGGACTATTATATATTGATGGAAAGCCCAGGATGTCTACTTTCTAATGCAATCAAGAGCGCGCCAATTGGACTTCTGTAGCTCCAGAAAATCTACTTTGAGTGCAGGGAGGTCAGAATCCAACAGCATCTGCAGTCTTTTTTCAGCCTCTGAATCAGATTTTTGCTCAGGTCCCTCAATTTCAGCTAGAAAATACCTGAAATCACAGAAAAATACACAAACTCATAGTAAAGTCCAGAATTGTAATTTTTATTTAAAAAGTAATAAAAATGTAATAAAAAGTAACTAAAACATGCTAAAAACTACCTAAAAACAATGCCAAAAAACGTATAAATTATTTACTCATCACAACACCAAACTTAAATTGTTGCTTGTCCCCAAGCAACTAAAAACAAAGTAGGATAAAAAGAATAGAATATACAATAAATTCCAAAAACATCTATGAATATCAGTTTTAATTAGATGAGCGGGGCTATTAGCTTTTTGCTTCTAAACAGTTTTGGCATCTCACTTCAGAATGATTGGCTTCTATAGGAAGTCAGAATTCAGATAGTGTTATTGGTTCTCCTAGTTCAGTATGTTGATTCTTGAACACAGCTACTTTATGAGTCTTGGCTGTGACCCTAAGCATTTTGTTTTCCAGTATTACCACCAGATACATAAATGCCACAGACACATAACTAGGTGAACCTTTTCAGATTGTGACTCAGCTTTGCTAGAGTCCCCAATTAGAGGTGTCCAGAGCTCTTAAGCACACTCTTTTTGCTTTGGACCACGACTTTAACTGCTCAGTCTCAAGCTTTTCACTTGACACCTTCAGGCTACCAGCACATGGTTAGGGATAGCTTGGTTTAGCCACTTAGGCCAGGATGTTATTCCTGTGAGCCCTCCTATCCACTGATGCTCAAAGCCTTGGATCCTTTTTATTTTACCCTTGCCTTTTGGTTTAAAGGGTTATTGGCTTTTTCTGCTTGATTTTTCTTTTTCTTCTCTTTTTTCTCTTTTCGCCATTTTTTTCGCCATATTTATTTTTTTCTGCAAGCTTTTCACTGCTTTTTCTTGCTTCAAGAATCAATTTTTATGATTTTTCAGATTATCAATAACATTTCTCCTTTTTCATCATTCTTTCAAGAGCCAACAATTTTAACATTCATAAACAACAAATTCAAAAATATGCACTGTTTAAGCATTCATTCAGAAAACAGAAAGTATTGCCACCACATCAAAATAATTAAACTATTTAAAAAGTCGAAATTCATGTAGTTCTTTTTCTTTTTCAGAAAACATTTTTCATTTAAGAAAGGTGATGGATTCATAGAACATTCATAGCTTTAAGGCATAGACACTAAGACACTAATGATCATGTAGTAAAGACACAAACATAGATAGCACATAAAGCATAATTTTCGAAAAATAGATAAATAAGAACAAGGAAATTAAAGAACGGGTCCACCTTAGTGATGGCGGCTTGTTCTTCCTCTTGAAGATCTAATGAGTGCTTGAGCTCCTCAATGTCTCTTTCTTGCCTTTGTTGCTCCTCCCTCATGACTCTTTGGTCTTTTCTAATTTCATGGAAGAGGATGGAATGCTCTTTGTGCTCCACCCTTAGTTGTCCCATGTTGGAACTTAATTCTCCTAGGGAGGTGTTGATTTACTCCCAATAGTTTTGTGGAGGAAAATGCATCCCTTGAAGCATCTCAGGAATCTCATGATGAGGAATTTCCTCATGCTCTTGGTGAGGTTCATGAGTGGGCTCTCTTGTTTGCTCCATCCTTTTCTTAGTGATGGGCTTGTCCTCATCAATGAGGATGTCTTCCTCTATGTCAATTCCAGCTGAATTGCACAGGTGACAAATAAGATGACAGAAGGCTAACCTTGCCAAAGTAGAGGACTTGTCAGCCACCTTGTAGAGTTCTAGGGATATAACCTCCTGAACTTCTACTTCCTTTCCAATCATGATGCTATGGATCATGATAGCCCGGTCTATAGTAACTTCAGAACGGTTGCTAGTGGGAATGATTGAGCGTTGGATGAACTCCAACCATCCCCTAGCCACGGGCTTGAGGTCATGTCTTCTTAGTTGAACCGGCTTTTCTCTTGAATCTCTCTTCCATTGAGCGCCCTCTTCACAAATGTCTATGAGGACTTGGTCCAACCTTTGATCAAAGTTGACCCTTCTAGTGTAGGGGCGTGCATCTCCTTGCATCATGGGCAAGTTGAATGCCAACCTTACATTTTCTGGACTGAAATCTAAGCATTTCCCCCAGACCATTGTAAGCCAATTCTTAGGATCCAGGTTCACACTTTGATCATGGTTCTTGGTGATCCATGCATTGGCATAGAACTCTTGAACCATTAAGATTTCGACTTGTTGAATGGGGTTGGTGAGAATTTCCCAACCTCTTCTTCAAATCTCATGTCGGATCTCCGGATATTCACCCTTTTTGAGCTTGAAAGGGACCTCGGGGATCACCTTCTTCTTGGCCACAACTTCATAGAAGTGGTCTTGATCCACCCTTGAGATGAATCTCTCCATCTCCCATAACTCGGAGGTGGAAGCTTTTGCCTTCTCTTTCCTCTTTCTAGAGGTTTCTCTGGCCTTTGGTGCCATAAATGGTTATGGAAAAACAAAAAGCAACACTTTTACCACACCAAACTTAGAAGGTTTGCTCGTCCTCGAACAAAAGAAGAAAGAAAAGAGTAGAAGAGGAAGAATTAGGGGAGATGTAGGGTGGTGGAAGTTTTGGCCCAGGGGGGGTAAGTACTGTGTATGATGTGTGAAAATGAAGGAGTGAAGATGAGTTTATATAGGAGTGGATAGAGGGGTAGGGTTCGGCCATGTATGGGTGGGTTTGGGAGGGAAAGTGGTTTGAATTTGAATGGTGAGGTAGGTGGGGTTTTATGATGGATGGATGTGGATTGGTGAAGAGATTATAGAGAAGAGGGTAGGATTTGATAGGTGAGGAGTTTTTGGGGAAGAGGTATTGAGGTGATTGATGAAGGGTATTTAGGGAAGGGTGTTATGGAAAGGTGTGAAGAAGAGAGAGAGAGAGATGAGGTAGGTGGGGATCCTGTGGGGTCTACAGATCCTGAGGTATCAAGGATTTCTCATCCCTGCACCATGTTGGCGTGTAAACGCCTCCTTGATTGCCAATCCTGGCGTTAAACGCCAGGTTGCTGCCTATTTCTAGCATTTAACGCCAGCTTTTCTCCCTTTTCTGGCGTTTAAACGCCAGCTCTGTGCCTATTTCTGGTGTTAAACGCCCATTCTGCTACCCTTACTGGCGTTTAAATGCCAGTAAGCTTCTCCTCCAAGGTGTGCTATTTTTAATACTATTTTTTATTCTGTTTTTGCTTTTTCAGTTGTTTTTGTGACTTTACATAATCATCAACCTACAGAAAACATAAAATAACAATGGAAAATAAATAGATATAGTTAAATAAAATTGGGTTGCCTCCCAACAAGTGCTTCTTTAATGTCAATAGCTTGACAGTGGGCTCTCATGGAGCCTCACAGATACTCAGAGCATGATGATGGCCTCCCAACACCAAACTTAGAGTTTGAATGTGGGGACTCTATTTGACTCTGCATTGAGAGAAGCTTTTCATGCTTCCTCTCCATGACTATAGAGGGAGATCCTTGAGCTTTAAACACAAGGGAGTCCTCATTCACTTGAAGGACCAATTCTCCTCTATCAACATCAATCACAGCTTTTGATGTGGCTAGGACGGGTCTGCCAAGGATGATGGATTCATCCATGCACTTCCTAGTGTCTAGGATTATGAAATCAGCAGGGATGTAGTGGCCTTCAACCTTTACCAAGACATCCTCTACAAGTCCATAAGCCTGTTTCCTTGAATTGTCTACCATCTCTAGTGAGATTCTTGTAGCTTGTACCTCAAGGATTCCTAGCTTCTCCATGACAGAGAGTGGTATAAGGTTTATACTTGACCCTAGGTCACACAGAGCCTTCTTAAAGGTCATGGTGCCTATGGTACAAGGTATTGAGAACTTTCCAGGATCCTGTCTTTTCTGAGGTAATCTCTGCCTAGTCAAGTCATCCAGTTCTTTGGTGAGCAAGGGGGTTTATCCTCCCAAGTCTCATTACCAAATAACTTGGCATTTAGCTTCATGATTGCTCCAAGATACTTAGCAACTTGCTCTTCAGTAACATCTTCATCCTCTTCAGAGGAAGAATACTCATCAGAGCTCATGAATGACAGAAGTAAATTCAATGGAATCTCTATGGTCTCTGTATGAGCCTCAGATTCCCATGGCTCCTCATTAGGGAACTCCTTGGAAGCCAGTGGACGTCCATTGAGGTCTTCCTCAGTGGAAATCACTGCCTTTTCCTCCTCTATGCATTCGGCCATGTGGGACGTGTTTATGGCCTTGCATTATCTCTTTGGGTTCTCTTCTGTATTACTTGGGAGAGTACTAGGAGGGAGTTCAGTAACTTTCTTACTCAGCTGACCCACTTGTGCCTCCAAATTTCTAATGGAGGACCTTGTTTCCGTCATAAAACTTTGAGTGGTTTTAATTAGATCAGAGACTATGGTTGCTAAGTCAGAGTGGCTCTGCTTAGAATTCTCTGTCTGTTGCTGAGAAGATAATGGAAAAGGTTTGCTATTGCTAAACCTATTTCTTCCACCATTACTGTTGTTGAAGCCTTGTTGAGGCCTCTGTTGGTCCTTCCATGAGAGATTTGGATGATTTCTCCATGAAAGATTATAGGTGTTTCCATAGGGTTCTCCCATGTAATTCACCTCTTCCATTGCTGGGTTCTCAGGATCATAAGCTTCTTCTTCAGATGAAGCTTCTTTGGTACTGCCTGTTGCTGCTTGCATGCCAGACAGACTCTGAGAAATCATATTGACTTGCTGAGTCAATATTTTGTTCTGAGCCAATATGGCATTCAGAGTATCAATCTCAAGAACTCCTTTCTTCTGATTTGTCCCATTATTCACAGGATTCTTTTCAGAAGTGTACATGAATTGGTTATTTGCAACCATTTCAATGAGTTCCTGAGCTTCTGCAGGCACCTTCTTCAGATGAAGAGATCCTCCAGCAGAGCTGTCTAATGACATCTTGGACAGTTTAGACAGACCATCATAGAAGATACCTATGATGCTCCATTCTGAAAGCATGTCAGAAGGACACCTTCTGATCAATTGCTTGTATCTTTCCCAAGCTTCGTAGAGGTATTCACCTTCCTTCTGTCTGAAGGTCTGGACTTCCACTCTAAGCTTACTCAATTTTTGAGGTGGAAAAAATTTGGCCAGAAAAGCACTGACCAGCTTTTCCCAAGAGTTCAGGCTTTCCTTAGGTTGTGAATCCAACCATGTTCTAGCTCTATCTCTTATAGCAAAGGGAAAAAGCATAAGCCTATAGACCTTGGGATCAACCCCATTGGTCTTGACAGTGTCACAGAATTACAAGAATTCAGCTCAGAACTGATGAGGATCTTCCAATGGAAGTTCATGAAACTTGCAATTCTATTGCATTAGAGAAACTAATTGAGGCTTAAGCTCAAAGTTGTTTGCTCCAATGGCAGGAATAGAGATGCTTCTCCCATAGAAGTTGGGAGTAGGTGCAGTAAAATCACCAAGCACCTTCCTTGCATTGTTGGCATTGTTGTTATTTTCAGCTGTCATGTCTTCTTCTTTGAAAATTTCTATTAAGTCCTCTACAGAGAGTTGTGCTTTAGCTTTTCTTAGCTTTCTCTTCAAGGTCCTTTCAGGTTCAGGATCAGCTTCAACAAGAATGCTTTTGTCCTTGCTCCTGCTCATGTGAAAGAGAGGAGAAGAAGGTATAGAATCCTCTATGTCACAGTATAGAGATTCTTTGAGATGTCAGAGGAAAATAAGAATAGAAGGATGAGATAAAAAGGAGAGAATTTGAACTTATGGAGAGAGGGAGTCCGAATTGCACATTGAGGAGGAATGTTAGTCCCTTAAATAGAAAGATGTGAGAGGGGGGAAGAATTTTCGAAATTAAATTAAAAAAATTTGAATTAATTAAAAGAAATTTTGAAAATTTGGTTGATGATTTTTGAAAATTAAAATTGAGAAAGTAATTAAGTGAATTTGAAAAATATTTTGAAATTAAAAATAAAAAAGATATGATTGAAAATCAGTTTTGAAAAAGATGTGGTTGAGAAGATATGATTGAGAAAATATGATTTTAAAAAGAAATGATTGATAAACAATTAAAAAAAAATATTTGATTTTTAAAATTAATGTCTTGGCTAACAAGAAATTCAAAAGATATGATTCTAAAATTCAACTATTGAACCTTTCTTAACAAGGAAGAAATTTTTTTGAATCAAATCACTAATTGTTAGCAAGGATTTTTGAAGTAGTAAAAAAAATGGAAAAGAATTGATTTTGAAAAATTATGAAAATTTGAAAAAGATTTGAATCAAAAACAGAATCTTCCCTCTTGTGCCATCCTGGCGTTTAACGCCCAGAATGGTATCCATTCTGGTGTTTAACGCCCAAAATACTACCTGGCTGGCGTTTAAACGCCAGTTTTCCTTCCTCACTGGGCGTTTTGAACGTCCAGCTTTTTCTATGTAATTTCTCTGCTGAATGTTCTGAATCTTCAATTCTCTGGATTATTGATTTGAAAAGACATAGTTTTGAAAATTTTTGAATTTTTAATGATGAGAAAGAAAAACAACAGAATGAAACTAAACATGGAAAATCAAGATCAAAACAAATAATGCATGCAAGACACCAAACTTAGAAGTTTGTATACTAGGGACTATAACAATTTGAAAATGCATATGAGAAACAACAAAAGACACAAAACAAGAGAATTTAAAGATCAGACTTAATAAAATCATCAAGAACGACTTGAAGATTATTGAAGAACATAATGCATATATTCGAAAAATGCAGAAAAATTAAACTATGCAGGACACCAAACTTAAAATTAGACATTAGACTCAAACAAAATATTTTTGGTTTTTATGATTTTATAAATTTTTTTTTGTATTTTTTTCGAAAATTATTTAAAAAAAAAGAGAAAATAATTAAACTCATAATTTTTAATCGGAATTCCAGGAATCATGCAATGTTAGTCTAAAGCTTCAGTCTAAAAAGATTAGACATGGCTAGCCAAGCTTCAGCAGACATTACATACAACAGCCAAATTGATGGGAATCAACTAGCTCCAGTGATGATGAAAGTATCATCTGAAACTATAGAATTCATTCTTAAAAATTCTGAAAAATAAAAATAAAATAAAGTTACCTAATCTAAGCAACAAGATGAACCGTCAGTTGTCCAAACTCGAACAATCCCCGGCAACGGCGCCAAAAACTTTGTGCACGAAATTGTGATCATCAATGGCGCCAACAACTTGGTACGCACAATTGTAATCTCAACTCTTTGTCACAACTTTGCACAACTAACCAGCAAGTGCACTGGGTCGTCCAAGTAATAAACCTTACGTGAGTAAGGGTCGATCCCATGGAGATTGTCGGCTTGAAGCAAGCTATGGTCATCTTGTAAATCTCAGTCAGGCAGATTCAAATGGTTATGGAGAATTGATAATTAAAAGATAAATAAAATATAAAATAAGATAGAGATACTTATGTAATTCATTGGTGAGAATTTCAGATAAGCGTATGAAGATGCTTTGTTCCTCCTGAACTTCTGCTTTCCTATTGTCTTCATCCAATCATTCATACTCCTTTCCATGGCAAGCTTTATGTTGGGTATCACCGTTGTCAATGGCTACCTCCCGTCCTCTCAGTGAAAATGGTTCAAATGCGCTGTCACCGCACGGCTAATCAGCTGTTGGTTCTCGATCATGTTGGAATAGGATCCATTGATCCTTTTGCGTCTGTCACTATGCCCAACACTCGCGAGTTTGAAGCTCGTCACAGTCATCCCTTCCCAGATCCTACTCGGAATACCACAGACAAGGTTTAGACTTTCCGGATCTCAAGAATGGCCGCCAATAATTCTAGCATATACCACGAAGGTTCTAATCATAGATTAGAAACCCAAGAGATACACATTCAAGCTTGTTTGCATGTAGAACGGAAGTGGTTGTCAGGCACGCGTTCATAGGTGAGAATGGTGATGAGTGTCACATAATCATCACATTCATCAAGTTCTTGAGTGTGAATGAATATCTTGGAGAAGAAATAGGCTTGAGTTGAATAGAAAAACAATAATACTTTGCATTAATTCATGAGGAACAGCAGAGCTCCACACCATAATCTATAGGGTGTAGAAACTCCACTGTTGAAAATACATAAGAACAAAAGGTCTAGGCATGGCCGTGAGGCCAGCCCCCAAAAGCGTCTAAGATAGCATAAGACTTATCAAAGATTCCCAGATGAAAAAGTATGTCAAATACAATAGCAAAAGGTCCTATTTATAGAGGACTAGTAACCTAGGGTTTACAGAAATGAGTAAATGATGCAGAAATCCACTTCCGGGCCTACTTAGTGTGTGCTTGGGCTGAGCATTGAAGCTTTCACATGTAGAGACTTTTTTTAAAGTTAAACGCCAACTTTGGTGCTAGTTTGGGCGTTTAACTCCAACTTTTATGCCAGTTCTGGCGTTTTGACGCCATAATTTTTATGCTGACTTGAAACGCCGATTTGGGCCATCAAATTTCGGGAAAAGTATAGACTATTATATATTGCTGGAAAGCCCAGGATGTCTACTTTCCAACGCAATCAAGAGCGCGCCAATTGGGCTTCTGTAGCTCCAGAAAATCTACTTCGAGTGTAGGAAGGTCAGAATCCAACAGCATCTGCAGTCCTTTTTCAGCCTCTGAATCAGAGTTTTGCTCAGGTCCCTCAATTTCAGCCAGAAAATACCTGAAATCACAGAAAAATACACAAACTCATAGTAAATTCTAGAATTGTGATTTTTATTTAAAAACTAATAAAAATATAATAAAAAGTAACTAAAAATATACTAAAAACTACCTAAAAACAATGCCAAAAAGCGTATAAATCATCCACTCATCACGTACGCACCATGGACAAAAGAGACCCTTGCGTACGTGAGAAACCACTATTATATGGTTTATCTTGTACTAAATTGAGTGGCTTTTATCAAGTCTTTGCACACTTATTCATATAATTTGCATGATTTTACAAATCCTTCCTAATTCTGTTTTGTGATTGAAAACTTGCTTCCTAAGCCTTTAATTTGTATATTTTTAATGTCCCTTTATACCATTCAATGCCGTGATCTATGCGTTAAGTATTTTCAGGCTGTATAGGGCAGGAATGGCTTAAAGGATGGAAAGGAAGCTTGCAAAGATGAAAAGAACACAAGAAACTAAGGAGATGACCAGCGAGCAAAGACGCGTACGCGTACCTCACGTGTGCGCGCGATCTGGATATTTTCACAGCGACGCGTGCGCGTACCTGACACGTATGCGTGACACACAAAGAAAACCATCGACGCGTACGCGTGACTGATGCGTACGCGTGACATGAGCCACGTTTAAAAATCGCAGAAAATGCTGGGGGCGATTTTGGGCTGAGTTTGGACCCAGTTTTCGGCCCAGAAATACAGACTAGAGCCAGGGGACAAGCAGAGACTCAACACACATTGACACATTCTGATTCGCATAGTTTTAGTTTTCGTTTTGAATCTTAGAGAGAAATCACTGCTTTCTCTAGGGTTCTTCATATTCAAAATTTTAGAGTTTTATGCTTTTGATTTGGATATTGAAGAGAGTTACTACCTCCGTTGAAGTTTCCATTATTCTAGTTTGTTTCCTTATTCCTTTACTCTTTTTATCGCCCATTAACCCTATTTAGATAAGTATGTTTATGGTTTTGGAATTTATTAATGCAAAGAACTATTTTTACCTTTAATTAATTTTCACTTATTATTTTATCCAGTTTATCATGTCTTCTTTCTATTCCCTTTATATATCTATAAGAATGGTATTCATGTCAATGGAGTAGACTCCCAACTTGACTTGGGAGTTGATTAAAAGGAAACCCTTGAGTTGGAATACTCAAGTGTTGATTTTAATTGGAAATTGTTGGCCAATTCTCTAGTCACTAACGCTAATCCTTCCATAGGAGAGGATTAGGACTTGTGAATAAAAGTTAGCTCAATTACTTGACTTTCCTTTATTCGGTAAGGGTTAACTAAGTAAAAACAACAACCTCTTGCTATTACACTTGGGAAAATCCAACAAGGATAGAACTTCCAATTAATCTTATCCCGGTCAAGGCTTTTATCTTGATTATATAAATTCTCTTGCTAATTTTCATTGCTTTAATTTACAAGCATTTATTTTTCTATTCTCCAACTCTTAAAATTTCTCGGAAAACTCCTGACCAATAAAATAGCACCCTTTTATCAACTCGTTGGGAGATGACCTGGGAATTCTACTCCCAGTATTTTTATTCTAATTATTGTGACAACCCTTTCTAAATTGATAAGAGGAATTTTGGTCGGTTAAGATTTGTACTTGCAACGCTGTTTTCTCTATAAATTCTTAATCGGCAATTTTCCGCCACGTCAATTTTTGGTGCCGTTGGAAAGGCTTGTCACCTCCCAGTGGAGGTGGAACACAAGGCTTTCTGGGCGGTAAGAGAATGCAATATAGGATTTGAGAAGGCTGGTGCTGAAAGGAAGCTGCAACTAGCAGAATTGGAGAACCTTTGACTGGAAGCATATGACAACTCCAGGCTATACAAAGAGAAGGTGAAGGCTGTGCATGACAAGCATATCAAGAGAAGAGAGTTCAGACCTGGGGAGCTAGTTCTCCTTTACAAATCACGATTGAGGCTCATGCCAGGCAAGTTGCGTTCAAGATGGGAAGGTCCCTATAGAGTAGAGAAGGCAGAGCCATACGGAGTCTTCCACCTAAGTCATCCTTCAAGCTCTAAATGCATCAAGGTCGATGGACATCGCTTAAAACTATATCATGGTGAGATGATGAAGGACAATAAAGAGCTAGATGTCTTCCTCTTAGAGGATCCACCAACAGAAGCAGACTGAGCTTGTGGACCGTCCAACTTAAGGACCTAAAAGCAAAGTGCTGGGTAGGAGACAACCCACCATGGTATGATCGTCCCTTTTTCATTCCTAGTTTTATTTTATTTGGTTTTTCATAGTATTCTTCATAATTTCTGTATAATCATCTACATTCTGCATCTGCATTCTACATACATATATATATATAACGTATTCGACGCGCGAGCGTCCCTGACGTGTACGCGTCATATGTGAATGCGAGCATAATGGGAATTGACCCGAGAGTTGCGCGGGAGTGTTGAAGGTAGCGTGCTTTGCGCACAAGCAAGTCCATGCGTACGCATACCTCACGCGTGCGCGTCGTTTGTGTTTTCGCCAGCCCACGCGTAAGTGCGTGACCCTGGATATCGGCGTAATTGGGTGTTTTACCCGAGAGTTGTGATGGCTTGGGGTTGGAATTGTGCTAGAAGCACAATCTTCATCACGCGTACGCGTCACAGATGCGTGCGCGTCATTTTCACTTTGCCCCCATTAACGCGTGCGCGTACCTGACGCGCACGCGTCGTATGCCTTTTTAGCCTTCCTGCGTATCAACCCGAGAGTTGTGCATGCGCGGGACTGCCTTTGCGCGATTGTCACAATCCCCTGTCACGCGTACGCTTCCCAGACGCGTACGCGTCACTTCAACCTTGGGCGATCCACGCGTACGCGTGCCGTACGCGTACGCGTCGCATGCGACGCACAATTAAACTAGCCCACCGCCAAAATTCAATTACCCCCCCAATCCTACTTCTTTTTCAATCCTTATTCTTCCTTCTTTCTTCTTCCTTCTTTCTTCCCTATTCCTTCTTACTATCTACTATTTTCTTCTTCCCTTTTCCATCTTCTCACTGTGGTTCTTTTCTTCCCCTCCTCCACTCTTTTCTTCTTCTTTTATTCATTGCATTTAATTACTTTTCCTTCTTCTCATTTTTTATGTTATCTTAGTTATATATGGTTTCTTTTTCCATACATTTTTATGTTAGTATTGGAGTTTTATTCGGGTAGTACCTTATTATACTTGAGCTTGTGGATATTATGAGGAGTGATTTGACAATTGACATTTAATTTTGGCTCTCATATACATTTGGATACATTATTTTCATTCCTATTATAACTTGCACACCAAGTGTTTGTGAAAAAGCTCTTATGGCATTTTGAATCCTACTTTATTTCACTCTTCTACTTTCATACCTCTTTTTCAAAACACTTGGATTCCACATGTATTTGGGATTATCATTCACAATTGTCATCATACAAGTGCTCCTTAATTTGGCACATTTAATATTTCATGCTTGAGTTATGCTTCTCATTCTTATTACTTGCATGCTTTTACCCTCTTGCATCTAATTATTCTGAATTGCCTACTTGATCTTAATTGATGTCTTACCTATATGTTGTAGCTACCATGTATTTAAACTATTATCTTTTCTTTGGCATTCATTATCACTTAGAATTTCCACCTTCTGGTTTTTAGTTCCCTATATTTCACTTTCTTTCTCTTTCTTTTTTCCTTAGGCATGGGTACCAAGAAAGGAAAAGAGAAGGCCACTGACAAGACACCAGCAAGGAGAGGAACCAAGAGAGCACCGGCTAAGGCGCCACCATCTACCAGCGTCAAGCCGCCAACAAAGCGGGTTAAGAGGATCATTAAAGTTGATGGAGCAGGGATAGCCTTTCCCGCACAGGACTCCACACAGTTCACTAACCATTATTGCGAACAGATGTTCCCCATCCTAGCCGAGAGGAACTACAACAAGGAGCATCTGCTCATTGTTCCAACACACTTTTTTGATTTTGTGGAGCCCCGAATTGAGAGGAGACAGTGGGGATTTTTGAGGAGGCAGCCGCGGGAGGCCAACTTATCATGTGTAGTCGAATTCTACTCTAATTTCTACTCGCCTACCCTGCAGACTATCTATGTTCGTCAGAAGCAAGTCCCTATCTCCGAGAGTGCCATACAGAGAGTACTGGATCTTTCACCCAGTCTAGAAGGATTGGATGCATACCAAGAGGCATCTCTTAAGCGCCAGATGTATCAGTTCAATTGGGCCAGTGTCCTTGGGGTTATAACCCAACCTGGCAGCACCTGGATCTATGGGCCGCATTGGTCAAAACCCAAGAGCATCTCAGCCCAGTCACTTACCTTGGAGGCTCGCGTGTGGGCACAGATTATGTCCCCTATATCTTTTCGAGCACTCACGAGTCCACCTTCACTGCGGACATGGCTGTTCTCATCTTGTGCATCCTAATAGAGCAACCTCTCCACATGTCCCGACACATCCAGCAAGCCATGGGACACGTGCAGATAGCGGATAACCTGCCTTTCCCCGCCTTGGTTTCAGATTTAGTCTCTGCAGCAGGTGTGTCCTATTAGGCAGGAGACACGAAGGTCATGATCCCTAGGCCGATCAGTATGTCCCGAATGGGAAGTACATCAGGCTACTGGTTCCCTCTGTGAGCCGGCCTGCAGGCCCATCTTTGGATACTCCTCCTTCATCTACTCCACCATCATCCACACTACAAGCACCATCCACCCATCAGATGTTCCTTCAGATCCTTGAGAGGCTCAACCGGCAAGACTGGCAGATGGAGCAAATGGAGCACCATAACAAGCGCCGATATAACTACCTGAAGGAACTCATTGTTGGTACTTACCCACCTCCAGAACAGAAGGACACCCCGGACTTTCCTTCATCCAGTAGCACAGGAAGCCAGGACGAACCAGACAGCGGAAGCGATGCTTACTGATGGCACGGAAGACCGTGCCAAGCCTTAAGTGTAGGGAGGTCAGTCCTTGACTTCCGGAGGTAACTTCTCTCTTTTAACACCAACATTTTAGTTTTTCTTTTGTTAGATAGGATAGATTGCATGATAATAATTGTTTGCATGTATGTTTTGCTTGGTTAAAGTAATGAGTTTCTTTTCAAGACCCTATTTTATAATATTTCACTAATTTAAATTAAAAATTTGTGTTAAACTTGTTTGAAGATTGTAATTTGGAACATAGTTTATAGCTAAGAACACACAACCTGAGAGAATTGAGCTTAATTATATGGTTACATTATTTAACCATGAATTTTTATTCTTGTATGTTTTCTTCTCTATGATTGCAATGTTTGTTTTGTTCCATTTTATATGTCCATTGTTTAGTGTATTTGCATGCATACATATGACTGAGGCCATTAATTGTTATTAGCTCACTTATTCCAAATAGCCTACCATTTTAATTACCTTTGTTTGCCACTTTGATCCTTTTAATCCCCATTTGTTCTTTATATTACCACATCACTAGCCTTAAGTGGAAAAATAATTAATTACCTTATTTGAATCTTTGGTTAGCTTAAGATAGTGTGTTAACTAAGTGTGGGGAATTGCGGAAAACCTGGGTTAATAGGAATGTGTTGTGTTTTCACTTTATTTAAATATTGAGAATTTGGGTGCATACTCATATGAGATCAGAAAAACCATATGCATTGAAATGTTATGTTTGCTTTCATGTTCAAAAAAAAATTATTTTCACAGCATAAATAAATAAATAAATAAATAGGGGACAAAATTACCCCAATGTTAAGTTTAATGAAAGATCAGGACATTTGTGGTGAAATTAAAGAAAAGTTGATACATGAGTATGTGATGCAAAAGTGAGAATTTTGGTAGCTAGGCATGATTTTAGAAATACATAGAGTGTGTGTAGGTGTTAGGTGAGAACTTAGGTTAGTCAAAGATTCATATTATAGCTCACTTGGCTATACATATATCCTCACCCTTACCTTAGCTCCATTACAACCTTGAAAAGACCTCATGATGTTTGCATGTGTATACTAAATGTTTGTTGATTGGTTAGATGAAGAACAAAGTTTTAGAAAGCATGACTAGAGAAGAGTAGAGTGATTAACCTTAGACACTTGAGCAATTAGAGTGCATATACACTACCAGTGAGGGTTCAATGCTTGATTCTATGTTCCCTGCTTTCATGAACTATCTTCTTACAAGTTTACTTGTCTTTTATTGTATGATTTGAATTAGTGGAATCTGATTTATGTTTGTCTTGGAGAACTTGTTTACTTTTAACCAAGTAGATAGAAACATCTTAGCATATAGTTGCATTCATATATAGGTTGCATCTCATGAGTCTTACTTTCCCCTATTCATTCATTTCGTCTCCTTGAGCATAGCATGAGGACATGCTAATGTTTAAGTGTGGGGAGATTGATAAACCACTATTTTATGGTTTATCTTGTGCTAAATTGAGTGGCTTTTATCAAGTCTTTGCACACTTATTCATATAATTTGCATGATTTTACAAATCCTTCCTAATTCTGTTTTGTGATTGAAAACTTGCTTCCTAAGCCTTTAATTTGTATATTTTTAATGTCCCTTTATACCATTCGATGCCGTGATTTGTGCGTTAAGTGTTTTCAGGCTGTATAGGACAGGAATGGCTTAAAGGATGGAAAGGAAGCTTGCAAAGATGGAAGGAACACAAGAAATTAAGGAGATGACCAACGAGCATCGACGCGTACGCGTACCTCACGCGTGCGCACGATCTGGAGATTTTCACAGCGACGCGTGAGCGTACCTGACGCGTACGCGTGACTGACGCGTACGCGTGACATGCGCTATGTGCAGAAATCGCAGAAAATGCTGGGGGTGATTTTGTGCTGAGTTTGGACCCAGTTTTCGGCCCAGAAACAGACTAGAGCCAGGGGACAAGCAGAGACTCAACACACATTGACACATTCTGATTCGTATAGTTTTAGTTTTAGTTTTGAATCTTAGAGAGAAATCACTGCTTCCTCTAGGGTTCTTTATATTCATAATTTTAGAGTTTTATGCTTTTGATTTGGATATTGAAGAGAGTTACTACCTCCGTTGAAGTTTCCATTATTCTAGTTTTTTTCCTTATTCCTTTACTCTTTTTATCGCCCATTAACCCTGTTCAGATAAGTATGTTTATAGTTTTAAAATTTATTAATGCAAAGAACTATTTTTACCTTTAATTAATTTTCACTTATTATTTTATCCAGTTTATCATGTCTTCTTTCTATTCCCTTTATATGTCTATAAGAATGGTATTCATGTCAATGGAGTAAACTCCCAACTTAACTTAGGAGTTGATTAAAAGGAGACCCTTGAGTTGGAATACTCAAGTGTTGATTTTAATTGGAAATTGTTGGCAAATTCTCTAGTCACTAATGCTAATCCTTTCATAGGAGAGGATTAGGACTTGTGAATAAGAGCTAGCTCAATTACTTGACTTTCCTTTATTCGGTAAGGGTTAACTAAGTAAAAACAACAACCTCTTGCTATTACACTTGGAAAAATCCAACATGGATATAACTTTCAATTAATCTTCTTCCATTCAAGACTTTTATCTTGATTATATAAATTCTCTTGCTAATTTTTATTGCTTTAATTTATAATCATTTAATTTTCTATTCTCCAACTCTTAAAATTTCTCAGAAAACTCCTGACCAATAAAATAGCACCCTTTTGTCAACTCGTTAGGAGACGACCTGGAAATTCTACTCCCAGTATTTTTATTCTAATTATTGTGACAACTCTTTCTAAATTGATAAGCGGAATTTTGGTCGGTTAAGAACTATACTTGCAACGCTGTTTTCTCTATAAATTCTTAATCGGCAATTTTTTGCCACGTCAGTACGCGAGCATGGGGCTTCATACGCAGGCGTTTGATTCTGTCCCGCATCTCGTGTACGTGGACCAGACAATGCGTACGCATAATGGGCGAAATTACACTCCCCTGTACGCACACCATGACATGCGTACGCATAGCCCTATTTTTCAGCAATTAAATATTTTGTGTTTTAAACCCAATTTTGAACCTCTAAATTTCTGTTTTCACTCTTTTAATCCTAGATTTTAGTGATAGGTTTAGTAATGAGATGAAGCTAGGAAATAGTGGTAACTTGGAGATGAAGAAAGCTTGAGAAGTGACGAATTAGGTATGAGGAGGTAGGGTGCATATATATATATATATATATATATATATATATATATATATATATATATATATATACTACTTAAATTATGAAACTGGCTAAAGAAAGGAAAAAAGTTGCATCTGAGCACTTTTTCTTGAAAGTGCGATCCCAGGAGAAGGTGGAAGGTGAGGATACCCTTCCTTGCTCCTCCTGGTATTGTAAAATCGCCACCAGCGAGATGGTGGGAGGTTTGGATCCCCTCCTTGGTTCCTCCTGGGCATATGAGAATGTACCTCCTGGGTAGATGTAAGGGTTGTGGTTTCGCCCCACTTGCTTCAGGTTAGTTAGTATAGAGGCTCCCCGGATAGACGCAAGAGTTATGGTTTCGCCCCACTTACTCCGGGTTATGATGAGTTATCTATAAAAGTGCAAATATATGATGTATAAGTGATGTTATGGCCATAATGAATGATTATGAAATGTTTATGAATGAATATGAAATGATTATCTGAGTTACAAGTTTCCTTGGGTAAAGTACCATGGCTTGCCACTACGTGTTCTAGGTTGAGACTCGATACTCTGTTGACCCTACGACGTAAGAGGTGACCGGACACTTATAAATTCCTGGGAAGGTTAACCTCCATTGAGCAATTATAATTAAATAAGAAAAAGCTATGCATAGACTCTTGGGGATGCGCATCGGGGGACAATCTAAGGTTTAGCAGCTGGACTTGTCGGGTTGGCTTGATAACCGACAGATGAGACTCATCAACCATAGGGCAGGCATGCTTCATATGCATATTGTTTAAATTGCTTATTTGTGCATTTTTTGGGAGTGCCTAAGTAAACTTATCATGTTAATTGTTATAATTGCTACCTGTAGTAATTGTATTCTACTTCTGTTTGCCATTATTTGCTTGTCTGCCTGTGCAATTTCATCGGAGTTGGAGGAATGGAGGAAAGGCAGAGAGATTAGAGGGTTTTAGTTCGGTTTTAGTTAAGTTTAGGAAGCCCTAGAGGACCACCCATTCATGGTCTTTGTTTTAGTTCTTTAAGTTTTATAATCTGAGTGTCGGCATTCTAGGATTGCTTCTGGCATTTTCAGGACCTTATATCTTATGTACGTGGCATCTTTACGATGCTGAGAACCCCGGCTCTCATCCCATACGATATTATTATTTTTCAGATGTAGGTCGAGAGGCACCTCCCTAAGCGTTTGGAGTTTTGCAGTGAAGTGGATTCTGGGACTTTATTTTGATGTATAGTTTATATATGATCATATGTATAGAACTCTCCTAATATTTTTTTTTATTTTGCACATCTTAGAGGTTTATGTAGAACCAGGATTTATTATATATGTATTTTGGGTTTCGGGGTTAAGTATATATGTATGTAAATATTCTCCGGCCAGCCTTAGTTTCGCAGGCTGAGTTAGGAGCTTGTTATTTTGTACTCTTGACCCTCTGTTCTTACGTTCTATATGTTTATGTTTATGAACTCTAGCTTTCTGTGTACGCAAGTTACGTTGTTTCTGAGCATCGCGCTTTTTACTTTTGCGATTTTTGTTTTACCCATTCTTCAAGGCTCCTAGTATACTACACTCTTTCAATTATTATACGTATATATATATTATTTTAGAGGTCGTAATATCACACCACCTCTGTTTTACGACTTAAGCATAAAGCTCTGTGTGGTAGGGTGTTACATTATGATATCAGAGCAGTTCACTCTTGTAGAGCCTGAGGGACGGACTGACTATACTTCTAAGCATACTCTGAGTGTCTATATATGCTAATTAGGATATCTGACTGATATATATGGCACAAATGCTCATGAGCATGCATTTGGGACTTTAAACCACTAGACTTGCAATATTGAGACTAATCACCTTAATATCACTTGTTTGGTGTAAACAGAAACCAAATGGCGTCTCGTGGGCGCGGTTGTAGGCGTATGATGAATTCATATTTTATGATATATTTTGGTTTGATTTGAGTGGATTCCATCACATAAACCCACATTTATTCACCTAAATAGCATGCTTTTGAGATTTCTTCCTAAATTGTGATTGAAAGCAAAAACATGCTCTTTTGTGCTTAATTTAGTCAATTTTATTCACTTTAATCCCATTTGGTGCCTTGATATATTTGTTAAGTGATTATCAGGTTTCCAAGGCAAGTATGGGTTGAAGAAGTGAGGAAAAGAGCATGCAAAAGGGAAGAATTCAAGAAATGAAGGATTTGGAAAGCTGCCATCCCTGACCTCTCTGTACTAAATTGGTCATAATTTGAGCTACAGAGGTTCAAATGAGGCGATTCCAACGGCATTGAAAAGCTAAAGTCCAGGGCTTCAAAATGATATGCAATTTGCTATAGTGGACATAAGTCTAAGTGTGCGTACGCACACGTCAGGATTCAGCATGTGTGCGGACGCACACATCTAAAGATATGATAAGATAAAAAGATAAGATTTGAAATTTGATTTTTAAAATTAAGATAAAATAAGATACTGATTTTGAAATTAAAATTTGAATTTTTTCTTGAAATTTTTGAAAATAATTTTTAAATAAAGATAGAAAAGATATTTTTTTATTTTTTTGAATTAATGAAGAAAGAGAAAAACAACCAAAAGATATCAAACTTAAAATTTTTAGATCTAAGACTCTAAATTTTCGAAAATTGAAAGGAAAAATACCAAAAGACACCAAACTTAAAACTTTTTAGATCAAAACAAGAAAAGAAACAAGAACAACTTGAATACCAAGAAAGAACACTCAAGAACAACTTTTTTTTTGAAAAATTAAAGGAGAGAAAAATCAAGAAACACCAAAGAGACACCAAACTTAAAATTTTTAGGATCAAGGATTCAAATTTTTTGAAAATAAGCAAGAAAACACAAAGAGACACCAAACTTAAAAATTTTGAAATCAAACAAGGAAAATAACCAAGAATAATTCGAATATGAAGAAAGAAAAACCAAGAACAGGTTAAAAGAGATGAAAACTAAAGTGACCAAGGGACACCAAACTTAAAAATTTTTGAAATCAAAGCATATAATTTTCGAAATTTTGAAAAGGAGAAACATAAAGAGACACCAAACTTAAGGATTGACACAAGACTCAAACAAAAGACACTTGTTTTTGAAAATTTTTGGAAAAAGACACCAAGAAATTCGAAACTTTTACCAAGAACAAGAATTAAAGACTCAAACAAAAGATAAAGATTAATAAAGCAAAGAAAATATTTTTGAAGAAATTTTGAAAAAGAAAACAAGAAAAGGTAGGACTCAAAGTAAGAAAATCAAAAGAAAATACATAGGCAAAAAAAAAAGGTTTTGAAAAATTTTTGAAAAGAAAACAAAAGACATAAACGAAAGAGAAAATAAAACATAAAGAATACCTAATCTAAGCAACAAGATAATCTGTTAGTTGTCCAAACTCGAACAATCCCCGGCAACGGTGCCCAAAACTTGGTAGCCGTACGAATCCCCACACTTCGTACAACTGTACCAGCAAGTGCACTGGGTCGTCCAAGTAATACCTGAGCGAGTTAGGATCGATCCCACGAGGATTGTGGTTTAAAGCAAGCTATCGTTATCTTGTAGATCTTAGTCAGGTGAGTAGGAGATGTTGGTATGTTGTTTAATTGCATAAAAGGAATAAAGAGAAAAGGTTACTCAGAACTCAAAAGTTGTGTAAACTTTGATAAGAAGGTGGTTAAGGCTTGGAGATGCTTTGTCCTTCTGGATTAACTCTGGTCTTAATGTCTTCTTCAATTGTGAATGATTTCTTCTATGGCAGGCTGTCTGTGATCAACACCGTACGGTCGTGGTCACCAATGCTCCTCCAGATCTAAACCCCAGGGTTATTGTGGATCCATTCTGATTGAGGGTGAAGCTCTTGCAGTCCATTCTCCTTAATGATCCTACTCAAAACACCACAGACAAGGTCGGATCTTCTGAATCAGAGAATGCTGCACCTTTGGGATCTAGCCTCTACCACAGAGACCCTAATCTCCTCATACCTCGGCTGAACTGGTGTCTCAAGAAGTCCCCAACAAAGTCATGGATTAACCGTCTAAGAGATGTATAATCAAGCTGGTAGTTCGATGCTTTCCAGTTACGTATTCACACGAACCCAAGAAGAACACGGGTGGTTGTCAGGCATGCGGTCTTAGTATGAAGAACGAAGATGATTGTCACGGGTCATCCCATTCATCAAGTTGAAGAACGAAGATACATTTTAGAATTGAATCAAACACGAATTGAAAAGAAACAGTAATACTTTTATTAATCCATAAAACTCAGCAGGGCTCCTCCCCTCAACCTAAGAGGTTTAGAAACTCATACCGATAGAAAATATAATGTGTAAAACAAAAATATGGTAGATCTCCCTAAAGATTGTGTAAAAGTTCTTTAAATACTAAGCTAATGGCTAAAGATTACATAAGAAAGGGTAAAACAGTCTTTTAGTGCTAAAATCCACTTCTGGGGCCCACTTGGTGAGTGTTTGGGCTGAGCTTTGATGAGATTCACATGCTAAGATGCGTCTAGGACATTGAACGCTGGCTAGGGGTCCTTTTTGGGCGTTTGAACGCTGGTCTCTTCTCCTTGGGCATTGGACGCCTGGACTGGGGCAGGAGGCTGGCGTTGGACGCCAGTTTTGGGCCTTCAATTCTGAAGCAAAGTATGAATTATTATACATTGTTAAAAAGCTCTGAAAGTCAGCTTTCCATAGTCATTGAGACCTCTCCATTTGTACTTCTGTAGCTCCAAAAAAGTTCTTTCGAGTGCAAGGAGGTCAGATCCGGACAGCATCTGCAGTGCTTTCTCTGTTTTTGAATCAAACTTTTACTCCACCTCTTCAATTTTAGCCAGAAAATACCTGAAATTACACAAAAATACACAAACTCATAGTACAATCCAAAAATGTGAATTTAACACTAAAACCTATGAAAACTTAATAAAACTTAAACAAAACATGCTAAAAATTATATAAAAATGATGCCAAAAAGTGTATAAAATATCTGCTCAACAAGGGACCAGCGTTGAACGCCCAGAATCCAAGTTGAAAGCCAGGCATCAGCCCAAACACTCACCACGTGGACCCCAAAGTGGATTTTAGCACTCCTTAGCTTATCTTATCCCATCCTTGTAACTTTTAAATTTAAAGTAACATCTTTTAGATCTAGATTTGATTTTTGTTTTGATTTAGTTTTGAATTTGAATTCTAGGATTAGTCTTGGAGGTTTTTACTATAAATAGGAGACTTTCTTCCTCCTGAGGAACACGCCCCCAGGAGGGGAGACACATTACTTTACATCTTCTTCTCTATTTTCTCTGTAAAGTATGAGTAACTAAACCTCCTGGTTAGGAGCTCTGCTTATTCCTATGGATTAATATTATTACTCTTCTCTTTTAATTAATGTTTGATTTAATTCTAAGGTGTTGTTTTCGTTCTTAATCTAATGAATCTGGGTGAAACGAGAGTATGACATTTATCCTACATGAGATCTTGTGATTCTCGATAGAGCTATCTCGCTTGAGCTACAACTTGAAAACACTCCTCCTAAACTTCTAATTGCATGAACTAATCAGATATGTGACATAAAATCCTGTTAGCTTTAGGTAATTGAGGTCTTTGCGGCACTAAACTAGTTTTCTGATCTTCACCCTCTGATCTGAATTGAATGACCACGAGAGTGGCTTTTGATGAGGATTAGAGGAGATTAATTCACTATGAGAGTAGGCTTTAATCACTTACGGTTTCCCATGGAATAAATCACTACTCATTGTTAAAATAGTTAGTAAGAAGTATTAACCTGGAAAGATAAGCATCTCTGATACCTTAACTACTTTTATATATTATCTCTTTATCAATCTTTAATTGCTTTTCTTTACTTTCTTGTTTTATGCGAATTCAACAACAACAACTTTCTTTTCTATTTGCCTGACTAAGTCCTGCAAGATAACTATTGCTTGCTCAATCTAACAATCCTCGTGGGATCGACCCTCACTCTCCTGAGGTATTACTTGGATGACCCGATGTACTTGCCAGAGAAGTTGTGCGAGTTCTAATTTCGCGCAGCAAGTTTTTGGCGCCGTTGCCGATGATTGTTTGAGATTGACAACTACTGGTTGTCTTGTTGCTTAGATTAGGTACCTTTTTATTTTTATTTTTCTATTTTATCAATTTGTGACCATTTATTTCCTTTTGAGTTTCTAATTTTGAGTTTTACTTATTTCTCTATTTTTCGAAAATTTTCACTATGAATTTTCTCTTATTTTCAAAATTTTAAGTTTGGTGTTTCTTAGTAATTTTTGTTTAATTATTTCTCATTTTGATTTTCAAAATTAGTTTTGTTTGTTTTCTTGAATTTTCAATTTCTTTCTTGTTTATCTTTTTCGTTTGATTTTCGAATCTTTGTCATCTTCTCTTTATTTAATTTCAAATTCTAAGTTTCGTGTCTTTTAGTATTTCCTTTTTCTTCCTTTAATTTTCGAATTTTAGTTTATTTGTTTTCTTAATTTTCGAATTCTTATCTTGTTCATCTTACTTTTTAATTTCAAAATGTTTGTTTTAAGTTATCTTATCTGGATTCTAATTTTTTAGTTTGGTGTTTCTTTTTATCTTGTTTATTTTCTTAAATTTTTTACTTCTATCTTGTTTATCTTTTCCTTTTAAAATTCGAATTGTATTATCTCTTTTTTTAGTTAATTTCAAAATTTTAAGTTTGGTGTCCTTTTAGTGCTTTTCTTTTTGGTTTAATTAATTTACTTTTTAATTCTTGAATTCTATGTTGTTTATCTTTCTTAATTTTCAAAATCTTATCTTATTTATCTTTTCTTTATTTTCGAAACTTTGTTCCAAGTTATCTTATCTTTATTTAATTTCAAATTTTAAAGTTTGGTGTTTTCTTTAGTGTTCATTCTTTTTGAATTTCAAAAATTTTTAAAACCCTTTTTTTGAAATTTTCAAGAATTTTAAAATTAATTTTTGCATCTTTTTCTTATCTTGATTTAAAATTTTAAGTTTGGTGACTCGGTAGTGATCTTTTTGTTTAATTTAATCTTCTTTAATCATATCTTATTTATCTTTCTTAATCTTTGATATTTTTCTTATCTTTTTTTTTTATTTTTAAATTTTGTTATATTTTCTAATCTTTATTTTAAATTCAAATTTTAAAAATTTGGTGTTTCTTTAGTTTTTCTTTCTTTCATTTTAAATTTCAAAATCTTTATTTGACCTTTTCTTCCTAATTTTCAAAAAATTTTTAAAACAAATCTTCCATCTTTATTTTCAAATTTTGATATCTTATCTTATCCTCATTTTGATTTCAAATTTTATGTTTGGTGTTTCTTTAGGTTTTCTTTCTTGAATTTTGATTTTTAAATTTATTTTTTGACCTTTCCTTTCTAACTCTCGAAAATTTTAAAAATCAAAACTCTCATCTCTATTTTCAAATCTTCTTAGTTAATTGTTTGCTCTATCTTGTTAAGTTTGGTATCTTTTTAATTTTCTTTTTCTTTCTTTTTGAATTTCGAAAAATTTTAAACCCCTTTTCTTTCTAATTTTTTTTTAAAAAATTATTTTTTCGAAATTGCTAGTCATTTTTTAATTATTTTTCGAATTAGTATTCTACTTTTTTTTATTTATTTTCGAATTTTTACAAAAAAAAAAACTTTTTCTTTTTAATTTTCAAAACTTTTAAGACTAATTCTTGCATTTCTTGTTGCGAATTTTCTTGTTAATTGGCTACTTTATTTTAATTTTATTTCTTTTGGATATCTCACTAGGAGCTCTCTAGACTTTGCCTTAAGAACTCCCACTTTTCTTTGTTTCTTGTTTGTACAGGAAGACTAAAATCACTATGGATCCGAATGGGAGTGCACAACCTAGAAGAACTTTGGGATCCTATACAGCTCCCACTCCTGACTTCTATGGAAGGAGCATTGATGGGAGCGGAAATTGGCGCGTTAAGAATGATTATAAAATATGCGTTGCAAGTATAGTTCTCAACTAACCAGAAATCCGCTTATCAATTTAGAAGGGTGTCACAGAAATTAAAATTAAAATACTGGGAGTATGAATCCCAGGTCGTCTCCTAACGAGTTGTAGAAAAGTGTGCTATTTTATTAATCAGATATTTTCAAAAAGGTTTGAGTTGAATGGCAGAAAATTAAATTAGAGAATTTATATAAATTTAAATAAAAGCCTTGACTGGGAGTTGATTAGCTGGAAGCCCTATTCTTGTCGGAGTACTCTCAAGATTAATTGATAATTGAGGGTTATTATGTTTAGTTGTCCCTTACTAAGTAAGGGAAAGTCAAACGAGTTGGAATGCTGTATCTATCCACAAGTTCCAATCCGCTCTTGGGAGGATTGGTGTTAATGACTAGAGAGCAATCCAACAATAAACCCAATTACAATCTTTCTCTTGAGCATCCTAACTCAAGGGTTCCTTTCAATCAACTCCCCATCAAGTTAGGGAACTACTCGCTCATTGTAAATGTAAAATTCATAACATAAGAAAGGGAATTAAAGAAAGGCATGATAAATAATGATCAAAAGATTGATTAAAAATAAAAGTAATTCTTGTATTAATAAATGCTAAAATAATCCAATGGTAAAATTAAGTAAATTAAGGAACATGGAAGAGTAAGAGACAAGTAAAGAAAATGAACTAGAATATCGAAGTCTTGATGAGGCAATAACTCTTCTCAATTTCCCAATGCAAAAACAATGAACATAACAAATCCTAAAAACTATGAATGTGTAGAGAGAAAAACCTAGAGGAGAGAAAAACTAGATCTAAAAACTAAAACTATGCGGAATGAATGTTGTTGTTGGTTTCTGCATGTTCTCTGGCTCTAGTCTGCTTTCTGGGCCGAAAACTGGGTCAAAATAAGGCCTGAAATCGCCCCCAGCGATTCTGCAGATTATGCAGATCGCGCATGTCACGCAATCGCGTCATCGATGCGGCCGCGTCACTCGGCATTTTGCTTTGCCACGAGGACGCGTCGTCCATGCGGCCGCGTCACTCGTGCTATTCCATGCCGCGCGGTCGCGTCATCCATGCGGCCGCGTCACTTCTCGCTGGTCATCTCAATTCCTTGTGTTCCTTCCATTTTTTGCAAGCTTCCTCTCCAATCTCCAACTCATTCATATCCTATAAAGCCTGAAACACTTAACACACAGATCACGGCATCGAATGGAATAAAAGAGAAACAAAATACATAATTAAAAGTCTCTAGGAAGCAAGTTTTCAATCATGCAATAACTTCAGGAAGGAATTATGAATGCATGCTTATTTAATGAATAAGTGGGTAAAGATCATGATAAAACCACACAATTAAACACAATATAAACCATAAAACAGTGGTTTATCAACCTCCCCACACTTAAACATTAGCATGTCCTCATGCTTAGTTGAAGGAGATAAAATGAATGAGTAAGAACATGTAAAACCTATGAAATGCAATGCAACCTATATATATGAATGCAACTATATGATTTTTGTCCACTTGATCAAAAGTAAGTAAGCTCTTCAAAACAATTACAAATCAAATTCCACTAACTCAATTCTTATACAGTAAGAACAGATAAAAATGCAAGAAGATAGCTCATGAAAGCAGGGAACATAGAAATTCAAGCATGGAACCCTCACTGATGATGTATGTACACTCTAGTCTCTCTAGTGTATAGGGTCATCACTCTTTCCTTCTCTAATCATGCTCTCTAATTTTTGTTCTTCTCCTAACCAATCAACAACATTTAACATACCAATGCAAACATCATGAGGTCTTTTCAAGGTTGTAATGGGGCCAAGGTAAGGGTAAGGATACGTATATGGCTAAGTAAACTTATAAATTGAATCTTTAATTAACACAAGCTTTAACATAACCTATATATATATATATATATATATATATATATATATATATATATATATATATATATATATATATATATTCTATGTAACTTTAGAATTCATACCTAGCTACCCAGAAATCTCTTTCACATCCATACTCATGTATCAACCTTTTATTTTGATTTTATCATACATGTATTGATCTTTGAATGCTTGACTTAGCATTGGGGTAATTTTGTCTCCTTATTTATTTATTGAGTATTTTTTTTTAAACATAGAAACATAAAAATAACATAGCTTATCAATGCACATAGAGTTTTATAGTTTCACATGAGTAGGTATCCAAATTTCTATTATATTATCATGACTCATTCCCTTATTATCTTTTGTTCCCACAATTTTCCATACTTGGATAACACACACAATTCTATCTTAAGCTAACCAAAGATTCAATTTGGGGTATATACTTGTTTTTCCGCTTAAGGCTAGTAATGTGGTAAAATGTAGAACAAATGAGATTTAAAGGCTCAAAGTGGCTAACAAAGGTAATTGAAAGGGTAGGCTTTATTTGGATAAGTGAGCTAAACAAATAATGGCCTCAATCATATGCAAACATATAAATATAATAAATATTGGACATATAGGATGAAACAAAATATAGATTACAATCATAGAGAAGTAAACACACAAGAATAAAATAATTATGGTTAAATAATGTAACCATTCATAAAGGCTCAATTCTCACAGGTTGTGTGTTCTTTAGCTCAAAAATCATGTTCCAAATACAACTTCAAGAAAATTTAACATAAAAGTTTTAATTGAAATTAGTGAAATTTTGTTCCAAAGATAGGGTCTTAGAAGAAACTTATTGTCTTTTTAATCAAGCAGAACATGCATGCAACTAACCTATTACTATGCAATTTATCCTATTCTACAAAAGAAAAATCTAACTAAATATCCTAATTTATTGGTGCTAGGGAAGAGAAATTACCTCCGGAAGTCAGGTACTGACCGACCTCCCCACACTTAAGGCTTTGCACCGTCCTCGGTGCCATCTGTCAAGAACAAAGGTAGGCTGGTAGCAGTATCTCCACAGTCGAGACCATCATGGCTCCCTGTGCTGGTAAAAGAAGTGGAGTCCGGGGTGTCTGAGTCCTTAAATTTTCCCATGATCAGCTCCTTGAGGTATGTGAATCGGCACTTGTTACGGCGCTCTCTCATCTTAGCTTTCTGTTCATGCTGATCCAACTTTTCAAGTATCTGATGGAGCAGTTGGGCTGTTGTAGGTGCTTGTGGTGTTGAAGAAGGAATATCTTCAACTGGTTCAGTGGGCTGGCTAATAGTGGATGCTGGAAGTCTAAGGTACTTCCCGTTGGGGACATACTGATCATCCAGTGGAAGCATGGCTTTGGTATCCCCAGCTCTGTAGGAGACTCCGGCTGCTGAGACAAGATCTGAGACCAGGGTGGGAAAAGGTAAGTTGCCCGCGATTTGTACGTGTCCCATGGCATTCCGGATATGTCTTGTTAGATTCAGAGGTTGGTCTGTAAGGATGCACCATAGTAGAACGGCCATGTCCGCAGTGAAGAAGGATTCGTGAGTGCTCGAAAAGACGTAATGGGACATGATCTGTGCCCATACGCGAGCCTCCAAGGTAAGTGCTGAAGCCGAAATTTCCTTAGGGTGGGTACGATGGTATCCGTAGATCCATCGGCTGCCAGGTAGTGCGATAACTCTGAGAACGGCGTCCCAGTCAAATTGGTACATCTGGTGCTTGAGTGCGGCTTCTTGAAAGGCATCCAATCCTTCTGGAATAGGGGGAAGACTTAGAACTTTTTGAATGGCCTCTTCTGTAATGGGGACTTTGTTTCTAACGGACATAGACAGACTGCAGGGTTAGCAGGTGGAAGTTGGAGTAGAACTCGACTACCCAAGAAAGATTGACCTGCCTTGGCTGTCTCTGTAGGAAACCCCATTGTCTTCGGGCAATTTGCGGCTCAACAAAGGAAGCAATATTGGGCGGGAGGAGAAGAAGGTATTCGTTGTTGTAGCTCCTTTCAGCCAGGATGGGGAACATCTGCTCACAGTAGCGATTGGGGAATCGCGCAGTGTCCTTTGCTGGGAAGGCTTTTTCTTTATCATCAACCTTTATGATCCTCTTAATCTTCTTTGTTGAGGGCTTTACCACAGTTGAAGAGGGTTCTGCCACTAATGCTCTTTTTGTACCTCTTCTTGCTGGTTGTTTGGGGGTAGCTTTTTCTTTTTCTTTCTTGGTGGCCATCCTGAAAAAGGGAAGAGAAAGTAAATTAAATTTAAAGAGATGGAGCAAGGAAGAGGGTGGTGTAAGTGATAATCAATGCACAATAAGGAAGAATGACGTTAACACATGGTCCGGATTACATGTGAAAAGTTCATCAATGGAAATATAGCAAGTGCATGTAAGGACAAGTAAATGCAAGGGGTTTATTGGCATGCAGGCAAAGGCATGAGTAGCATATATCAAGCATTCAATGTCCAATTGAAATATGTTATCACTCGTAATTAACCATCACGTTTGTATTGACAATTAAATTCAATGAATAAAATAGTAAAGGGAATTTGTGAAAAGCAAGCATTGAATATTAGAGTAGAAAAATGTAGAGAAGTTCATAAGCTATATGGGCTTTTTCACAAACACATAGCATGCATGTAGAAGAAGTTCTTGAAAATAAGAATTTGTACATGCAAGTAATCCCTTAAAAAAGTAATATATAATTGTCAAACAAATTTATAACAATCTACAAGCATATAATAATAAATAATGACTCACATAAATTGATAACACCAAGTAAAAAGGAGAAAGAAAGAAAAAGAAAATATGAATAATGAAGGTAAAAAGAAAAGAAGATGGCATATAAAAATAAGAAGAATAATAGAAAAGTAAGGAGGGAAGGAGAAAGAAAAACCTTGTTAATGGGGGTGAGAGAGAGTAAAAGGTGAAAAAGAGGGAAGAAAGGAGGAAGGGAGGGAGAAGAAATAAGGGGGGAAAAGAGAAAATAGGATTTGGGGAGAAAAAGATATGATAATTAGCAAATTAGGAAAACTGTGCGGTGCAAGCGACGCGGTCGCGTAGGGCACGCGGTCGCGCGACTTGTGCTGAAACTGAATGACGCGGTCGCGTCGGTCACGCGGTCGCGTGACCCGTTTTATGCCATTGGCACGAGGGTAGCCTCGTACTCGCACAACTCTCTGTTCAAAACCATATTAGTGCCAAATTTTGGGTGACGCGATCGCATGGGGCATGCGATCGCGTGAGTGGGCTTTCAGAAGGATATGACGCGGTTGTATGGGGCACGCGATCGCGTGAGAGGGATTGCGCATCCAGCGCCAGTCCAGCACCACTCTAGCGGGTGTGCACTACTTTGACGTCGAAATCTTGGTCACGCGGCCGCGTGGGGCACGCGGTCCCGTGGGAGGCCATTATTCCCATATGACGCGGTCGCGTCGGTGACGCGGTCGCGTGGGGTGATTTGTGCCATTGGCACGCCTCGAGCCCTGCTCCTGCGTAACTCTCTGTTCATATTATTATTGTCTCCCAGCTCCTTGCGACGCGGACGCGTCAATGAGGCGGTCGCGTCGCGTGATTTTTTTTAATTAAAAATATGTGAATACAGATGCACGAAACGTACTAATGAAGAGAAGAGTTATTGAATAAGAAAATTAAAAATAAGGAAAAGAACAATTATACCATGGTGGGTTGTCTCCCACCTAGCACTTTGCTTTAACGTCCGTAAGTTGGACGCTCCACTAGCTCAGTCTTCGGCTATGTGGGGATCTTCCAAGAGGAAGATCTCGAGCTCCTTGTTCTTCTTCAGCTTCTCGCCATGATACAGCTTTAAACGATGTCCATTAACTTTGATAGGTTTAGAGCTTGAAGGATGACTTAGGTGATAGACTCCGTACGGTTCGGCCTTCTCTACTCTGTATGGACCTTCCTATCTTGATCTCAACTTGCCTGGCATGAGCCTTAGTCGAGACTTGTAAAGGAGGACTAAGTCCCCAGGTTGGAACTCTTTCCTCTTGATGTGCTGATCATATACAGCCTTCATCTTCTCCTTGTATAGTCTTGAGTTCTCATAAGCTTCTAGGCGAAGGCTTTCCAGTTCCTGCAGTTGCAACTTCCTTTCAGCTCCGGCTCTCTCAATTCCCATGTTGCATTCCTTTACTGCCCAAAAGGCTTTATGCTCTATTTCAACAGGAAGATGACAAGCTTTTCCATAAACTAAACGGAAAGGACTCATCCCAATGGGTATTTTGTATGCTGTTCTGTATGCCCAGAGTGCATCTTGTAGCCTGGTGCTCCAGTCTCTTCTATGAGGTTTGACTATCTTCTGCAAGATACGCTTTATCTCTCTATTTGACACCTCGGCTTGCCCATTAGTCTGAGGATGGTAGGCTGTTGCAACTTTATAAATTATCCCATGCTTCTTCATTAGTCCTGTTAGTCTCCTGTTACAAAAATGGGTGCCTTGATCACTCACGGTTGCTCGTGGTGATCCAAAGCGACAAATAATATGGTTTCTCACAAAGGAAACAACAGTGTTAGTATCATCATTGCGGGTAGAAATTGCTTCCACCCATTTGGAAATGTAATCCACAGCTAACAATATATAGAAATAACCATTAGAATTTGGAAATGGACCCATGAAGTCAACGCCCCAAACATAAAAAATTTCACAAAAAAGCATAATTTGTTAAGGCATCTCATCCCTCCTGGATATATTACCAAATTTCTGGCATGGGAAACAAGATTTACAAAATTCAGCAGCGTCCCTAAAAAGAGTAGGCCACCAGAATCCACAGTCTAAGATTTTTCTAGCAGTTCTTTGAGGGCCAAAATGTCCTCCACTCTCAGATGAGTGACAGGCCTCTAAGATGGACTAGAATTCTAATTGAGGCACACACCGTCTAATTATCTGGTCAGCGCCACATCTCCATAAATATGGGTCATCCCATATATAATATTTAGACTCGCTTTTCAGCTTGTCTCTTTGATGCTTAGAAAAGTTTGGAGGAAAAGTGCGGCTAACTAGATAATTAGCTACAGGTGCATACCAAGGGACAATCTCAGATACTGCTTGCAGGTTATCAAATGGGAAATTATCAGCTATAGGAGTGGAGTCATCTGTAATATGTTCAAGGTTACTCAAGTGGTCTGCCACTAAATTCTGGTTACCACTCCTATCCTTAATTTCTAAATCAAATTCTTGTAATAGCAGTATCCAACGTATAAGCCTTGGTTTGGACTCCTTTTTAGATA